>NC_037668.1:195427256-195777727 GCF_003255815.1 Theropithecus gelada | reverse complement strand
CCCCCCACCAAAAAAAGGTCTAAAAAGGACACAGATCAAGGAGAGTCTTGCCTGCCAGATACAAAATTCTGTTATAAAGGTGTATTGATGAAAACCATTTAATACTAGTGTAGCAATAGGCAGCAAAGCAATGAAACAGCATAAAAAGACCAGAACTATACTTAATGATGATGAAGATTTAGGGGATGATAAACATGACATAATTCAAATCAGCAGAAATTGGTATAGGTAGGGTTAAGACAAATAGCAAATCATTGGCGGGGAGGAAGGAAAGGAGGCAGGATAAAATTACATTCCTGCCTTCATCTTACTTTAAAATAAATTCCGGGCCGGGCTCGGTGGCTCAAGCCTGTAATCCCAGCACTTTGGGAGGCCGAGACGGGCGGATCACGAGGTCAGGAGATCGAGATCATCCTGGCTAACGCGGTGAAACCCCGTCTCTACTAAAAAATACAAAAAACTAGCCGGGCGAGGTGGCAGGCGCCGTAGTCCCAGCTACTCGGGAGACTGAGGCAGGAGAATGGCGTGAACCGGGAGGCGGAGCGTGCAGTGAGCTGAGATCCGGCCATTGCACTCCAGCCCGGGCGACAGAGCAAGACTCCGTCTCAAAAAAATAAATAAATAAATAAATAAATAAATAAATAATAAAAAAATAAATTCCGGGTGTATTACATTTAAATTTTTTTAAAAAAAAGAAACCACAAAATACTTAAGAAAATATAAACTGTTATATAGTCTTTTGATGGGCCTTTTTTTTTTTTTCTCCAGACACAGGGTCTTGCTCTGTCACCTAGCCTAGAGTGCATGGCACAATCATGGCTCACTGCAGCCTTGAACTCCTGGGCTCAAGTAATCCTCCCAGCTCAGCCCCCCAGGTAGCAGGAACTACAGGCATGCGCCACCACATCCAACTTATTTTTTATTTTTTGTAGAGACCGGGTCTTGCTTTGTTGCCCAGGCTTATCTCAAACTCCTGCTTTCAAGCACCTCAGCCTCCCAAAGAGCTGGGCTGATGGGACATTTTTTTAACATAGTGCCACGTTACCATAAATGAAAAGCTTGTAAAATCCTAATTTTTAAAATTAATATATCAGAAATTTTTATAAACAAAGTTAAAAAGCAAACAAAAAATTTGTAGCACTTTTTACAAATATATGTAAATATATGAATACAAAAAAGTCTTTACAAAACAGAAAGAAAACAGTGAATATTCCCAATGGAAAACTAAACTGCTAAAAGCAATTCAAAACAAAAAAAAAGTTAACTATTCATATATATGTGAAAAAGTTTAACCTTATCAAAGAAGCAAACTCTCAAAGAAATAAACATCAAATAAGGAAATAGCCTTTTCCCACAAATAACCAAAATCTGTAAGAATACTGAGCTGTGAATGTTTCAGAAAAAAAAATTGCATACACCAATGTTAGGCATGTAATTAATATAGATAAGAACACTTTAAAAATATGTATAGGCCAGGCACGGTGGCTCATGCCTGTAATCCCAGCACTTTGGGAGGCTGAGGCAGGTGGATCACCTGAGGTGAGGAGTTTGAGACCAGCCTGACTAACATGGTGAAACCCATCTCTACTAAAAACACAAAAATTAGCCAGGCGTGGTGGTGCATGCCAGTAATCCCGGCTACTCAGGAGGCTGAGGCAGGAGAATTGCTTGAACCTGGGAGGTGGAGGTTGCAGTGAGCTGACCTTCTGCCACTGTACTCCAGCCTGGGCAACAAGAGCAAAACTCCATCTCAAAGTAAATAAATAAAAATAAAATATTTATATACTGTGACCTATTAATTTGTCCAGCATAATTAGGCATGTGTACAAAGGTTTACACACAAGAATGCCTATTGCAATATTGCTTTTAATGCTAACAAGTTGTGGAAAATGCTTTAAAAATATGGATTGAGACTATAAATTATGGTACAGTCATATATGAATATTATATAGCTATTATTTATTTTCAGCCACTGTCCAAAATATAGCTTGCCCTAACAACATTCTGTTAGGATACCCAAGCACCGTGAGGAGATCAGCTATAAAGTGTCAGTGTTTCATACCACTGCTCCTTTGCTAATAACCTTCAATGGCTTTTAATGATGTCAAAAATAAAGGCAAAATTCCTTAGTCAGCTCTTAAGACTCTCTGTTTCTTAGCTCAAACTACCCTTTTCAACAACACTGCCCTAAGCAGGCTGAGTCTTTTCCTCCCCTCGAGTACATTCAGCCTTTCCTTATCAAACCTTACTTTATATAAATATCTTGTCCAGGACCACTTCACTTTCTTCCCCAATTTAGCATTTTCTATACTTCAAGGCCTACCTCTATAAAGCCTGTCGTAACCACTCAAACCCTAGCTTTTTCTGTGAACTGCCAGAAAAATTTTTCTCTCATTTGCCATTTAGGTAAAAAGATTTTTACTGTTTATTACCTACTCCATACAAATTTTCTTTTTTTGAGATAAGGTCTTACTCTGTCGACTAGAATGGAGTGAAGTGGTGTGATCACAACTCACTGCAACTTCGACCTCCCAGCTAAACAGTCCTCCCACCTCAGCCTAGTGAGCAGCTGTGACTACAGGCATGTGCCACCATACCCCACTACTTTTTATTTTTTATTTTTTGTGAGATGGAATTTCACTATGTTACCCAGGCTGGTCTCCTGGGCTCAATTGATCTTCCCACCGTGGCCTCCCAAAATGCTGGGATTACAGGCATGACCACAATGTCTGGCCCCAGTAAACTTTTAAGGCCATTAATGTGAGGAACAGTGTGCCTTACACTATTTTATCAGCTAGGGCTTTGCATAGAGTAGGAGTTTAGTAAACGTGGTTGATGGGTTAATCAATATGTGAAAATATTCAGAGCCACCAAAAACAGATATTATGTCTATTCTCATCAATAATCAAAATTGAGTAAACAGCCATTTTCTAATCCAGGAAACCACAAAACACTGAATGGTAACATTAAAAAATTCCCCCAGCAGGAGCCAACACCTTTTTTCATCCTGATCCAAGTTAGCAAACTGCGAAAGATAGGAAACTCTAATGAGTGGAAATTTGAGTAGAAGCATTTCTTATGAAGGCTGTCTTGACTGCATCACATTTTTAATGCTGTTGGAGGTGCCACATGTGTGTGTGTATGCTAATCCTCCACCTCAGACAACACACAGTCAAGGATCCTACCAAGTGTTACCATCAAGTGTCTGTTGGCAGCTGAAGGCCCCAGCATTGTTCCCTTGCACTAGGAAGAAGACATTCCAGGTACAATTACTCCCACTTTGATGCTACAGAGGAGTTGCTGAACTTAGTGTCATTAATCTCTCTTCGTTAGATCCCCACCCTGTTTAAATCCACTCTCTGCCTACTCTAGGTCTTCACCACTTTACTAGATCCTAGTTGGAGAAAATCTACAAAACCTTGCTCCCTTTAAATTTAAACAGGTCTCCCTTTAAATTTAGAATTGCTAACTTCAAGCGGGCCCTTATGTGACAGTATGCCTGTCACTCGTTCTACATTTCCCCAATTCCATTCATGTGACTGCTACATACCATTCCCTCTCTCTTCATACCGCTATTATCTCTTCCCCTACCCTCATTTTTAACTGATGACCTTGTTTCCTTTTTCTCTGAGAAAATAGAAGCCATCAGAAGAGAGCTTCCACAATCTCCTACTGCCTTATCTAGCCCTGTACCACACACTGCATTTCCTCTCATTACCATGGATGTACTGCCTATCTGTGCTTCTATCTAAGGCTAATCCTTCTACTTCAGTTTTGAATGTTATCAGCTCTTACCAACTGAAGGCCATTGCGCTAGCAATCCTCTCACTCTCTCATTTTCTTCCATCAAGTTTTCCTTGTCTTCAATTAACAGAGTAGCTCCTAAAGGAAAAGAAAAAACGTCTTCTTTTTCTGCAGGATCAGTCCATCACCACACACACAGGCTGTTTTATGTTGTTGCCCAGCTGAAGAGATCATTCTCCAGATCCCACTTCTCCTTCCACTTGTCACCTCAGTTCTCTACTTCTTTTTGCTGATAAACTACTCTAACTAGTTACATATTATTTCTGTCCCCCGGTCCCCTCCCTCAGTTGTTTTGAACATAATCATTTATATCATTTATCATTTTCACTCCAATTGCTCAACCAAAATCTGCTTTTTTTTTTTTTTTTTTTTTTTAAGATGGAGTCTCACTCTGTCACCTAGGCTGGAGTGCAGTGGCGTGATCTCGGCTCACTCCAACCTCTGCCTCTCGGATTCAAGTGATCCCCCTGCCTCAGCCTCCTGAATGGCTGGGATTATATGCATGCACCACCATACCTGGCTAATTGTTTTGTGTGTGTGTGTGTTTTTCAAGACAGAGTCTCGCTGTGTCACCCAGGCTAGACTACAGTGGCACAATCTCAGCTCACTGCAACCTCCACCTCCTGGGTTCAAGCGATTCTCCTGCTTCAGCCTCCCAAGTAGCTAACACTACAGGCATGCACAACCATGCCAGGTTCATTTTTTTGTATTTTTAGTACAAACCAGGTTTCACCATGTTGGTCAGGCTGGTCTCGAACTCCTGACCTCAAATGATCTGTCCACCTGGGCCTCCCAAAGTGCTGGGATTACAAGCTTGAGCCACTGTGCCGGGCTATTTTGTGTTTTTCTTAAAGACAGAGTTTCACCATGTTGTCCAGGCTGTTCTCAAACTCCTGACCTCAAGTGATCCGCCCGCCTCAGTCCCTCAAAGTGCTGGGATTACAGGAGTGAGCCACCATGCCTGGCCATAGAACTGCCCTTTATTAACATGACTGTTGGCCTGCACATTGTAAAGTCCAGTGGCATTCATCTTACTCAGCCAACCTACAGCATTTGACTCTGTCCGTCTCTCCTTCTGTCTGTTTCCAGGACACTGGACTGGCTTTCTTTTTACCTCTTTTATATGCTCTTCCAGTGTCAGGCTCCTTTGGGGATTTGGAGGTATATTGCATTTTGCTATTCAATAAATAATGACAGGTAATGACCACTTAAGACATTAAGTGGTCAGTTCCTTTACTAGGATAAAAATGATTTTCTTCCCAACATGGGGCATATTCCATTTCCAATCTGACTGTTCTGTGTAATTCTTTGTATTCCTTGGCAACTCCCTTTATATCAGTTGATCTACTGTGCAGGAAATTGGACAAACATTTGCACTGGTATAACCAAATATAGTTGAACTTTTGACTCTTAGCTGAACCCACCAAAAATAATTTCTGTAAGAGACTGAGAAGTCTAGGAGTAGGTTTTTCAAAATTAGTAAATATAAATCAAGGATACACAGGTAAATTTGAATTTCAGATAAACAACAAATCCTTTTTTAGTATGTCTACTGAAATATTTGTATCTTATCCGGCAATTCTACCTGGTACGGGACTAATCCATCCTCTTGAAAGATCTTGACTCTGTAATAAGTCCTTGGGTGATGGAAGGGAGGTATTTCTGTAATTAGAGTCAGTGTCTTCCTCCCAGTTTTTTATCCTGTCCCAGATCTGCAGTGAACACATGACAGAATTCAGGGGGGATGAAGGTGGGTACTTTGTAGGAAAAAAAAAATTAAAAACATCTGAAAGAGCTTTTGTACTAACAGAATGTGATCTAAAAAAGGAAGCAGGAGACGTTTCTGTCTGCACTTTACATCAGAACAACCTTGGCGTCTTGGAGCTGTGTCCTGTGGGAAATGGTGGTGCTTGGTAAGAGATGCCAGGACCAGTGGTACCCACTGGGAGCACTGCCAATACCCAGCAAGGAACGTGGGTGCACAGTAAGGTACTGCACTGTGATTCAGCATAAAATAACAATAAGGGAACGTCATGGAGAAAAGGCCAGACTTCCTTTGCTTAGAATGTGGGAAATGTCTCCTGAAAACTGGTAGTAAAAAACACACTTGGATGGTCCACTCCAGGCAAAACTGACTAATTGGGGGTTGGGGATAGAACCCCTGCATCATATGTTTGTTTCTGTTGGACTGACGTGAGGTTCACTGTGACCACTGTGGTTTAACCCCATAGTCTCCTGGAAATACAGCCAGGTCAAGAGAGCTCCACATAAAACATAATCAAAAAAATAAACTCAAGTTTCCGCTGGGCCGGGCGCGGTGGCTCAAGCCTGTAATCCCAGCACTTTGGGAGGCCGAGACGGGCGGATCACGAGGTCAGGAGATCGAGACCATCCTGGTTAATATGGTGAAACCCCGTCTCTACTAAAAAGTACAAAAAAAAAAACTAGCCGGGCGTGGTGACGGGCGCCTGTAGTCCCAGCTACTTGGGAGGCTGAGGCAGGAGAATGGCGTGAACCCGGGAGGCAGAGCTTGTAGTGAGCTGAGATCTGGCCACTGCACTCCAGCCTGGGCGATAGAGCGAAACTCCGTCTCAAAAAAAAAAAAAAGTTTCCGCTGATCAGCTTTTCACAACTCTTATCCTTTCACTAACTTTGGAGCAAGATTTGAGAATCAGATGGCTATTTGAGGGCTATTTTTGTGCTTTAGTTCAATGTTTTGTTCTTTCTTTATTAGAGAACTATGGTTTTTTTCAACCTTGATTTCTTGCATGTGAATAAATGTTAATGATGATACAAATATTACCTAATCTGATGGTTCTGAATATTTTCATACACCAATTAAACCATCCATTAATATTTACCAAGCTTCTATTATAGATAAAGCACCAGCTACTCAAAGAGATTAAGATACATATTTCTGACTTTAGAATTTCCCTGGGTGGAATTGTAATCAGGGAACACCTAACCTGTTCACCCAGAGCAGTCCAGTTTTCACCTGTTTTCCAGGCAAAATTATTAAAACTGCTTCATTTTACTCTCAGAAATTTCCCAGTTTGGATGATAAATTGTAGTCATACTGACTGTAAAACTTTTTATTAGCTAATAAAATACAGATACATTCTAGAAACATTCAAAGGAAAGGGCATCCGGAATAGATGAAAAGGTGAATAGACTTCACAGACGTAGAGTTTAAGGTAGGCCTAAAATAAAGAGTAGAAATGGTAAAAACCAAGAGGAAATGGAAGGAAGCCCAGGGAGGCAAAATGGGGTTCCTTCAGGGGGACCTTTGATGATGAAGACAGAGATTGTTTTAGGAGGAATAGTTGTTGCAGTGTTCTGGAAATGGGATGTGAATGGTAATTTTGGCTAGTTTAAGGGACGTCTTGAATGCTAAGTGATTTGAATTTTATCCTTGAGATAATGGAGAGCCAGTGAAAATTTTGTGGGTAAAGCAGAAATGTTTTAAAATATTGACCTTTTTCTCAGGTACTTCGGCCTTTTTCCAGAAGTTGGGGGCAGGCTGCCCTTGGAGTAATCAGTGTTATTGCAAGCCTGTCTCAATATTTCTCTTGCAAAGTCTTCCATGATGACCCTACTTTTCCCACTTTTAAATAAAGTCATCAAGAGCCCTCTTCCCTATGGACATGATCCTTATGGTCCTGAGGCAATGTAAATCAAGAGAGAGGCAGTTATGTTGGCAGAGTATTAGGAGATTGTACAGCTCCATGGTGTCTTATATCATGGAAAATAAATCAATATTTTCTTATTTTTTAATTTAAAAGTGAATACAAATATATGATCTAGTATTTTCTTTCTGCCTTATGATGAGATGTCTTGTATGCCTACTTTGAGGGCCACCGCCTTTGAAACTGGGAAACTGTTAGAGATTTTAATCAGGAAGACATGGGCAGAAATTGATGTGCTGTGAGTAACGTTATCTGGTGGTAGAAGTTGAATGGATTAGCATTAGGCAGGATGAATTGGGGCAATCCTCGATTAGACAGAGATAAAAAAAGGAAGCCGTTAACTAAATATTAGCAGTGTTAGCATTAGAATAGTTCGTTTTAGTCAAACATGGAAACTAAAAGGAAATAGGAATCAAGAATGGTGGTTTGCGGTGAACCGAGATAGTGCCATTGCACTCCAGCCTGGGCAACAAGAGTGAAACTCTGTCTCAAAAAAAAAAAAAAAAAGAAGGTGGTTTTGCCCTGTAATCCCAGCACTTTGGGAGGCCGAGGCAGGTGGATCACCTGAGGTCAGGTGTTTGAGACCAGCCTGGTCAACATGGCAAAACCCTATCTCCACTAAAAATACAAAAATTAGCCAGGCATCTTGGCACGTGCCTGTAGTCCTAGCTACTCGTGAGGCTGAGGCAGGAGAATCACTTGAACTTGGGAGGTGGAGGTTGCATTGAGCCGAGATTGCACCACTGCACTCCAGCCTGGGTGACAGAGCGAGACTCTGTCTCAAAAACAAAAAAAATGGTGGTTTTAAATAAGACTAATGTCCTAGATTTATATGAAACTTTAATGTACAATATTACATTTGAAACTCATAACTGAATGCTGTAAACAGAATAAATATTATCCACCATTTTATTGAAGAGATCTTTGTCACTTTGTTACAGGACAGAGAAATATGTTACAGGAAAGGGGTTTCAATCCAGACCCCAAGAGAGGGTTCTTGGATCTCGCGCAAGAAAGAATTCAGGGTGAATCCCAGTGCAAAGTGAAAGCAAGTTTATTAAGAAAGTAAAGGAATAAAAGAATGGCTACTGCATAGACAGAGCAGCCTGAGGGCTGCTGGTTGCCCATTTTTATGATTATTTCTTGATGATATGCTAAACAAGGGGTGGATTATTCATGCCTCCTCTTTTTAGACCACATAGGGTAACCTCCTGACGTTGCCATGGCATTTGTAAAACCACATGGCGCTGATGGGAGTGTAGTAATGAGGAAGATCAGAGGTCACTCTTGTGGCCATCTTGGTTTTGGTAGGATTTAGCCGGCTTCTTTACTATAAACTGTTTTATCAGCAATGTCTTTATGACCTGTATCTTGTGCCAGCCTCCTATCTCATCCTGTGACTTAGAATGCCTTAACTGTCCGGAAATGCAGCCCAGTAGGTTTCAGCCTCATTTTGCCCAGCTCCTATTCAAGATGGAGCTGTTCTGGTTCACATGCCTCTGACAACTTGATGAAGGCATGTGCACAGTTATGAAGGGCAAGAGTCAGGTGTAGGACTTGGGTCCGTTTGACTTCTTTTTTATTAGTATTATACTTTAAGTTCTAAGGTACATGTGCACAATGTGCAGGTTTGTTATATAGGTATAAATGTGCCATGTTGGTTTGCTGCACCCATCAACTCATGATTTACATTAGGTATTTCTCCTAATGCTATCCCTCCCCCAGTCCCCACCCCCCAACAGGCCCTGATGTGTGATATTCCCTGCCCTGTGTCCCTGTGTTCTCGTTGTTCAATTCCCCCTAGAAGTGAGAACATGCAGTGTTTGGTTTTCTGTCCTTGTGATATTTTGCTGAGAATGATGGTTTCCAGCTTCATCCATGTCCCTGCTAAGGACATTAACTCATCCTTTTTATGGCTGCATAGTATTCCATGGTGTATATGTGCCACACTTTTTTAATCCAGTCTATTATTGATGGACATTTGGGTTGGTTCCAAGTCTTCGCTATTGTGAATAGTGCCACAGTAAACATATGTGTGCATGTGTCTTTATACTAGCATGATTTAAAATCCTTTTGGTATCTACTGAGTAACGGGATTGCTGGGTCAAATGGCTTTTCTAGTTCTAGATCCTTGAGGAATTGCCACACTGTCTTCCACAATGGTTGAACTAATTTACATTCCCACCAATAGTGTAAAAGTGTTCCTATTTCTCCACATCCTCTCCAGCATCTGTTGTTTCTTGACATTTTAATGATCGCCAATCTAACTGGCGTGAGATCGGATCTCATTGTGGTTTTGATTTGCATTTCTCTAATGACCAGTGATGATGAGCATTTTTTCATATGTCCATTGTCTGCATAAATGTCTTCTTTTGAGAAGTGTCTGTTCATATCCTTTGCCCACTTTCTGATGGGGTTGTTTTTTTCTTGTAAATTTGTTTAAGTTCTTTGTAGATTCTAGATATTAGCCCTTTCTCAGATAGATAGATTGCAAAAGTTTCTTCCCATCTTGTAGGTTTCCTGTTCACTCTGATGATAGTTTCTTTTGCTGTGCGGAAGCTCCTTAGTTTAATTAGATCCCATTTGTCAATTTTGGCTTTTGTTGCCATTGCTTTTGGTGTTTTAGTCATGAAGTCTTTGCCCTGCCTATGCCCATGCCTATGCCTAGGTTTTATTCTAGGGTTTTTATGGCTTTAGGTCTTGCATTTAAGTCTTTAACCCATCTTGAGTTAATTTTTGTATAAGGTGTAAGGAAGGGATCCAGTTTCAGCTTTCTACATATGGCTAGTCAGTTTTCCCAACACCATTTATTAAATAGGGAATCCTTTCCCCATTGCTTGTTTTTGTCAGGTTTGTCAAAGATCACATGGTTGTAGATGTGTGGTGTTATTCTGAAGCCTCTGGTACCATCTGTTTTGGTACCAGTACCACGCTGTTTTGTAGCCTTGTTGTACAGTTTGAAGTCAGGTAGCATCATGCCTCCAGCTTTGTTCTTTTTGCTTAGGATTGTCTTCAATATGCAAGCTCTTTTCTGGTTCCATATGAAATTTAAAGTAGTTTTTTCTAATTCTGTGAAGAAAGTCAATGGTAGCTTGATGGGGATAGCATTGAATCTATAAGTTACCTTGGGCAGTATGGCCATTTTCACAATATTGATTCTTCCTATCAATGAGCATGGAATATTCTTCCATTTGTTTTTGTCCTCTTCTGTTTCATTGAGCAGTGGTTTGTAGTTCTACTTGAAGAATTCCTTCTCATATCTTGTAAGTTGGATTCCTAGATATTTTATTCTCTTTGTAGCAATTGTGAATGGGAGTTCACTCATGATTTGGCTTTCTGTCTGTTATTGGTGTATAGGAATGCTTGTGATTTTTGCACATTGATTTTGTATCCTGAGATTTTGCTCAAGTTGCTTATCAGTTTAAGGAGATTTTGGGCTGAGACGATGGGATTTTCTAAATAGACAATCATGTCATCTGCAAACAGAGACAATTTGACTTCCTCTTTTCCTAATTGAATACCCTTTATTTCTTTCTCTTGCCTGATTGCCCTGGCCAGACCTTCCAACACTATGTTGGATAGGAGTGGTGAGAGAGGGCATCCCTGTCTTGTGCCAATTTTCAGAGGGAATGCTTCCAGTTTTTGCCCATTCAGTATGCCATTGGCTGTGGATTTGTCATAAATAGCTCTTATTATTTTGAGATATATTCCATCAATACCTAGTTAATTGAGAGTTTTTTTAGCATGAAAGGCTGTTGAATTTTGTCAAAGGACTTTTCTGCCTCTATTGAGAAAGTCGTGTGGTTTTTGTCATTGGTTCTGTTTATGTGATAGATTACGTTTATTGATTTGTGTGTGTTAAACCAGCCTTGCATCACAGTCACATGCTTACAAGAAACAAACACTTCACAGATTGATCATTATGTGTGATAAGTGAAATCCAAGGTGGGCTTAACAGGTAGGAAAAGCAGTATTTTCCTTCAACCATGAGTGTATGCAGGTTTTTCTTTTCTTTTCTGAGACGGAGTCTTACTCTATCACCCAGGCTCGCGTGCAGTGGTGCGATCTTGGCTCACTGTAACCTCTGCCACCTGGGTTCAAGCAATTCTCCTGCCTCAGCCTCCCAAGTAGCTGGGATTACAGGTGCCTACCACTGCCTACAGCTCATTTTTGTATTTTTAGTAGAGATGGGGTTTCACCATCTTGACCAGCCTTGTCTTGAACTCCTGACCTCATGAATCATCCCCCTCAGCCTCCCAAAGTGCTGGGATTACAGGCGTGAGCCACTGCACCCAGCCCGCAGGTTTTTCAAAGACTAAACTTTTTTTAAAAAATTATTTCTCAATGAAATGTAAAACTAAAGTGCTAAACTGTGATAGACTGTTTTAAAAAAAATGCCAATTTTTACAAGTGTCTATAGAACATGTAATTTAGATTGGTAAGATGAAATTTTGATAATATTTGATGGCAAATTTCAACAGGTATAAAACAAAAATAAAATTCTAAGTC
Organism: Theropithecus gelada; assembly: GCF_003255815.1. Taxonomy (NCBI): domain Eukaryota; kingdom Metazoa; phylum Chordata; class Mammalia; order Primates; family Cercopithecidae; genus Theropithecus; species Theropithecus gelada. The sequence continues at coordinate 195,765,728 of NC_037668.1, read as the reverse complement.
CCCCAACCAACTGAATGGACTCCTTCTCTCAGCCAAAGGAATACAAAAGTAAAGCTGAAAAACTAGTTTTGGCCAGGATTGGGGGTGGGTGGGGGAAGCCCAACATAACTCCTTCTTCTCTCCTCCCTTTGGAATTCAGGCACAACTGAATGTCAGTATTGACATTAAAACACAGATCTTAAGACTGAAAAGCCAGACTCTTTGTAGCAGAGAGCCAGGCCCTGGAAGAAATCAAGGTATTTTATCCCAAAATATATTTCTTTGATATATTTTGAAATGGCCCTGCAAAGCTGTCTCTTGTGGGGAAAGCTGACATTCTGTACAGAATCTCCTTCCCTTTCCAAGTCTTTTACTGATCCAGGACAGATTTAACTAAGAGGCTAGCACCTTTTTTTTTTTTTTTTTTTTTTTGAGGTGGAGTCTTGCTGTGTTGCCCAGGCTGGAGTGCAGTGGCACGATCTCAGCTCACTGCAAACTTCGCCTCCCAGGTTCAAGCAACTCTCCTGCCTCAGCTTCCTGAGTAGCTGGGATTACAGATCCAGGCCACTATGCCCAGCTAATTTTTGTATTTTTAGTAGAGACAGGGTTTCACCATGTTGGCCAGGCTGGTATTGAACTCCTGACCTCCTGATCCACCCACCTCAGCCTTCCAAAGTGCTGGGGCATTACAGGTGTGAGCCACTGTGCCCAGCACGAGACATTTATCGTCTATTCTCTCTGAAGCTGCTACCTAGAGGCTTCATCAACATAATAAGACCTTTGGTCTCCACAACCCCTTATCTTAACCCAGACATTCGTTTCTACTGATTCCAGGTCTTTAGATAATAACTTAACTCTTTCAACCAATTGCCAATCAGAGAGTCTTTGAATCCACCTATGACTTAAAAACTCCACTCCTTCGAGTTATCCCACCTTTCTGGACTAAACCAATGTACACCTTATATGTGTTGACTGATATCTGCCCATAACTTCTGTTCTCCTAAAATGTATAGTATCAAGCTGTAACCCAACTGCCTTGGGCACGTGTTTTCAGGAACTGGTGAGACTGTGCCTCAGACCTTGGTCACTCATTTGGCTCATAGTAAACTTCTTTAAATATTTTAGAGAGTTTGGCTTTTTTCATTGACACAGGAAAAATAAAGAATTGGAAGGTCTTTCATCAGTCACTGAACCAGCTTCATCTCTGACTGAGGTCATACAGTTCAGTGATTTGTAGCTTTGCTACTTACATTGCTATTCATTATCTACAAGCATCAGGATCACATGGGACCTATTGGAAATGCAGACGCTCCTAGAACCCAGCACCTTGGAATTTTCTTGGCACATAGTAGGTGCTCAATACATATTGAACTCCTGGGTGCAATTCATTAATTCATGAATTAATAAATTAACATGCTCTCCAAGTTCAGTGCTTTTTCACAGACTAGTCTTTCTACCTGTTAAGCACTCAGCTCAACACCCTTCCAATCCCACTCCCCTATTAGTCTGATTAAAATCTGCTTACATGTAAGTGTGAGATCAAGTGTTATCTCTTCTGAGAAGTCTTCCCCCACTGACTCTTCTATCTTAGCACTGTCCCAGGTGACTTGTCATTATTCTAGTCTTCTTCATATTAGTTGTTTTTCATATATATGTTATTAAGGAAACTAGTCATTTCCCCTAACAAAACAAAATTGCTGGCCTTTGGGGTTGGCAATGCAGGGGAGGCTCTTCTTGAAAAGGGGAAGAGTGTTCTACTAATATTTTTCTTATGAGATTTATGTTGCTCATCTTTAGCTTTTGATCCCCCATTGCCTGCCTACAGTTAGCAGAGACCATCTGTTCTCTCACTGTCAGGAACTGTCTCAATTCTTGAAGTTCAGAGTCAAAAAACAAGCAAGATTTCCTAGCTCTTTGATCAACTTTCTAAGTTTTACTTCCATTTGAAAAGTCTACTAAGTCAGCAGGAGATGGTTTATACTGAGAAATATCCACTCATCCTCTTCCTCTTCAACTTTCTTCCATATACACCCTATTACAGGGATATAGTCTTACTCTACAGCTCAAAAGGATGACTCTATCAGAAACCTGCACAGTATGTAAAGCATTCTCACAAGAGGTTCACTTGTGTATTTCCACCCTAGATTGGAAGCTCCCCAAAAGCACAGAATGTATCATTTTAACTTTAGATTCTATTTGCAAACTCAGTGCTTGACACATGATTTGAAGTTAATATTTATTTATCGAGTGATTGTTTTAAAATCATGACTCACTCAACAAAGTTATAAGATTAAGAATGGTGTTACAGAATTGGTATACACATGCTGACCATAATCAACACACTTATTATTATTTTTTGAGACAGGGTCTCGCTCTGTCACCCTGGTTGGAATGGAGTGGCATGACCATGGTTCACTGTAGGTTTGAACTCCCAGGTTCAAGCTATCCTCCCACATCAGCTTCCCACATAGCTGAGACCACAGGTGTGTGTCACCATGCCCAGCTAACTTTTTAATTCTTTGTAGAGACAGGGCCACCCTATGTTGCCCAGGCTGGTCTTGAACTCCTGGGCTAGAGAGATCCTCCCACCAAGATCCCCCAAAATGCTGGGATCTCAGGCATGAGCCACCATGCCTGGTCATAATCAATACACTTTTAAGAATGCTAGAATGTTAAATCAGATGCATACTTCAGCACTGTCTCAAGCCAACTGGGGTGTGGATTATTCTACATATGAAGTTCAGCAGTGTTGTTCCACAATCCCAAACTCCAACTGAGGTCAAATGGAGGGTGCAGCAAGGTCACTTGGGCTGTCATCAAGGGCCTCTCCTTGCACTCTTGCCAACCCTGTTTCTTGATTGGCTCCACCACCATGAGTCACCAGCAATCTCCCACAGTCACTTGTTTAAAAGTTCACAAAATATTGTGTGAATTGCGGGCAACGCCTTGACTCCCTGATTGCCTGGTCTTCTTCCTTGGGCTCTACCATTTTTTTTTCCCCAGCACTTTTTCTGCTGCTCTAAATTTTAATTCATGCAATTCCATATGTGTTTCTCTATCATTCTTTATCTCTTTCCTCTTCCTTCCATCCAGTTTTGTTTGTCTGTTTGCTTGCTTGCTTTAATACATTTCTCTTTTTCTGAGAAGGCTTGAGTCCAAAGCTGTCAGTTACTTATTGTTCTGTTTCCCGTTAGTTAATCTCCGAACCTTCATAAATTAAATTTGACAAAGTCCCTTGACTAACAAAGGAAATGTACAAGTCACAGTAAAAGAGGCACACACAGAACACAAATAGACCCAGGGTCTTTTCTGTTGATCACACAGCTTTTTATAGGAGATCCAGGAGAAATGAAGTGGAAAGGGAAGTGCGTTGAGTTACTATACAACACAAGAGTAAACTTTCTTATAAGTGGTAATTTTTTTTTACAGGAATAATTGAAAATGGAAATTATCCTCTACTCATGGTAAGTACTCAGTGCATTCTTGATGGGATGAGAATGTGTTTGAGCTTTAGTGTAAGGCAGAATTCTGTTTACTCTGCCAGTATTGGAGAAAAATAAACACAAAGGGACTGACATGCAGGAAGTGGCACCTGGGAGGGGCTCAATTCTTCCTACTACAAAAATGCCCCAGAGAAATAAAAACTTTGTGTACATGTTGAGATGGCAGAGTTACCTGGGCCCCCTCGCAGGATGTGTGACAGGGGTGTGGCTCTCTGCTGGGCCACCATGAGCTCAAACCCCTTATAGGAGGGGGAGCACACAGGCGGGAAGGTATAGGAGCTGGGAGAGCTCTTTGGGTTCTGGCCCCATGGTACTGTCTAGGGGTGGGTGTCTGCAACTCCTGAAGCCCAAGTAGGCATGTGTTACAGTGTGTTCTTTCAGCTTTGCTGTCTGCAGCTTAAGCATTAACCAGCTCAGTTTCTTCTTGGTACCCAGGTCCTTGTCTGGCATCCACGAAGAATCAGGTCACACATGGCCTTGAAGGATGAATGTGGGAGTTTTATGGAGTGGTGGAGGTGGCTCTCAGTGGCATGGATGGGGAGCTGGAAGGGGGATGGAGTGAGAAGATGATATTCTCCTGGAGTTTGGCTGTCCAGCAGTCGATCTCCTCACCAATCGTCCCCAGCCTCTCGACGTTCAGATGTTCCTCTTCTCTCCTTCTCTGCCATGCTGTTCTGCCATTCATCTGCCTGTCTCCCTCTGGAGCCTGGGGTTTGGGGTTTATATGGTACACAATAAGGGGCATGGCAGGTCAAAAGGGAATTTTTTAGGTGCAAAAAACAGGAACGCCTCTTCTCACTTAGTGCTATGGATTTTCAGGCTTGAAGGTGGGGCCTTTACCAGGGAACCTGTATTTCCCTGTCTTCTGTGCATATCAATGTAATCAAATACTGGGCTGATCCAGGATTTTTTTTAGACCAATTATGGGTAAAATAATTTACATTCAGGTTTTTATATTTGGTTTTGTCATTTCTTTTTAAGCAATCACGTAAAATATCTATCTGACAGTAATAGATGATAGCAAACGTAATTATAATTACCAGAAACTTAAGAATCTCTAATGATTTCAACTGTAACTAAAGTTATTTCTCTTTATGTTGAACTATGTAAGGAGATAAGACACAAGAGTTTCTGAAGTATTTTGAGGGAGGGTATATAAATAATATTTTTTTCCTACTTTGGGAAAATGAAAGCTAGTCACAAAGTTAAATGAGTGGTTATTTTAATATTTAAAATACAGGCTTGAATGTGTTTTGTGTTAAAGGAAATAAAATGCAGAATATTCAAAACATCTGACCACCTTTCCAAGAAAATGCATCTCTGAGGTATTTTCCATAGAAGTAAGAATCTTTTTGGTTCTTATTGTAAAAATCCTGGAGAAGCTTGAACACAGCAAAGCAAACAGGATGCAGAGTTTAATCTGTGGAAAGCTTAGGGAAGAAAAGCAAATCATTAAAAATGTGCTTTCCTCTGAAGATCTTTAAAACACAAAGGTAGAATAGCAATGATAATAAAAAAGCTGGCATAGAGATTGGTTAATGACAATTTGCTGTGCCACTGAGCTGACTGGCTGTGTTCTGAATTTCTAGGCATTAGTCTACCTTTCCACACACATTCTCCCTTTAAAAAAATGCCCACACACTGAATACGTTTTTCATGCAATTTAAAATAAGTACAGCATCTAATTTACAGAAATTCACAAGAAGTTATTTATCCTAAAATAGCAGAGATCTAGAAGAATTTTGAGCTCTAGGACATTTTAGACACACAGAAAGAAGAATCTGGACAAGTCTTGACCAGACATGATAGAATAGAAATATTTTTTTTTCCTATTTATCTCTTTGAATAAAATTTTGAGGATCTTGCAGTGGACAAGTTTGTTGTCTACACATTGTGAAGCATATTGATTTCTCCTCTGTAGCCTTAGGAGGATCTGAGAGGTGACTGAGCTGACTGAATGATCCGTGACCGCTCTACTGAGACCAGTAGTAGAACTTTACTGGTGGAGACCTGCTGGAGGTTTGAGAGTAGACTTTGAAAATTACTAGAGCTACACAGATACTGTGTGGCTAACTGGATTATGTTTGGAGGCTTTCAGAACTATGCTGCTACTTCTGCAGTGTAGCCAGGACAGGCAAAGAACATCTAAGACTCTTAAATGGGGCGATAGGGACGGATTTCAGCAGCCATCTGACTTCACGCTCATTTTGATGCTTTCACTGCAGGGTGCAGTGTGCAATGTGCAGTGGTGGGAAGCTCACACAGGAGTACTTTCTTTTATAGCCCTAATTTCCAGTTCAAACTCTGCATTCACCTTGACAGATTCTTTTCTTGGCCAAAATTTAGTTAGGCTTCTGGGTTTTCTCTTATGCCTATCTGTGGACTTTTTTGTAAAATCCAGTTTTAGTAAAGAACTCTGCTAAGTCAGTTTAGCAAGAATCGCCACCTCAAAAGTCACTATCTGCCTCCCTAGTAATGTCTGGCTTATCTTCAGCAAGAATTCTGTTAGGTTCTGTTAGGTTAGAATCCTCCTTACCCTTGATGCTTCCTCTTAGTATTTTTTCATTCATTGACCCCTTGACCCACCTTGCTCCTTGGCTATAAATTCCCACTTGCCCATACTCTGCAGTTAAGCCTATTTTCTCTCCCCTACTGCAAAATCCCATTGCCATGGTCCCTATACCTATCTCAGTGGTAAGGAATAAAGTCTGCCTTTCCATGCTTTAACAAATATCATTGAACCATTTTTTCTTTAACAATGTACTGCACAATGGGATTACTAAAACTTATATTCCATTTTGTCATGCTGGATGTCCTCAATGGAATGGCTCTTGTGAGCACCAAATCATTGCGAGAAGAAAAACCTATGTCTTACAGCCCCCTTCCTACATGTGATGTATGTTACATCGTTTTTTTTTTTTTTTCCATGTTGATCACTTTTGTCCATTTGCCTATATCTTATCAGTTGGAAGACTGTGGAAGTTTGTAGTACTAAGCCACAAGATGACTAAGAAGAGTTGAAAGGGCAAGTGGGGCTAAAAACAGATTTTGTTTGCCTTACCCCACCATTCCCCCTATCATGGGGCCAAATCTACTTGGAGGAAGGAGCATCTTTATCTTTGTACTGTGAACCATACAGTCTAGCAGCAGCACAGCCAAGGCATTTGGGGTTTCATGAGACTAAGTACATGCAATTCTATTGTAAAGGCTTAACATATATACAATTGACCCTTGAACACCACGGATTAGAATTGCATGGTCAGTTATATACAGATTTTCTTCCACCTCTGCCACCCCTCAGACAGTAAGATCAACCAATCCTCTTCCTTCTCCTCCTCAGTCTACTCAAAGATACTTGAAGTCTACTTGAAGATGACAAGCACGAAGACATAGTAAATATATTTTTTCTTCCTCCTAATTTTTTAACACTTTCTTCTCTCTAGCTTAATTTATTGTAAGAATACAATCTATAATACCTATGACATACAAAAGAATTTATTGTAAGAATACAATCTATAATACATATGATATACAAAATATTCTTAGATGACTGTTTATGTTATCTGTAAGGCTTCAGGTCAACAGTATGCTATTAGTGGTTAAGTTTTCGAGGAGTCAAAAACTGTATGTCGATTTTCAACTGCATGGGGGTGGGCACCCCTGTCCCCATGTTGTTCAAGGGTCAACATTACTGCCAAAGGCAAGCCTTTGCATCCACTTTTTTCATCCCATCAGTAAATGGAAAAGGATAGCTACAGTATCCCTGCATCATATCTTTTTTTTTGCAGATCACAAATCGACCACTACCTTGCTCTGTGAGGGGTAAAATGCCCCACTTTCTTTGGTAATATTTAAGTTATAAAGTTTTTCTTTGTCATTGTAATTTTTACATAGTTTCTTTCAAATAGAAAAAGCACTTTTGTTAGATAACCTCCCGTATAGATGATGACACTCCTTTTAATTCCTTGAAAAGGCAGAAATTGGATTTCTAGTAGTTATAAATGTACTATGGCTTCCCCCAACCATCCGGGCTATATAGAAGCTGCATCCCTCGACTGCAATAAAGGATTCTTACAAAGCACAGAGCAACTTCTCTCCTGGGCTGCACTAGTTATGATGGCAATTTTAAATGTGTACTTTCATCCAAAGAAAACCTTATTATCAGCAATCACAATGCCATCATAAACATGGTATGAAAAATTCAAAATGTCCCAGCTGAAGTGGAGGCAAATAATCAAGTTCATGGAGTCTGAGTTTCCTTGCTATTCCTCTTTTTCAAATGACCATTTAGTAAGCACCTGAAGAAAATACTATGGAGGGCATTGAAAAGTGAAGATAGGTTTAATCTTCTCGAAAATCTCATTCTCTAGATGAAACGCTGATACTTATCCACCTGACAGACTCTACAGCAGATGTGTCACTGGCCATCACATTTGACACAGTGAAGTCACAACGCTTAGCACAGACACGGTTCCATGAGTTTCTGAAACATGGACAGAACGTCATCTGTGGGACATGAAAACTGGAACTTAGAGGACAGGCACATCTGAGAAATGGGCAGTTTAAAGGCAGAACACAGCACATACGTGACTAGGTTTTAGAAGCAAATTTACAAGATGCACTCTTCTTCATCCTAAATAATCTGCAACCAAAGCTTACAAAAAAAGACAATTTAGGAATGCGGAGGTGAGGAGTGGGGAGGGGAATGGGATGAGAGAGAGTGGAGATTAATGGTGGGCAGAGCAAGGCTTAGAACTTAGTGGTTTCTTCAAGTTCTGAACAGAGATTTGTATACTGTAAAGGTACAAACACCATTTTTAACAAATGTGAGCAGGACTTCCTATCTGATTCAGAAAATAAGTGACTAAATAGTAAGAATTATCAAAAATAATAATTTCCACTTATACATAGGAAACTTGATAGGAACCAAGATAAATGCTTAACTCTTAATCTTCAAAGAACTCTGCTAGGGATATAGTATTATAAACTTTGTTTTACAGATGGAGAAATTGAATTTTAACCCAAGGTATCATAACCCTTAAATGATTAAATTACACTGTTACATGAGAAAGCTATGTATCTGTTTTCTGGATTTGTAGCCATAATTTGTGTCCCAAGTCCCTTTTGCTGCCAGCTATCTTGGGTAGGTGTGTTCCCTTTGGGCTGTTTGATACCCCCAAATTTATCTTTTTTTTTTTTTTCTTTTTCTTTTTTTTTTGAGACAGAGTCTTTCCCTGTTGCCTAGGCTGGAGTGCAGTGGTGCAACCTTGACTCACTGCAACCTCTGCCTCCTGGGTTTAAGCGATTCTCACGATTCTCCTGCCCCAGCCTCCCGAATAGCTGGGGTTACAGGCATGTACCACCAAGCCCACCTAATTTCATATTTTTAGTAGACACAGGGTTTCTCCATGTTGGTCAGGGTGGTCTCGAACTCCTGACCTCAGGTGATCTGCCCACCTCGGCCTCCCAAAGGGCTGGGATTACAGGCGTGAGCCACCATGCCCAGCCCCAAATTTATCTTTAATGCCCCAAATTATCTAGTTCCCATGACTGGGCTTCTGCTTTGATCCTTTCTGCACTTGTTGAACCCTCTCCCTGGGAACTGAAATTGTCCTGAGCCCCCAGTTAGAGGCTGTGTCTCTGCTGTTCCTGAATGGGCCTCCTGGATGAGACCTCATTAAAAGTCTAATTCTCTCGGAGAATTGAGAGATACCTGTTTGTCTCAAAATCATTGAAACTGATTATTGTATTACGAGCCTCTATCCAGTGATTTGTACCTCAATTCCCCAATCCAGCTGTCAAGGCCAATTTGTTCTACCTTACCTAGTAGGTAAGTCTGGAATTGTAGCTGTGGCATTTTCAGTAATGGTACTCTAGGTTAGTGGTCCCTAACCTTTTTGGCACCAGGGACCAGTTTCGTGGAAGATAATTTTTCCACAAAGGGCTGGGCAGGGGAGTGGTTTCAGGATGAAACTGTTCCAGCTCAGATCATCAGGCATTAGATTCTCACAAGGAGTGTGCAACCTAGATCCCTCACATGTGCAGTTCACAATAGAGTGTGCACTCCTATGAGAATCTAACGCTGCTGCTGATCTGACAGGAGACAGAGCTCAGGCAGTAATACTCACTTGCTTACCACTCACCGCCTGCTGTGCAGCCCGGTTCCTAACAGGCCACGGACCGGTACTGGTCCATGGCCTGGGCATCAGGGACCCCTGTTCCTAGGTATAAGCATCTGGCTGCTGTGTGTCCTCTGTGTAGCTACACCTGTGTGTGTATCTGATGAGATATAAATTATTTGATTATAAATTACTTTCTTCATATTAGTTGTGACTATTACATATAATTATATATAAACGAGGAATATACTTTTTAATAATGTATGTAAGTAAGTTTCCTTAACTATGACTTTCATTCTAGAGTAGTAAGAGGGTGCTAAGAAATATTTGTGATGAAAATAGGCATTGGTAGAGTTGAGACCACTGGATGATGAAAGAGTGTAAAGACTTTTAAGACTTCAAATTCTGGCTCAAGGTGAGAAATGTGATTGGGAGCAAATCAATTAACTTCTTGGAGTCTTATAGGGCAGTTATGAATATTTAATGTTAACATATATAAAGGTCTTCTGTCCTGTTTACACTAAATGCTAAATACTGTTAGCTATTATGATCACTACTAAAATGGAGATAACATATACCTCATAAGGTTTTAAGTATTATGCAAGACGCTATACAAAGTACCTAGTTAACCGTAAATGTCCAGTAAATATCACATTTAATTGAATCCATGACGTCCGATTATTTTAGCTACTTCCAAGAAAGAAAAAAATGCTGTCAATTTTACTGTTGTTATAGAGAGCAAGGCAGATCCCAATTCCCAGTGAAGTAAAATGTGAAATTTTTTGCATTTGAATCAACAAAACACTTTCTCCTTTCTTTCCTACTATTTAACAACTGGTGAGAAGTCTATACTCCCCCAAATCTGGAATTCTCCTTTCTTTTTCTTTTTCCTCCTACCAAGACTGCAGGATCTCTTACTTGGCTATAAGGAGTAAACCTAAAGTAGTACAAGTTCTCTGTATCACTTTTATACTCTATCACAGATTCCCTTTATTTCCTCATCTCCATGTGAATTTAGTTAAATTCTCACCATTCTGATCCTTACTATACAAGGTAAATGAATATAAAAACAAAATGAAACAAAAACCTCCTCCTATTTACCTAAGGCCTTCAAACCTAATATTTAGTGATGTATATTAATGGCATAGTGATCTGATCAGCCACTTCACGTGAACCAGGAACTAACAAAAAGCAGGAAGAAATTCACAGACTTGAGAGAAGAAATGGCAGGATTTCCTGGGTACAATTTCATGTAATGTCAAAGATGGTAAAAAGGTCAAATAGAATGAAGATGGAGAATACCAGAATTTGCTACAAAATGATTTCCCAGGAGATCTCATCAAATGCACAAGGGTATTTTCTCAGTTTCACCTAGTGAGTACAAGATTGCTAACACAGCTCACTTATGATTTGGATAAACTAAACAAACATCAAAAATTCAGAAAAATTAATAGCAAGACAGAAATCAAACACTCAAATTTTTGGTCCTTCTGTTTATTTCATTTTGGTTACTCAGTGAACATTAACCAGGAGACTTAAAAGTTATTTCAATTATGAACCGCTTCAATCCTTCATCAATTATTTTGAGTATTCTGGTCTTAAAAACATCCCTTTCTTCTATAAACTTCTGAAAGAGGTGAACACCTCCACCTACACCAAAATAATGTGCTTTGCTAGCCAAAAGAACACGTCCATTTTTACTTAACAGTCTAAGGAAAGTCTGGTGCAAATTACTATAATAATCTGGGTTGTAAATGGTTTCTGAGGTGAGAATGAGATCATATTTTACAAAAAGTTTTTCACTGCTTAGTACAAGCTTACAAAACTCAGACCACTCACCAGAAAAAAATCGGCATTTATATAGTTCTTGTGTTACTTTTGGTTTCCTGCATCTTTTCAGATCTGGCTCATTTACATCATTTTCTTCATCTTCCAAAGTGGAGTTAGCTACTACATTAGCTAAGGTTACTTCATCAATTACCATACTGTTATAATCTTGAAAGTGAATTTCTTTGGCCCCTCCCTTGAATGCAGTTATACCCAGTAAACCTGATCCACAACCAAGATCCAAGACTTTTTTCCCGGCAAATTTCACTTTGGCCTTTGTGAAATAAGCCAGGAGGTCAAAGGTACATTCCCAGATTTTTAAGCCTCCTTCATAAACACCTGTAATCAGATCAGAGTGAGAAGAAAAGCTTTTTGAAACTATGTTTTCTCCAGGGAAGTTCTCTTTCAACAAGATGGTTTTCACTACTGAGAAGTTAACATGCTGGAAACCTGGTAATGTTTCTATGACTTTATTTTCTAACATCTTTAAATCTTTAGGCATAGCATGCTCTTTAGCAGCTCTCAAGGAGGGCTGTTTTCCATATGGCTCCAAGTTACTTGAATTGTAGGCTGCACTGAGTGGACTGTCTGTGTCTTGAGAGGGAGCTGCATTTTCCATTGACTTATGTTCCCACAAGTGACCCTGAGGCAAGTCAAATTGTTCTGCAGAACATTTTCTGTCCCTGTCTTCTCCTTTTTGACTTTCTGAGACTGACAGCTCTTTTGAGGAATCCAGGGTCAAAGCTCCATCTCCAGTGGGTGTTAATTCATTTTCCAGATGGTCTTCTATAGTGAAATTAAACTGAAAGGTCATCCTCTTATTAAATGCACACGATTGTTAAATTCAGATTCTTCAACTTCTGGATAGAATTTGATGACACACACAAACCTGCCTCAATTATTCAATTAATTTTGTTGGGCCCAATTTCTCTTTAGCAGCTTATACATGGTAACAAACATTTAGAGGTATTTCCAAATTACTTTTTACACGTCTTCGGTCCTCTTTCCATGTAACTCTGGAAAGAAAAAAAACAGAAAGAAAATGATGATTAAAGCAAAATGGCACATTTCACTAAAGTGTAATATTAAACAGCCACCTCCAATCCCTCCCCGCCCCACTATATAGTTGCCTTTTCTAAAAAAGTTGTGGGGAAGAGAGAGAGATAAACAGATTTGGACGCTCATATACACCTTAAGGGTTCAAAAGTGGGAGAAGAAAATCAGCTATAAAAACAAACAGAAGAACAGCAGCAGCAACCACCACCACCACCTGGACAAACATAAAGTCCAAGATATTCAGACAGGACGGCCTAGTTACTTGCCATCTTTCAGCTGTCTTGACTGTGTCCAACCATATTCACTCCCTAAGCTTCCAGAATAATTTCACTTCTGTCTTTTACAAAAGACGTACAATATTTTATTTTGATAAGTGGGCGTCCCTTTAAAAACATGCATAGGTATGGTCTGGTGTGTGTAAATTCATCCAAGACTTCACTCCAAACATTTAGTCGAGAACAGCAGCCCTAAGTGTATGGAAGTGGGGGTAATTTGGAAATAATTAGTAAAGACTAATTTGATGGCAGAGCGAACGCAAACTAGGGCAATGCAGTAGTTTGGAGAGGCCTGTAGAAATCAGAAGCAACTTTATTGAGAATCTTCTATCCACTGCGCTAGACACTATACCATCTGCCTCTGTTTTTATAGTTCTGGCAAGTGGGATCTTTATTCCCTTTACACAAGATTTACAATTCGGGGGAGGGGAGGGTCACCCAGTCCAGCGGCTAGGAACGCGCCTCTTTTCTCTCCCATCACGCTGCAAGGCTCGGAGTCACTTCCGGCTGCAGGTCCCAGGACAAATCCGACCCTAGAAGTGCAATCTCAAAACCCCATGGGTAGCAAATCTGGGACTTCTGGCCCTCACCTCCCCATTTGAATGTAATGTTTACAGTGATCCAGACCTGAGAATTCTAGCTTCCCGACACGTCCTGGGATCGCGCGTCTGAAAATCTCACCTCACGATACCTCCTCCGGACTGAAATCGCGCACCAGCGAGTCGAGTCCTCCGGTGGCTAGAGAAGCCCGACTTTCTTTCCGGCCTTGAGGGGACCCGGGCTCACCAAGAAACCAGCCGTCCTCCTCTCTATGGTTCTGGAGCCGGCGGAGAGAGCGCAAGGGTTGGCGGGACTGTGATTTCCGGTCTGGGCTGTGGCGGGACTGTGAGTTTCCGGTCTGGGCTGTGGCGGGATTGGTTTGAAGGTGTGCTGTTTGACGAAAGTATGTCTCAGGAACGTGCCGTCCCGGCTAGCGCGGTTCCCCTGGAAGAATTAAGTAGCTGGCCAGAGGAACTATGCCGCCGGGAACTGCCATCCGTCCTGCCCCGACTCCTCATATCCTTCCTTGGTTGTCATTTCCACCTAGAGAGGGGTGTGGGCGGGTCGCGAACCTCTCTCTTCTGTGCCGTCAGACTCACCGTCAGGCTGGGTTATATTACCGCGGCGTGAATCTCCTCTTTTCTTTGTCAGTGAGTGGGATGAAAAGCGAGGGACTGGAGGGGAAGCGACAACCATGGTAGATGTAAGGCTTTGGCCCTGGAAGGGCTCGCGGACGTATTCTGACCTAAGGGTTTAGCAGTGGATGTGGCGTTTTCCTCCATTCCTTCTTTGAGTTTTTCTGTACTCGTTGCTTGCAATTAAGTGTAAATACTTTTGGTAGTGGGTAATGGGGGAGGCAAGGACTCAGACCTGGAGTATGAGGATAGCTCTGGCTCTTAATAGGTTGAGATAAAGCGAGATACTGTGAGCTTTTGTCTCCCGTAAAAAGGGTGGTGAATATGAATAATGCCTTTCTTAGCGTTGTAAGAATTAAAGGACACAGTTCTGTGGTGTGAAATCTTTAAAAGATGTTCAGTAAATAAAAATAATGTTCCTCCTTCCTCTCAGACCTCTTTTTCTTCTTCTTTTTTTTTTTTTTTTTGATGCAAGTTCTCCCTCCTCTTGCCTGGGCTGGAGTCTTTTTCTGAAAGAGTTGCTTCCGCTTGTTGGCTTTTGACTGTTGCATTTGAGGCGCTTAGCGCCTTTGTCATCCAGGTGCAGCACATTCTTGATTGGTCTCATGCCTTTGTGGTTGTAAATGTGCCTGGAATCCTAGCCTTTTCATGGTAAACCATATGTATATGTATCTTTTTCACAACTTTTGAGCCCACCTTTATACAATTACACTAAAAAAAAGTAACCTTCACTTGAGACAGTCTCAACACTGCACAAATATTGTGCAGCTAAAGCCCCATATAATCACATAGAAGTCATTCACCTAGACATTAGCAAAATCTCAGGAAGTGCCAAGGCCCCCTTTTTAAGTTTTTGTGTAGATACAGAATTGCCGTCTTCAAGGAGTTTCAACTTGAAAACAAATAGCCACCCTAAAAACATTCAAAAACACTTAAACTGCATGCATAATGTGTGTGAGACATGATGTTAGCCTTTGGGAGAATAGAGACACGGAACATGTTTCCTCTCCTTCCCCACAAGCTTATAGAGAGACTTCATTAAGTTGAAAGTCAACATTCCCACTTAGCTTTGCACTTCAAACGACATATTCAAAAAAGCCGGAACTTCTTCCTCTGGTTTTCCTCATCTGAGTAAATGGTTTCACAAACTGAAACCTTGAATCCTGTCTCTCTCACACACCCGATCAATAAGTTCTATTGTTTCTGATTCCAAACTGTCTTGAATCAATCCATTTATTTCCATCCTCATTGCTACCACTTTGATTCCAAACCCCTATCACCCTCTCACTTGGAGTATTAATAGTTTCCCTGTTTCTACTCATAATTATTACAAGAAAGCTCAGAGGGGAAAAACACAGATCACGTAATTTCCCTTTTTAAACCACTTTACCTTCAAGGCTCCAGGTGATCTAAGCCTTGCCCTTCTCTCATACCTAGTTAACTACACTCTATTCATGAATACATTAGGCTCACCTACCTCAGGATCTTTGTGCTCAGCCTGGTTCTCCCAGCCTTTTGCATATTTCATGTTTATATCTTGGCCCAAATGTCACCTCCTTAGAGGGGCTTTTTCAGAGCCTTCAATCTTAGGTAGTTCCCCCAAACCCAGTCTTACGCTTGTATCAGTTGACCTGTTCAGTTTT
The DNA here is from genome assembly GCF_003255815.1 of Theropithecus gelada. Classification (NCBI taxonomy): domain Eukaryota; kingdom Metazoa; phylum Chordata; class Mammalia; order Primates; family Cercopithecidae; genus Theropithecus; species Theropithecus gelada. The sequence continues at coordinate 195,750,151 of NC_037668.1, read as the reverse complement.
CTAAAAAGCACATTATCGTTAAAAGAAATGCTCTTGTTTGCTTTGTATATTTTCCACTTTTACACATTACGTTGCAAAGTTCATAAAAGCAGCAAGTTGATTTTCCTCACAGCGTTATCCTCAGCACCTAGAACAGTGCCTGACACATAGTGAGCATTCATTAAAGGGCTAAAAATATTTCATGTTTTAAAAATTCTTGAGAGTCTAATTAGACAATACTTTTTTTTCAGCTTATGGTAGTATTTTAGCTTCACTATTTTAACAAATGAAAAATTTGCAACAAATCTACAATGCCACTACCCCCCAAAATCATTTTCATGTTTTGCATTTTACATATTTTCTAGGCCTTACCTGCATGTCTGCATAATCATAACTGACTAATTTTGGAACAGCTAGCAATTATTTGAGCTTTACTGAAATTTTTTCATGAGGCCAATTCTATCCTACTGAACTCAAATTTGAGTTAATGATGACCTCATTTCGATTGCTGCTGTAAAAATATATGTGGAAAATAATTTTTCAGAAGAGGAATGAATTCTTGTATTAGTGTCGTGGGATTATAGGTTCCTTTTTTGTTTTTTTTTTTTTGAGATGGAGTCTCACCCTGCCACCCAGGCTGGAGTGCAATGGCGCTGTCTCAGCTCACAGCAGCCAGGTTCAAGTGATTCTCCTGCCTCAGCCTCCTGAATAGCTGGGATTACAGGCACGCACCACCATGCATGGCTCATTTTTTGAATCTTTAGTAGAGACAGGGTTTCACCATGTTGGCCAGGCTGGTCTCGAACTCCTGACCTTGTGATCTGCCTGCCTTGGCCTCCCAAAGTGCTGGGACTACAGGCGTGAGCCACCGCGCCCGGGCGAGTTATTCATTTTTCTTGTTGACATTCTTTGATGATTCTTATAGTGTTGTTACAGTAAAACATTTCTAACAATTATTTTTGATGGTATATATGGAGAATTTGTTGTCATGTATTTGTAAGCTGCTATGTGCAGAAGAATTTCAGTCTAATAAGGTTGGTAAGATAGATATGTAAGTAATATGAAAATAAGATAAAAGGTGATGAGTGACGCAAGACAGGTATAAATTAAGTACTATAGAAATGTTGAGGAAAGAGAAATTTCTTGTAATAGAAATTGGAAGTACAAACTGGGCATGATGGTGTGCGTCTGTAGTCCCAGCTCCTTGAGAGGCTGGTATGGGAGGATCACTTTAGCCCAGGAGCTTGAGGCTGCAGTGAGGTATGATCATGTCACTGCACTCCATCCTGGGTGACAGCAAGACCCTCTTTTTTTTTTTTTTTTTTTCTTGACACGGAGTCTTCCTCTGTCGTGTATGCTGCAGTACAATGGCACAATCTCGGCTCCCTGCAACCTCCGCCTCCCAGGTTCAAGTGATTCTCCTGCGTCAGTCTCCTTAGCAGCTGAGATTACAGGCGCACGCCACCATGCCCACCTAATTTTTTTGTATTTTTAGTAGAGACAGTTTCACCATGTTGGTCAGGCTGGTCTCGTACTCCTGACCTCTTGTTCCACCTGCCTTGGTCTCCCAGATTGCTGGGATTACAGGCGTGAGCCACCCGCCTGGCCCCGAGCGAGACCCTCTCTCAAAAAATAAATAAATCATAAACCTGTGGATTATTGTAGCACTGTTTCTCATCTGTCAAAAATATTTCATGACTATGCATAGTTTGAAAAGGCAAGTTTGTCCTTGGGCAATTTTCAAAATATTTCTTTAATGTATTTTCACAATACTGTTTACCTAATCTTAAGTTTTTAAAAGCAAAATTAAGCCAGTAATTTGAGTCCAATTCCAATCTCTTATGGGTCATTGCTTAAATTTCAAAAGGGTTTTTTTTTTAAAGTTTATTCTGATAACGAATACCCTATTATTGTGATACTAGTATCTTCCTTAATTATCCTACTCATTGTCTCAACATTCTGACAGTTGGATTGAGCATGTTCGTAAGTTAAATTGTTTTAACTGTATTATTTGATGTTAAGGTCCGAGTCCCCACATACCTCAATGGATGTGTCCTTACAGTTTTGTATTCCCTTGAAATGTAACTGTTTTCTATGTTACAGCCTTTATAACCTTCAGTTACTTGAAATGAACAAATTCCTTCAAATTCCAGCACTTAAAAGTTTTAAATTACGTTCTGGATAAATACCAAACGTGTTTTGTTGATGATGTATGTATAAAAAAATTATTAAATGTTATGATTAGACCTATGTAAAACATGATTTACAGTCCACTGAATAACTATCAGTCTCTAACATGTTTAGTGTCATTTAGAAAATACTTTCTAAATTGTCGAAAGCTGATTGTCTAGGTGATAACAAATTTATCATTTGGAGGAAGTTGGCTTTCTCATTTTCATGTCTTCTTCAGTCTTACTTGACAAGATTTATTCTTTTAGTCAGAAGAGAGTTTAGACTGCTCAGTTTACTCATATTTTGAGTTAGCTTTTCTATTTAGAGTTCACTTGGTTGTGGAATATTCATTTATAATTTGAATCTACTTTGTGTAATGGGACCTAATTTTTTTTTTGTTTTGTTTTGTTTTTTGTTTTTTGTTTTTTTTGAGACGGAGTCTTGCGCTGTGTCACCCAGGCTGGAGTGCAGTGGCGCGATCTCGGCTCACTGCAAGCTCTGCCTCCCAGGTTCACGCCATTCTCCTGCCTCAGCCTCCGAGTAGCTGGGACTACAGGCGCCCGCCACCACGCCCGGCTAGTTTTTTGTATTTTTAGTAGAGACGGGGTTTCACCATGTTAGCCAGGATGGTCTCGATCTCCTGACCTCGTGATCCACCCGCCTCGGCCTCCCAAAGTGCTGGGATTACAGGCTTGAGCCACCGCGCCCGGCCTCTAATTTTTTTTTTTTTCCTTTGTTTTTGATGAAGTCTCATTCTGTCACCCAGGTTGGAGTGCAGTGGCATGATCTTTGCTCACTGCAACCTCCACCTTCCAGGTTCAGGTGATTCTCCTGCTTCAGTCTCCCAAGTAGTTGGGATTACAGGCATGCTTCACCACATCTGGCTAATTTTTGTATTTTTAGTAGAGATGAGGTTTCACCATGTTGGCCCGGCTGGTCTCAAAACTCCTGAGCTCAAGTGATCTTCCTGCCTTGTCCTCTGTAACTACTGGGATTACAGACATGAGCCACCAAGCCTAGCCCCGAAGTTTGTTTTGTTTTGTTTTCGAGACAAGATCTTGCTCTGTTACCCAGGCTGGAGAGCAGTGGTGTGATCATAGCTCACTGCAGCCTGAACTCCTGGGTTCAAGCTATTCTCCTGCCTCCATCTTCTAAAGTGCTGGGATTACAGATCTGAGCCATCATGCTTGGCCTACTTTTTTGTTTGTTTGTTTTAGGGGACAGAGTCTTGCTTTGTCACCAAAACTGGAGTGTAGTGGTGCGAACACAGCTCACTGCAGCCTCCATCTCCCAGGCTCAAGCAGTCCTCTCACCTCAGCCTTCCAAGTAGCTGAGACCGTAGGTACGTGCTACCATGCCTGGCTAATTTTCTATTTATATATTTATTTTTTGGTAGACATGAGGTCTTGTCATGTTTCCCAGGTTGGTCTTTAACTCCTGGGCTCAGGCAGTCCTCCTGCCTCAGCTAACCAAAGTGTTGGGATTACAGGCATGAGCCACCATGCGTGGCATAATTTTTTTTGAGTAAATTTTTTTTTATCTTGAGTATAGAAGTGATTCATGTTCATTGTGGAAAATATGAAACATAGAAAAACAGAAAAGATTACAAAACATCTAATCTGAAATGGTTAAGATTTTGATGAGAACAGTCTCATCTCATTTCCGTATGTTCCTGCCAGCCTATCCATCATTCTTTGTACATGTTTATATTAAAATTGGTGTTATATTTTGGAAACTTTTTGTTTAACTACATTTTGAACATTTTTCATGTTTTAAAATGTCATTTTAATGATGGCAGATCCTATTCAATAGATGTACAGACACCTATTCAACTGGTCCACAGTTGTTGGATATGTAGGTTGTTTCCTTTCTCTGTCGCTGTCTCTCTTTTTTTTGGCTATTACTTAATAGTTTCCCTACATAGAATGTGGTGTTTTGAAAGTATATCAAGCTTTAGATTGGTAGTATTCTTGCATTTAATAAAGGGCAGTGGCCTTTGTTGACTGACATGACAATATTTTTATAAAATATGTTATTTGCTTTACAGAAATTTTGAAAATTATTGTAGAAATGTTTTTACCTCATATGAACCACCTGACATTGGAACAGACTTTCTTTTCACAAGTGTTACCAAAGGTATAATACTATTACCTGAAAGTACATGTTATAAGGAATCTAACCTCTCAGTCTTAGATAATTTATCATTAATTATGGGTCTGTTTTTCTAATATATCAAATATATTCAAAATAAAAATAAGGAGTAAATAGATCTCATGTGAGACTATAATCGTGTTAGTGTGATCATTAGGCAATTAAAAACTGTTATAGGCTGGGCGTGGTGGCTCATGCCTGTAATCCATGCATTTTGGGAGGCTGAGGTGGGTGGATCATCTGAGGTCAGGAGTTCAAGACCAGCCATGGTCAACATGATGAAACCCTGTCTCTACTAAAAATACAAAAAATTAGCTGGACATGGTGACTGGTGCCTATAATCCCAGCTACTTAGGAGGCTGAGACAGGAGAATTGCTTGAGCCTGGGAGACAGAGGTTGCATTGAGTCAAGATCGCGCCATTGCACTCCAGCCTGGGCAATAAGAGCGATGCTCCGTCTCAAAAAAAGAAGAAAAAATTTTTATTTTCAGATTGTATGAGTCTTTTGCTAATTGATTTTAAATTATTTGTAGTCAATTTTAAATGTTCGTGTATTTTAAAGCCACTGTATTCCAGCCTGGGTGAAACCCTGAATTCCAAAAAAAAAAAAAAAAAAAAAAAAAGCTGGAATATTGGCAAAATCAAGTAACTAAGATAAAACATTAAATTCACAGACTACGTTATTACTTTTTCGATATATATGGTATACGTTTTCTCTGAAAAGCACAAGCATACTTTTTTTGTTTTGAATGGAGGCAACCAAAGATACTTTGGTGCCAAAATGAAACATTATTTGTAATTAATCTCTTATTGAAATGGGTTTCTAACTTTAGCTTTTAAACATAATCTTTCAGGTTTCTTGTACTCATAGTCACTTGATGATTCTCTATCTGAAATATTTCTTAGAATTTGTTCTTGGCCGGGCGCGGTGGCTCAAGCCTGTAATCCCAGCACTTTGGGAGGCCGAGACGGGCGGATCACGAGGTCAGGAGATCGAGACCATCCTGGCTAACACGGTGAAACCCCGTCTCTACTAAAAAATACAAAAAACTAGCCGGGTGAGGTGGCGGCGCCTGTAGTCCCAGCTACTTGGGAGGCTGAGGCAGGAGAATGGCGTGAACCCGGGAGGCGGAGCTTGCAGTGAGCTGAGATCCGGCCACTGCACTCCAGCCTGGGCGACACAGTAAGACTCCGTCTCAAAAAAAAAAAAAAAAAAAAAAGAATTTGTTCTTGACCACCAGAAAAAGATTCAACTATTACATAGATAAAAATAGATGTTGAATGTTAACAGGCCTACGGGAAACAGTATCTTCTTTAACTACATTGTATTGTTGACTATGTTGCTATTCTTGTAATGTTTAGGTCATTTAAATTGTTAGAAAGATCCAAGTATTAAGATCTTAGGGTGGCTAACTTTTCACAGACAAAAAGCTTAGTTGTAAGGTCATATACTATACTCTTAATTCAGGAAGGTTATCTTGAATTGGGTCAAAAAGGAAACTGGTTAGAAAATAAGCAAGTAGTGATTAGGAGATTCAGTGCAAATTCCTTCCAGAAAATACCCTTGTAAATGGCCATACGAATGTGGACTCATCAAGACAGTCAAATTTATTGGGCAAAAGTAATACTTTTATTTCTTGCATCTCTAAAATGTGAACTTTGAGTGATTTTTTTAAAAAATTGATGCTATTAAATAGATCCAAACCATAGAAATGGAAAATAAATTTCTGTTTGAGGCTTTTGGGGGGAATTATATTGTAAAAGTACCTTTTCTCTATATTTTGTGCTTAATTAGGTACAATTGTTAAGCTAGATGACAGCCCGTGGATGTTACTAAGTGCAAAATCAAATTATCGTATTGCGTTTTCTCTGTAAAGTTTTGTCTTGTCTTTTCTAGTGATTTCTCTTATTACTGTTTATTACTTGATTTGTTTTTACAGACTGTGAAATTATTTGATGACATGGTATATGAATTAACCAGTCAAGCCAGAGGACTGTCAAGCCAAAATTTGGAAATCCAGACTACTTTAAGGAATATTTTACAGGTAAGTCAAATGTATTAGAAAGCAGGAGAGAGAGGGAGTTTAAAGAATATCAAAATTTTTATACTGATACTGATTAGCCATGTATTCTTATGTAATGGTGTAATGTTGGAATTAAATGTATAGAATTAAAGACGTGAATATAGAAACATGAATTCTGAATAATAAACTCTTAGAAGAAGACAAGTCATCAAGCTAGCTTACCCTACCTGTATTTTTTTTTTTTGAGACGGAGTCTCGCTCTGTCACCCAGGCTGGAGTGTAGTGGTGTGATCTCGGCTCACTGCAAACTCCTCCTCCCCGGTTCACACCATTCTCCTGCCTCAGCCTCCCAAGTAGCTGGGACTACAGGCAGTCGCCACCACGCCCTGCTAATTTTTTGTATTTTTAGTAGAGACGGGGTTTCACTGTGTTAGGATGGTCTTGATCTCCTGACCTTGTGATCCGCCCGCCTTGGCCTCCCAAAGTGCTGGGATTACATGCGTGAAACACCGTGCTCAGCCTACCCGACCTGTATTTTCAAGGTATATGTGTAGAACACCTGCCATGTGTTTTGAAGTTTGGGTTAGGATTCTAAATGGCTAGACAGTTGTTCCAGTATTTGTAGTTCTGATAGACTAAAGTTCTGTGAAAAGAGGAACAGACTATGTTTTGTTCACTGCTGTATTTGTAGCACCCAGCATACTGACTAATACCTTTTCAGTGCACAAAAAATATATTCTGAATGAAATTTCCTTCCTTATTCACAGACAATGGTGCAGCTCTTAGGAGCTCTTACAGGATGTGTTCAGCATGTCTGTGCCACACAGGAATCCATCATTTTGGAAAATATTCAGAGTCTCCCCTCCTCAGTCCTTCATGTAATTAAAAGCACATTTGTGCATTGTAAGGTGAGTAAAGGTCTAATTATACTTTGAATGGTATATAATCAATGTGCATAGGGGCTGAGTAAAATAATGTTTGTATAAGATTTTACATTTTAGTCTGTATTATTGAAATAAACTTTTCTATACAATAAAGAACATGTAAGTAAATAATTGTTTCAAAAAAAGTGGTTATAAGGAAGTCATTAAAAGTGGCTTTTTGGGGGTTTTTAGTTTTATTTTATTTCCCCTCTATAAAGAAAGAAATTTTAAGAATTTATGTTGAGACAGACACAAGGATCCTGAAATAATTCTGTCATGTTGCATTGATCAATATTCAGTTACCATTATGATTAGATGTCAGAACTTCCTTTTATAAAGGGAAATTAATCCTTGTTTAGTCCATCTCTGCATTCCAAAGGTAGCCTTGAGGCACAAAAGCTTGCCTAGAATTTATGGGGTTCAGACAGTTTTAATATTGCTATTTGCTGAGCAAATGAAAATAGCTAGTTAATTAATACCTCTCTTTGCTGATAGGATGCTAAAAATGTCATGCACCGGGCCTAATGTTACCTTTCTTTTAGTTCTGTATTTGTAAGATCATGGAAGTCAAATAATATTTTATACATGCTTGCATCTCTTGAAGTACACTATATTTAATGGATGTTCACTAAACAATCAATGTGTGATTCAGTAAATTTATGATTTCTAATAGTATGAATTAAAGTAAATTTGGTTCTTGAGCTTTTTATGATTTGTTTTTTCTCTCATTTTTATTTATCCGTAATCAGAATAGTGAATCTGTGTATTCTGGGCGTTTACACCTAGTTTCAGACCTTCTTCAGGCTCTTTTCAAGGAGGCCTATTCTCTTCAAAAGCAGCTAATGGAACTGCTGGACATGGTTTGCATGGACCCTTCAGTAGATGAGAATGATGATATTTTGAATATGGTAATAGGTGAGTGGAGAAAACTTTCTGCTTAGTATATGGTGACTGTAAATCATATATCAGTTAAAATTGTCTGTAATGATTCCTGTTATTTTCTTACTAATTATGTGTTAACATTGATTTAAATCTTACCAAATGCATTTTAATCTTTAAATTTGAAATTTATAAAATTTATTTTGGGTGCCTTAACCTAGATTTGCGTATTCAGTTACTGTAATTTCTCCACAATGATTAACTTATATAACTTTATGTTCTCTGAGGTTGACCATATTCAGAGACAATAACTTTCACATTTTTTAAACCATAACTCATATTAAGATGCAGTTTATATTTCCTTCCAGAATACATATAAATATGTGCATATGTGTATGTAAATATGTCTATTCTCATATTATAATGAAGTATACTCATTTTACATGTAATGCACTTTATACTAGTTTATTTTTTTTTATTTATTTATTTTTGACACAGTCTCCCTCTGTCGCCCAGGCTAGAGTGCAGTGACGCAATCTTGGCTCACTGCAACCTCGCCTCCCGGACTCAGGCGATTCTCCTGCCTCAGCCTCCCGAGTAGCTGGGATTATAGGCGTCCGCCACCACACCTGGCTAATTTTTGTATTTCACCGTGTTGGCCAGGCTGGTTTTGAACTCCTGACCTCAGGTAATCCACCTGCCTCAGCCTCCCAGAGTGCTGGGATTACGAGCATGAGCCACCTTGCCTGGCCAATACTAGTTTATTTTTAAAGAATTGCTGGTTGTAGCACACTTCATTGATTTTATCACTCATTAATGGATTATGAACAAGAGTTTGAAAAACTATATAAGGGCAAAGTTTGCATTCAAAACTTTGGTATAAAGAGAGAAATTTGGTTTTGTGCAATGTATCAGGGCCCTGTCGCTCTGCAACACACCCTCTCAAAGTCTATTTATTCACTATTTTATTTATTCATGATTCTGTGAGTCTGCAGTTTAGGGTGGGATCCCCTGATATAACTTTCTCTGATCCACCTGGGGCACTAGCTCACCCATGTGACTTCAGCGACTTCATTCACATCTGGCTGTTGGCAGAGGCAGAAGTACTTGAGAAAGCCGTGTGCATCATTCAGCAGGCTCACCACATCTCAGATACCTGATGCCAGTGGTTTCAGGGTTTCTAAGAGTAGCAAGAGTGAGCAGGTCCCTGTATGCTAGCACGTTCCAAGTTTCTGCTTGCCTTAATTTTATTATTGTCCCCCGGGCCAAAGCAGGTCATAGGGTTTAGCCCAGAGTCATTGTGGAAAAGTGTGGATTCACAAAGGGCAGTCATTGTGGCCATTTTTATAAGTAGTCTACCACAGGCTGAGTAAAAGCCTTGCATGAATACCATGGAAATTAATTTGAATTCTTCCTTTTTAGGTTTTCTTTCCTTAGCAATTTGTTTTGTCATTTTGGATTAGAATTATATCTGTAGAATATTTCAGTTATAATAGGGTACAACTTTTATTCCACTGAACATTTTTAGTTTTATTTAGGTCATCAGGTAGGTATAAACTTCAAAAGTTAATTTCCAATAGGTATAAAAACCGTAACAAGTGTGACACTTAAATTGTTTAAATAATTCTTTTGACACAACTATTTCCAAACTGTGTTACCTATTTTAATTCAATCAAATGTTGAAATTGTTCAGTAGATAGTGTTAATTATGGGAGAAACTCACCCCCATGATATTTGGATGTCTTAAAAGTTCTGTTATCTTTCTTTGCAGTTATTCATTCTTTATTGGATATCTGCTCTGTTATTTCCAGTATGGACCATGCATTTCATGCCAATACTTGGAAGTTTATAATTAAGTAAGTTTGTTTGTTATTTTTTACTTTTTAGAAAATGTTTTCCATATTCCCCAATCTTAATTATTCATGATTCTTTAGATTGCATTTGAAACATTTTGTGTGAATTTAATGTTCACTGACACTGCTGTCTGATAATCCAGATATTATACATGTAACTCTCAAGCCAAATTGGACTTCTTTACCCTGTGGCCTCTAAAAATAAAAAAAGTGTTTTTTCTAGTTAGCTAGTACTTCAGAAATAATGGGCTATGGGCCAGACTAGAACTTAACCACTTTCCTGCTGCTACTGTTGTTTAACCAGCTCTCAAGTATCCTATTTCTAGGATTAGATAAATTGGTAACTATAATTAGAACCGAATATAATCTTTTCATTAGGTACTTTTAAGTTGTTCACACTTAATTCCATTTATACAGTAATTTTAACTTTCTGAAACTGAAGCATTATAACGGGTCACCAGGGATAGTGCCTGTAGCATTCATCAGATTCTTAGGGGTGAGAGGAGATGTAGTTGAGATGTAAAAATGGTTAAGAATATCTACTTTATACACATACATAAAACATTAAAGGTCGGTGTATTTTCAGGTGTTAGGTGCTTTTCTTCTATTACCAGGACATTAAGTTGCCATTCAGTGGTTAAGAGTGTTGCCTGGAAGCTGTGTCACATGTGCTTAAATCCATTCTGGAATCATTTACTCCTTCTGAGCCCTTGGGCTATTTGGTTAATTTCTCTGAACATTAGTTTGCTCATCTGAAAATGGAAATAATAATAGCACCTTCTTGACAGGGTTATAGTGAGAATTGAGTTCATCACTGAAATGCTTAGAACTGTGCATGACACATAGTTAATGCTCAAGGAATTAGCCACATCGCTATCATCACCACTGAATATCTTCCACTCTTACCCTCTCCCATTTCATTTTCTACCCAGCAGAATGATCTTTTAAAAAGCAAATCAGTTCATGTCACTCTATTGCTTAACATCTATCCCATTTTACTAAGAATAACAACCTAATCCTCTCTGGACGCTGCCTCCTTCACCAGCCTGTCTCATGCTGCTCTCTCCCTGCTCTTAGTTCCTTAAACATACCAAACTCTCCTGTCCCAGAGCCTTTTCATGGTTTTTCCATCTGCCTAGGATGCTTCTCTCTCCTATTGTATACCTTGCTAACTCCTGCTTATTGTCTTTCAGTTCTCAGCTTAAGAGTTATATCTTCATGATAACATTCTTTGATATCCTTATGCTAAGAATAAATTAGATTAGGTCTCTCTATTGTAGCACCTTAGACTTTGTCATTTGACAAATCACAGCCCTAATTAATTATTCTTACAATTATTTAACGTTCTCTCTCATGCTGGACCACAAGTTTCATGCAGGTAAGGCAGAGATTGTGTCCGTTTGTTTGACCCTTTGTCCCCAGGGCCTGGTAGAGTGCCTGGTACATAGTAAGAATTCAATTAATATTTTACACAGAGAAAAAATTAGCAGCTTATTTAAACAAACATACCTGCTTCAAAGGTAAATAGGCATATCTTATTTATATTATGTCATATATGATGCTTTGTGATTGTTTTTTAAATGTTCTATAAGGTAGATATTGGTGGTGGTCCTAAGTTACTTGATGTGTTACTTGTGGTGATTGTATTCTTTTCTTTTTATTCATTTAGGCAGAGCCTTAAGCACCAGTCCATAATAAAAAGCCAGTTGAAACACAAAGATATAATTACTAGCTTGTGTGAAGACATTCTTTTCTCCTTCCATTCTTGTTTACATTTAGCTGAGCAGATGACACAGTCAGATGCACAGGTAAAATCTGGGCTAATAGCATTTTAAACAGCAACTCTTATTTTCTTTGGCAATTAGTAAATCTCATTTGAATGTCTGGGTCAGTCTGTTTAAGAGGATTTTAATTTATTTCATTTGGGTGTTTTTTTGGATCTGTGGGATTATTTATAGCCCATAATTACTTTTCACCCAGAGCATTGCATTAGATTCCTAACTGCTCTCATTGCCTCTAGGGTCTACCTGACTCCCTCTTTGCATTGTAACTGGTTGGTTACAGCATTCTTCTCTGAATCCTTTCATTCTTTTCTGCATGAAAACATAAATTATTTTGTTCATATTTATATAACATCTAATATAGCTGCAATCAATCTTGCATTTTTTCTTCACCAATGCATTGCAACCTTTAGGGATACAAGTATGTTTGTGCATGTATATATATGTATCAGTCTTTTAAAGTTGATGTATTCATACATCCATTTTTATTTCGAAAAGTTAGAGCGTTGAATTGGTATTCCATTTATGAAACAGATTAAATTTGTACTACGATTATTGGGAATTAGAACTCGTTAGTACCTTTTGCTTTCAGACTAGCCTCTAATTTTATTTAACTATAATAGCCCTAAATTATAAGATTAATAGTACTCAGGACCTAACAGTTATATGTAATTTTTTTTTTTTTTTGAGACTGAGTCTCACTCTGTCACCAAAGCTGGAGTGCAGTGGTGCAGTGATATGATCTTGGCTCACTGCAACCTCTGCCTCCCGGGTTCAAGGGGTTGTCCTGCCTCAGCCTCCTGAGTAGCTGGGATTATAGGTGCCTGCCACCACGCCTGGCTAATTTTTGTATTTTTAGTAGAGACGGGGTTTTGCCATGTTGGCCAGGCTGATCTCGAACTCCTGACCTAACATAATCCACCCGCCTCGGCCTCCCAAAGTACTGGGATTACAGGTGTAAGCCACGGCGCCCAGCCTGTATGTAATAATTTTAATGGGACCATGAATTTAGTATTTCTTCTTTGAATAGCAATGACATAGCCCGTTCTATTGTACATGTGCAAGCTGATATAGGGAATTCTTTTGTACCTGTGCTCTTCCCTGCCAGTCAGTTATGGGGGTGAAAGTGTAGGGATTCATCCAAGTCCTAAAACTGGTAGTAACTCCTAGGGCAGGGATGATCTGGAAGGACAGACCCTAGGGGAGGATGGAACTTTAAAAAGAAATTCTGAAGGTAGTAAGAAGGAAATGAGGAGTAGTGTTAGGAAGGGGCTTTTTTCTTCTTGTTTCTCTTCTTTATCTCACCTGCCCCTCCCCTTATAACTCTTCTTCCTTTTTCTCTTTTCTTTTTTGTTCTCACTTCATTCATGCGTCCTTTCTGATTCCTCTTACCTTGCTAAAAGGAGAAGTTAGTTTGGGTATCCTGTATCAATGGCAGGAAGGTTGTTTTCTTCTTTACCTTTGTCCTGTAGATTCATATTCTCAACCCCAACCTCCTCTTTCAGTTTCCTTCTTGCTTCTCTTGACACCACAGATTTTCCAGCTAGTACTTGGAGAGGAAAATTAAACAGAGATATTTGGACAGGAGTAAGATGAAGAAAGCCTAAGCAACAGTATAGTCCATAGTGGCAAGAGAGAGTATGGGGGCTGCTTAGCCAGGGTGGCTGTTTATATATAAAGGATATTTTCAGTTTATATAAACTGCTTATGGATGGACATCAGAAAATTTAAATTCTCTTAACTGTCCAAGAAAATTCTCATATTTTTACTCATTTGTTCAAATTTGGGACTGATAAATGTGACCAGTTCTGCTTACTGTCCATTGCCTGAAATGGAGCTTTGAGGTGGACTGTATAATTTCTTCAATCTTAACTCCAGATTCTGATCAGCGATGCCCTCTGCTGCTCACTGTTAATATTTATTTACCAATCAAAGTGAAGTATTGAAGTTTTCCAAGCAGTTTTCACTTTGTGTCTTAGTCCATTTAGGCTGCTATAACAAAATCCCTTAAACTGGGTAAGGGATTATAAATATTAGAAATTTATCTCTCACAGTTCTGGAAACTGGGAAGCCCAATATCAAGGCACCAGCAGATTTGGTGTCTAGTGAGGGTGTACTCTCTGCTTCAAAGATGGCCCCTTGCTGCTGCATCCTCACTTAGTGCAAGGGGCAAGACACCTCCCCTCAACCTCTTTTATAAGGGCACTTATTCATGAGGGCAGAGCCTTCGTGACTTAATCACTTCCCCAAAGGCCCCACCTCTTAATAGTATCACTTTGGGTGTTAGGTGTCTGGGAGGACACCAATCTTCAAGCCATATCATCTCACTTTGAAAAAAGTCACAATAAAACCAGTAGATTTAATTAATATTACACTATTTATGGAAGCACGTGATGTGTCATTCCTTGTATTAATTTCCTGGGGTTGCCATAACAAATTACCACAAACTAGGTGGCTTAAAACAATAGAATTTTATTCTGTCACATTTCTAGAGGCAAAAGTTCACAGTGTGTCAATAGGGCCATGTTCTCTGGAAGGCTTTAGGGGAGAATATATGTCATATCTTTTTCTTAGCTTCTGGGTGTCACTGGCAATCTTCAGCTTACTTTGGCTTGCAGCTGTGTAACTCCACATGCTGTTCTCTTTCTGTGTCTTCACATCATCTTTTTATAAGAACACCAGTGATAGTGACTAAGGGCATATCTTACTTTAGTATGACGTCATCTTAACTGATTATGTCTTCAATAACCCTATTTCCAAATAAGGCCACATTCTGAAGTATTGAGAGTTAGAACTTAAAGCTTTCTGAGAGGGACACAGTTCGATCCATAACAACCCCTAAAATCGATACTTATTCTCGAGTCTTGAAATTGGTTTTAAAAAGAGAATATTCTATTAGAGTTTTTAATGTATAGTTTTAACATATAGTTCTTTAGCCCCCAATTATTTAGTTTTTCTATAAACCTAGGGAAATTTATTTGTGTGGCCCTTAGAAATAATTTAATTTCCACTCTAATTCCTACTTATATAATGCTTTTAGAAATTTGTATTATTCAGAAAATAAACATATACTATTGTATCTGTTGCCTACACTTAGATTTTATTGCCTGCTACATTTAAATTTTATTAGTATTTTAGTTGTTTTAGTTATTTTAGAAAGAATGTGCCTGTAATCTCAGCACTTTTAAGAGGCCAAGGCAGAAGGATTGCTTGAGCCTAGGAGTTCGAGACCAGCCTGGGCAATACAGGGAGACCCCCATCTCTACAAAAAACAAAAAAATTATCCAGGCCTCGTGGCATATACCTGTAGTTCTAGTTACTTGGGAGACTGGGGCAGGAGCATACATTGAGCCCAGGAGATTGAGGCTGCAGTGAGCCGTGATCGGGCCACTGTACTACAGCCTGGACAACAGAGCGAGACCCTGTTTAGATAGATAGATAGATAGATAGATAGATAGATAGATAGATAGATAGATAGATAGATAGATAGATAGATACCTGGACAATAGAGCGAGACCCTGTCTAGATAGATAGATAGACTCTGTCTAGATAGATAGGTAGATAGATAGATAGATAGATAGATAGATAGATAGATAGATAAGGAAAGAAAGAAAGAAAGGTGCTCATATTTTAAAGCATTGAAAAATGGTCTTCCTTGCTTATATTACCCACACCTTTGTTGGCATTGAGATGCAAACTTTGTTTTAAACAGTTGAGTAAATCAAAGATGGGACTGTTAATTTATTTGTGTTATTTACTTGCTTTTTGAAAAATGTAAAAATAAAACTCTAGATTTAATTAGTAGTATACTATTTAGTGATGAAGTAAAGCTACAGGCTTCGAACAAATCTTGCGTAATTTCCTCTTGAATGAGAGAGAAGATTTAAAGTAAGCAAACAAATAAGTTGTGTGTCACCACTCATTCAGTCATTTAACAAGAGTGCTTATTCCGTGCCAGGAAATGTTGTAGGTGCCCTCAACAACTTAAGAGTCTAGCTTGAAACACAAATAAGTAGGTAATTATTATAGAATGGTATGATCTTTGGAGGACTGGGTATTGGCTGGCTCATGGGAGTACAAGATAGGTATCCAGTGATGAAGTCAGGAACAGTTTCTTATGGTGATATGACGTCTATGCTGAATAAAATGTATTATAAGGTCAGTGTAGATTAATCTTTAAACTTTTAAATTTGCATAGCACTCTATTAGAGAGTTCATGTTCAAAACAATCGAAAAGGCTGGGTGTGGTGGCTCATGGCTGTAATCCCAGCACTTCGGGAGGCCGAGGTGAGCAGATCGCTTGAGCTAGGAGTTCGAGACCAGGCTGGCCAACATGGTGAAACCCCGTCTCTACTAAAAATACAAAAATTTGCCCAGAGTGATGGTGCACACCTGTAATCTCAGCTACTCGGGAGACTGAGGCAGGAGGATCAGTCGAACCTAGGAGATGGAGGTTGAAGTAAGTCGAGATTGTGCCACTGCACTCCAGCCTGGGCAACAGAGTGAGACTCCATCTCAAAAAAAAAAAAAAATTCAAAGAAGGATGAATTTTCATCTACCCTACTTCTGCTGAGGAAAATTGACTATTTTCAAATATTTTTAATAAACATGAGGGATCATGTTCCATTAGCGAACCATCCAACTCTGTTTTGACTGGGTTTAATGAAGATTTTACTCTATTGGAAAAGAAATCAAACATAGCCAATTAACATATAAGTTAAGATATGTTATTTTCATATGAAATAATTCACAAATTAAAGACAGTAATTTGTTTGACTTAATTTAATGGCACTATTTAAAGCTGTTTGGATTATAGTGTGTATTATAAACTTGGGTGATGGAACAACCAATATTTATTGAGCTAAGGTGCTTAAATGTCAGACACTGTTTAAATCTCACAATAATCCTGTATTAGCCTCATTGTAGATGAGAAAACCGGGCCACAGAAAGGTTTAGTAACTTTCCCCAGATCATATAGTAGTTGTAGTAGGACCAGGACTTAAATCCAGGCAGATGAATCTATAGCCCTCCCTGCATACTGTTGGCACTACCCACTGTTTTATCAATTTACAAATGTAATACGTAATTAGAGAACACACATATTACACAAGTATCTAACATGGAAAGTGAAATCCTATTTTCATCTACTAGAAAGAATCCCAGGAAAGTTTTTTATTTATTTTGAGGGTGGGAGAAAACATTAACATTGAACACATTTAAAAATAATGATAGGGTTATGTTGTCATTAGAGTCAATAGACAAATCTCTGAAAACAAAATGTTTTATTTGGGAGGAAGTAATTGCAATTTGTAGCATTCATGCAGACCAATTGTTTGGTATGTCCATAGAAAAAAGAGAAGGTTAGCGGTCTTATAAAAAAAGGAGAAATATTACATACGGCTCTTGAAGAAAGTCCATTGGCACTAGATTTGGGGAGCCATCAAGCTCTGATTGGTAAGTGAGGGCAATGGGTAACACAGGTTCTGTTCCAGTTACAGCAGTTCTAGAGTTCCAGTTACAGCAGGCAGTTTCAGCAGCCAGGCTTACAGAGAATTACATTTTGGGAGAAATGTTTTGTGCCCTAAGTGCTTTTCCCCCAGGCCTGTTGACTCTGTTTTAGTTGGGTATGACAAGAACGACTCAACTTGTGTTACTAATTTTTACATTATACAAATTGTTTACAACTTGAGTTTTTGCTTAACAGTTTATCCCAAGGGCTTTCTGTGTCCATGAAGGTATATGTACCTGATTCTTTTTAATAGCTATATGGTATTACAGTTTATGATTATACTATAAATTTGTAGTTGACCCTTGAACAATTCGGGTCCGAACTGCACAGGTCAACTTATGCAGATTTTTAAAAATTGTCATTTATTACAATAAAATAACACAAATCTATTATCAGAGGTTAAAATTTATCAAAACTTAGCACACAGAGACCATACATGGTACCATGCAGTTGAGAGAAATGTAAACAAATGTAAAGATGCAGTATTAAATCATAATTACATAACATTAACTGTGGTACATATTGTAGTACTATTAGGTTGTGCAAAAGTAATTGCAGTTTTTGCCATTATTTTCAATATATATATTCAATATAATACAATAATTTCATAGCCACTTCCTGTTGCTGTTACTGTGAACTCAAGTTTTGCAAGGCCATGTGATACTAACCATCCCCACATGAGTAGTTTGTCTCTCCAGTAAGTAAATTGCATTTCTCAGTAAATGTTAGCTCTTGAGGTGCCTCCATATTTTTTCATCGTCTTTAATGCAATATGATAAACCCATAAGAAGAGCCACTAGTGATGCTGGAAGTGCTCCCAAGAATTCCTTAATACGTATTGTAAATTGAGGTCTGCAACTGCAATTACCTGCCATTTCAGACAGATGATTCATTTTGTAAATAGACAGTGTTAATACATATAACATACAAAATATGTTAATCAGCTGTTTTTATTGGTAAGGCTTATGGTCAGTGGTAGGCTATTAGTGTTTTTGGAGACTCAAAAAGGTTATACTCGGATTTTAGACCACATGGGGGTTGGCACCCCTAGACCCCATGTTGTTCAAAGGTCAACTGTTTTTAGGTGTTCCCCACATGTTGCATACTTGGTTCATTTCAGTTTTCACTATATAAAAAAAGTTGTTTTTTTTGTAAAGTGAAAGCAAGTTTATTAAGAAAGTAAAGGAATAAGGCCAGGCACGGTGGCTCATGCCTGTATTCCCAGCACTTTGGGAGGCTGAGGTGGGTGGATCACGAGGTCAGGAGTTCGAGACCAGCCTGGCCAACATGGTGAAACCCCGTCTCTACTAAAAATACCAAAATGAGCTGGGCACGGTGGCGGGTGCCTGTAATCCCAGCTACTCAGGAGGCTGAGACAGGAGAATCACTTGAACCCAGGAGGTGGAGGTTGCAGTGAGCCGAGATCACGCCACTGCACTGCAGCCTGGGTGACAGAGTAAGACTCCGTCTCAAAAAAAAAAAAAAAAGAAAGTTAAAAGAATAAAGAATGGTTACTCCATAGTCGGAGCAACCCCAAAGTCTCCTGGTTGGCCACTTTTATGGCCATTTCCTGATTTATATGCTAAACAAGGAGTAGATTATTCCCTTTCTGGGAAAGGGGTGAGCAATTCCCAGAACTAAGGGTTTCTACCCTTTGTAGATCATATAGGGTTACTTTCGGTTGTTGCCAGGGTATTTGTAAACTGATGGAACGGTTTGGAGTATCTTTTATCATGCTACTGCATTATAATTAGTGTATAATGAGCAGTGAGGACAACCAGAAGTCACTTTTGTCACCATGTTGGATTTGGTGGGTTTTGGCCGGCTTCTCTACTGCATGCCGTTTTATCAGCAAGTTCTTTGTGACCTGTGTCTTGTGCTGACCTCCCATCTCATCCTGTGACTTAGGATGCCTAACCTCCTAGAAATGCAGTCCAGCAGGTCTTGGCCTCATTTTACCCAGCGCCTTTTTAAGATGGAGTCCTCTGGTTAAAACACCTGTGACATATTTGCCCCCTCCCTTTTATAAGGGAACCCTTAATCCTAAGGGTTGTAGAGGGACAGATAGATATCTTCTATAACTTCTTTGGGCTGAATAGGGATGATGATATTCCTGCCTAACTATTGGGGTCTCTTATATTCCGGGTAGAGAGGAGATCAGTCAGAAAGTGTCAGTATCATGAGGGCCATTCATAACTCTCAGTTCCGAAAAAAGGTGATATCTGGAAGATTAGTAAGTGTTCGATTTAATAAAACATTCAGTAAGCTTACCTCGTATTCCTACACAGAGTGCAACAGCAGTATATTCCACAACAGTAAAGCAAAATAAGTAAAATTATCCCAAGTACTAAATAAGAAGACTTCCCATGAACTGGGCAACTGTTGGAAACCAAGCTGATTCCAGTCGGCCCAGAATTAGAATACTGATCCAGATTTTCACATTACCATCCCTCTTGTTTCTTCTGAGCAGCAGCCGGAAATTACTGGTTGGTTCACAGGAATAAGCAGGGTTAGTCTAAATTGCAGGGAAAAAACTCAAAAACAACTGATGAGAAAAACACTCAAAAACACCTAATAACAAGTGTACCATAGTTTTTGAAACATAATTTTTTTTTCTCTCTCCAGTCTCCCATTTTTACTAAAGACAAATCATGATAGGACTGATTTGCTTTTTTATACTTGGCCTGATTATCTGTATAAAATACAGCAAGAATAATGATTTTTCACATGGACTTTTAAAAACTGGCTTTGATGGAACTCTGTTTTATAAGGAAACTCAGATAAGACTTTAAAATATGAATTGGATAAATTCCTCTCCTCTTGAGGTCCCAAGATAATTTGGGGCTCCTGGGCCTGTCAGAAAGTGACATTCTTTACTTACCACAGGTCAGGAACCCTGGCATAAACAAGGTATGAGGCAAGTTTTCCCAAGGGCCTTTATTGGCTTTATAAGTCAAGTTTGATTCCTTAAAGGAAAGCACACTATTCCAGCCAAAGCCTTGGTAAAATAATCAGTTTATCCAGTTGTGTCCTGTTGCAAAAGAAAACATTCGTATTCCACTTATGCAAATAACTCTATTGCCATAAGTTGAGAATATTCACAAATAGGTTCCAAATTCTGGAGAAATCGGAAACAAATAGGCTCCAAATTTTATTCACAGTGATGTACTTTACTCAATTGTTAAACAGCTCAAATAAAAGCTCAAAGCAGGCCGGGCGCGGTGGCTCAAGCCTGTAATCCCAGCACTTTGGGAGGCCGAGGCGGGCGGATCACGAGGTCAGGAGATCGAGACCATCCTGGCTAACATGGTGAAACCCCGTCTCTACTAAAGGTACAAAAAACTAGCCGGGCGTGGTGGCGGGAGCCTGTAGTCCCAGCTGCTCGGAGGCTGAGGCAGGAGAATGGCCTGAACCTGGGGGGCGGAGCTTGCAGTGAGCCGAGATCGCGCCACTGCACTCCAGCCTGGGCGACACAGCGCGAGACTCCGTCTCAAAAAAAAAAAAAAAAAAAAAAAAAAAGCTCAAAGCAGCTCAAAAGAAAAGTTTTCTTGACTCTGAAAAATAAAACAAAGGATAAGCAACATTTTAAACAAAAAATAAAAAAAATTACTTCAGTCTTCTGTTAGTTCAGTTCATGTAGTTAACGCTTGCCCTATTTGATATCCACGAACACTCCAGCTCTTCATGAGAGTCCTGAAAATTTCTTTCCTCTATTTTAATGTCACAATTGCCAAAGTTAGCGGAAACCTACATTTAAAAGCACCTGTCAAAGTCCTATAGCCGATTAAAAATTACCTTTTGATTAAAACCAGACAGTTGTCTCTGGATGACAAAAATGCCTTATAGCAGCCTCTGTTAAAGCCATAATTGACTGGGGATTTTGGTTACTTCTGTGGCACATAACAATTTCATATAACAATTATAACGTACACTAAGTTATATCAGAATTATAGTTGTTTCCCATAATTTTGGAACACATGCCAGTAACATTTATACAAATATAGCCCAAAGAAAGCCAAGCATCATTTTATATTTGACAGTGCTTCCTATATGATTTTTTTTTACCAAAAAAGCCAAGTTTCACCTTTGCAGTAGTGTCCTATTGTTAACCCCAATTCTTAATAAAACTGTATAGACAAATCTAATTTTAATCAGTATAAAATTTAATCAGTATAAAACTGTGTAAACAAATCTAATTTTAATCAGTATAAAATTTAATCAGTATAAAATCTAATTGTAATCGGTATAACCATAAGGTATGATTCTCATAAACTGTTTACAACTCTTTACAATTTTTGTTAAAGAGTAGATTATTGCTCTCAGGAAACCCTGTTGTGATTTTTTGCAGTGTTCAATTTATGGAAAAACTGAATAATATCCCTTTAACTTTAGCCAATATGTTCACACAGATTTTTTTTACAAGATTAATTTTTTACAAATGTACAACTTGCTCAGACCTTCAGCGTTATCGTACTTAACTTAAAACAATCCTATACCCCTTTAATCTAGGTCAAAAATACACATTCTCATGCTTTCTTACAATCTTTTACCAAAAAAACATTTCACTTTCCTTACATACCTGTAATGTAAAACTCTTTCTTCAGTAGTCTTCAATTACATATTACAATGTTAACTCTTAGCAACTTTTACTTATGGTGGAAAACCTTGGTAAGTAAGGAATTCTAATTATGTACTAGGTATGGATCCTAGGACACAGAACAGAAGTGCAGATAAGGTCTGACTCTTTCTAGCATAGCTAGGGGGCATGGCTAACACCACATGTCCCCAAGCCTTACCTAGAATCTGCTCCAAAGTAAGTAAGTTAAACAGTTTTCAAAAGTCAAAGAAGCAGTTTGTGACCTTAAAGCATTTAGCAAACCTAATATCTAACCTGCCTAATTTAAACCACATGTCTTTGTTTTGAAGATATTTTGATTTTACCAATAATCTTTAAAACTATTTCCCAGAAATTACTTAAGTCACATGAATTAAAAGGCATTCCACTTTTTACTTTTCTGACAAAATATTTAAGTGTTCATTATTTTTAAACCAGTTATCAAAGCTCTTTTATATTTCACACACAATACATATAAATACACAGAAGAAGAGATGCAGTAGTTATAAGATTTTTCATTTGCCAGTTTTATTTATTTATTTAGAGACAGAGTCTTGCTCTGTTGCCCATGCTGGGGTACAATGGCATGATCTTAGCTCACTGAAACCTCCACTTCCTGGGTTCAAGTGATTCTCTTGCCTCAGCCTCCCAAGTAGAGACAGGGTTTCGCCATGTTGGCCAGGCTGGTCTTGAACTCCTGACCCCAAGTGATCTGCTTGCCTCAGCCTCCCAAAATGCTGGGATTATAGGTGTGAGCCATCACACCTGGCTCATGTGCCAGTTTCTTAATTGGATTACTGGGTTTAGGGTAGAGCACTTGGAGGAACAGGGCCAGGAAAGCATGTAGTGTCTACAGCCTAATAAGCAGGCACAGTTGGAATGCAAAACAGATCCCCAAAAATTAAGTGTCCCATTTGTATACTGGATCCTGGATTCCCAAAAGAGAAACGCTATAGAACAAGGCAGTCCAATGATTTTACCATGCATTTCATTGCGCAGTAACCCAAAGCCAGTCAGTCCATTCTGTGATCAGCCCATCACTCATGGGAGTTGTATCTCAGTGGGGTTTGAGGGGACGGTGGGGACATCCCCATATCTTCTAGGTGGCCAAGAGCATGCTTCTGATCCAAATGTGCAAAGATCTGAGTATCCCGCTTGTGCCATTAGTTATATCCAAAAGTATATTTCCTACCTAGTTATATACGAAAGCTCTGTGAAGTAATTTCTGATACCCCCAAAGTGAAAATCATCAGATAGTGCAATGCAAAACAGAACACAGCCTTAGATTTTGAGAGGGATCTATCCATTTTAAATTTTGGGGTTCCATGAGGAAAATAGAGGTTTTCACTTAAAAGGGATCTGTGGTGCCCCCTCTGTTTTCTGATGGAGTCCGAGGCTGTTAAAGCTTGATTATCTGCTTTCAATTAAGCTGACTTAACCACGGCACTTTTTAAAACGTCCTTTTAAATCCCCTGTTACCCGTCTTTAGCCATGCCAAAGTGCCAATATTTCTGGCTTTTGAAGCGGGTAACCTTCCAGGTGCTCAGAGAAAGAAAAATTTAAGACAGTTCATGGAGGGGAAGAGAATCAACAAATGGTAAAGGTCACACAGATATCAACCAGAAAGTACTCATTGCCTTTGCCAGATTGAACCTGGGCCACCAGCCATTGTAAAATGGCAAAGCCTTAGCTGCTGAGCTCCAGCACTAAGCAATTTCCATTGCTCTTTCCAGAAGGAGCCCAGAGCAGCCAATTTTGAGCTTGCAAAGGCTCAAGATAATTTTTAGAGCTAATTATAACAACCCCCAAATTCCTGTTCTCGGGACGGTAGAGACAGAGCAAGTACTGCCATGTGGTTACAAGGTCAAGCTCCTCAGGATATTTTTCAACATGTTGTCTCTGGGCAAGATGAAAGAATGGACAGTTGATCTCAGTAACAGAAAAGATAAGAAGGGGAAAGGAGAGAATGGGAGAAAAGCATTGCCTGTGTCAGGGTTGGGACGGTGAGGAGCTCAGGGAGGCCTGAGAAAGACCCCTCCATTGCAGTGACACTGAGTCAAGTTCAGGCAGCACTTGTCTGTAGTGAAGGGACCTTTTTCAGCAGTCCCATCAGCTCAAGTTTCCCCTTTTGGGAAGGATAAAAGCTCCCCATGTCCCATGATTCTGTACATGCCTAATCCTGTCACCCATAGCCGTCACCAAGAGTGCAAGGCTGAGTAATCCAAAGAGAATAGCAGTTAACATCCCGTAGTGCCAAACCCGTTCTTAGCCCAGAGGGACTTTACTGAGGGGGATCTCTAACGCCCTAAATCTTAGGAAGAAGTCTAATTTTCCTAAGTTGGGCTGCAAACCAAAGTTCAGTCAAGCATCCTTTCCTTTTATTAAGAGGGGTGTTTAAACCCACCCTGTCTTAGGAGAGACTCTCAACTCCTATAAGATGGGGCTCTAACCCAATCCTCTTCGTCACCTGGGTACCCCACCACTTAACGAAAGTTGGCCAATTGGTGCTGCAGTCTACTTTTTGGCACTGGAGGTCTCAGTATTGTCCCTACGGCGTTTGCCAGGAAGTTATTACTGGACAGGGGTCCTGATCCAGACGCCAAAAGAGGTCTGGATCTTGTGCAAGAAAGAATTCAAGGTGAATCCATAGAGTAAGATGAAAGCAAGTTTATGAAGAAAGTAAAGGAATAAAGAATGACTACTCCATAGGCCAAGCAACCAAAAATGTCATTGCATACCTATGCTAGTATTTCTATAGACTGTGTTTCCAGAAATTGAATTGCTACTCAATTAAGATGTTTTAACACTTCAGCTTTTTATAATAATGTATTATTTTATGTTCCCATCAGTGGTAAAAGAAAGTGCTTGTTACCTTACTTCCTTACTAGTGCAGGGATATTATCAGTCTTTTTAATCTTTGCTAATCAAATAACCCTCAAACTTCCCCCTTCCCCAAATATATATAATTAGGTTGTAATTTGGATATTTTTCAGTATTAATTTATTGGCAGTTTGTTTTGTCTTTTTTGTGAAATATGTTTTTATGTCTTTACCTGTTTTCTTTTATGTATCATTCTTTCTTTGATTTGTAAGACCTTTTTTTTGGACCATCTGTTAAACTTATCCCCATGTAACAAAGAATAAGGTATTTAAATTTCTTTCACTTTCAGATCAACCAAGAAGGATCGCCTCTTTTGCTATCATAGGTTAAGATTTCTTTTCAGTAATGTAGAATTTAATACCTCTATTGTCATTTGTTATTTGATTGCACCTAATAATTCAAAGAAGAGTTATATTTTCTTGGAAAATTTTTATACCATATTTAAGAGGTTTTGTTTTTGTTTTTTAGAAAACATTGTCTCATTTGTAAGTTTAGCTAATTTTATATTCTTATTTATTATGCTTATTTCCCTTTTTGGTGCAGGATAATGCTGACTACAGATTATTTCAGAAAACACTCAAATTGTGTCGTTTTTTTGCCAACTCCCTTTTGCACTATACTAAGGTAAGTCTTTATTATACGTTACTTTATTTAATTGTAGTCCTCTCAAAAAACGAATTATTATCCCCATTCCACAGAATAGAAAGCTCAAGCTCAGATAGCATATAACTTGATCAAGTCACATATCTAGAAACCAGTAAGGCTGGGATTTAAGTACAGATGTGATTTCTTTTTTATGGTTAGACTATGCCTTAGAAAGTAAAAGAAATAGTTTTTATTGTATTATAAGATATAGGAAAAAGCTGATGATCATTTGAAAATTTTTAAAGATTCCCCTGATGGAATTGATTTTTTCAAAAAGACAAGCAGCATGATTAGGGAAAACTTTGCCTCCCTACACACCAAGCAAATATCAGATGGGTTACTACCCATCAAATGCCATTGGTGCATTTCCCACAATGTGTCTTTGCCACTGGAATACAAACCCTGCAAGCTGCAGGGAACCCAGTGTAAGAAGCAACCAACTACTCTTAAATGGCAGCTGCCCAGAAAGACCAATTTGGATGGCAGTGTATCAGTAGCCAGGGTACCAGCCATGGAATTCTGACTATAATAAATCGTCATTGGAAACCCTTATCTTTCCTCAAAAACAGAAGAAAAGGTCAAAAACAAATTGAACATGGACAGTAGTTTTTTTAAAAACCACTAACATCTTTTACTAATAATGTTTTGTTCACTGACTACTGTAAGCATTCTCGGCTCATCTTTGCAAATAATCTGCCTTGACAACTTTTCTGTTTGTTTGTTTTTTTGAGACAGAGTCTCGCTCTGTTGCCCAGGCCTGGAGTGTGATGGCATGATCTCGGCTCACTGCAACCTCTGCCTCCCAGGTTCAAGCGATTCTCCTGCCTCAGCCTTCCGAGGAGCTGAGACTACAGGCGCCTGCCACCACACCTGGCTAGTTTTTGTATTTTTGGTAGAGATGGGATTTCACCATATTGGTCAGGCTGGTCTCGAACTCCTGACCTCAGGTGCTCTGCCCACCTTGGCCTCCCAAAATGCCAGCATTACAGGTGTGAGCCACTGTGCCCGGTCGACAATTTTTCTGTTTTACAGTTACCACTACTATTCTGATGACTCTCAAATATGCAGGCCTCTTTAAAATTATGACACAGTTTTTAAAGTGTGGTGGCTCATGCCTGTAATCCCAGCACTTTGGGAGGCCAAGGCGGGTGGATGACCTGAGGTCAGGAGTTCAAGACCAACCTGGACAACATGGTGAAACCCTTCCGCTACTAAAAATACAAAATTAGCCAGGTGTCGTGATGCACGCCTGTAATCCCAGCTACCTGGGAGGCTGAGGCGTGAGAATCGCTTGAATCCGGGAGACGGTTGCAGTGAGCTGACATCACACCATTGTACTGTAGCCTGGGCAACAAGAGTGAAACTACGTCTCAAAAAAAAAAGAAAAGAAAGAAAAATAATTTTTTTTTAAAATGGGGCACATTCAGGATTTTATTTTATTTTGCATTCCTTTGTGAGATTATATGTACTAAAAAGACACATTTTATACAAAGAATGAATAGAGTTGTTTTATTTTAGGAATTTCTTCCTTTCCTCTCTGATTCTTGCTGTAATTTGCACCAGCTGTATCTTCAGATACACAGGTAAGAAGAATGCCATGATTATTAAGATATAACAATGCCATCTGTGCCATGCAGTGCTTGAGTACCTACCGTTTTACAATAAAACAAAAATTTTTCTTAATATTTTAGTAATTTTTATCTGCTAGCTTGAAATAATTGGAGATAGAGGCTTTTGAAAGATACATTCCACATGAGTTATGCTTATCTTTGTATTTTACTAGTACCTTATACAGGAGTGATAATTAGTAGGGTGATAAAATCCAATGGCAAATATAAATATGTATACACAAATATACGTATACCTTATATATGCCTTTATATTTTAATATTGGCATTTTTTAATCTTTATTTTTATTTTGTTTCTATGAAGTTTAAGTCAGCCCCCATTTAAATTTAAATTTTGATACCTTTCTGTAATTCACTTTACAGGACGGTCTTTTTTCTGAAACCATCTCAGAAAAGAAAGTGAATTACAGAAAGGTATCAAAATTTAGATGGGGGCTAAGCGACTTCTAAAATTGATGGTTACCTCCAAAGAGCCCTAAATTTGACACAAAGTGAGTTCATTTATCCATCAGTCCTGTTGCAGCTTCATAATTCATTTAGCATCCCAGACAACTTTTTCACACCTTTCCTTCCTCGAACTTCCTGTATCTCCAGCATCTTCCCAATTCCTCATTGTCAATGACCTCACTTCCTGTGTCACTGAGGAAAAATGGAAGCAATTAAAAGAGAGCTGCTGTATGTTTCCTGTAACACATCTACTATTCTATGTGTATCTAGACCCATATATTCATTCCCTCACTACCATGAGTGAACTGTGCCCCTAAGACTAGCCTCTCCATTGTGCATTGGATTTCATTCTCTCTCACAGGCTCAGTGACCTTGCACCAGCAATTATTCTCTTTCCCTCTTGCATCATCAGCCTTTCCTCCATACTGGGTCACTCTCATGAGTATACAAATATGCTGTTATTTTTCCCATCTTAACAATACAAAACAAAATCTCTTGACTCTATATCCTCCTACAAATACCCTCTCGTTTCTCTGCCTTTCTTTACAGCAAAATTTCTAGAAAGAGTTGTCTATACCCCTGTCTCAACTCTTTCTTGAATCTAGTCCAGTCAGGCTTTCTGCACCAACACTTCATCAAAATAGTTCTTGTTAAGGTCATGAGTGACCACCATATTACTGCATCCACTAGTCAATTATAGTCCTTCTGTAACCTGTCAGTAGCACTTGATCCTCTTTTATGAACACTTTGTTCTTTTGGTTTCTAGGATATGTCTCACTCTTAGTTCTCTTGGTTCCAGTCTTACTATCTGCTCCTTCTCAGCTTCCCTAGGAGGTTTCTCTTCTAAGTTAAATGTGTCCCAGCACTTACTCCTCAAGCCTGTTATCTGTCTATTATCATTTAGTCTCAAGACTTTAAATTTATATCTCCTTTAATGTCTAACTACCAATCAGGACATCTATACTAAATTGTCCCAAACTGAACTCTTGATTTCCACCCATGTCATCCTCATACCCCTATAAAATCTGCTCCTTTTGTAACCTCTTTATTTCAGTTTAAGTGGCAACTTTGTTCTTCAAATTGATCAGGCCAAAAAACCTTGCCCCTTTAGCATTTTCTGTCAGTGTTACCTTCAGTGTACACACGCATGCATGCACGTGCATGTACATGCACTTCTCATCACCTGAACTGCTACCATCTGATCTGACCCACTATTATTTTCTTGCCTGGATTTTGCAAAAAAGTTTATGTCTTTGCCTCACGCTACTTTGTTCTCCACACAATAGCCAAAATGAGTGATAAAAAACACAAATCAGATGATGTGACTTCTTTGCTCAACCCTCAGATGACTTTCATCAATAGAACTTCTTGTCTTTCCTTGTTTTATTTTTTTTCTCTGCAGCACTGAATTAACCTCTGCTATATTATGTGTTTACTTGTACACTTGTCTGTTAACTGTCCCCTTTCATTAGAATTGTAAACTCTAGAAAGACAGTGACTTTGTATATTCTCTTTATTACTGTATCACCCACTTGTGGAACAGTGCATGGCATGTATACATAGGCACTTAGTAAACATTTATCAAATTAATTTAAAAATATTTGATTGAAAAAATAAATTCTTGCAATGATGCTCAGTAGATGTAATTCAAGTCTGGAATTTCGTTATGTTTTATTTGTATATGTCTTTTATTTGCTTATAATTAATCCTCACAATAACTCAGAATCAATGTCACAAATGACAAAACTGAGTCTCAGGAAGGGCAAATGAATGAACCAAAGTCATGTAACTAATTGACAGATTGGTGCTTTTTCTATCACTCTACAAAAACCTCAAGTGTTTATCTTAAGTGCATACTTTAAAATGCTGTTATCCTCTGCTAGACAGAGTTTTCTCATGTATTGTCAAGTATACAATTAATGTGGCAAAAAATATAGAATACATATCTTAGTTCACGTAAGTTTTGATTGAACTTTAGTTTAAAACCCAGTTACTGAGACATTTTCATGAAATAGTATTTCCATTCTTCTTCAGTGTTAGTATATGGTTTATTTCTTGTAAAGCTCTTGCTTCTGAGAAACTGAGTATTAATTCATAGTAAATTCAGCGTTCTATTTAAAAACAACTTTTTTTTTTTTTTTTTTCTTTTTTGAGACGGAGTTTCGCTCTTGTTGCCTAGGCTGGAGTGCAGTGGCGCGATCTTGGCCTCCCAAAGTGCTGGAATTACAGGTGTGAGTCACCATGCCCGGCATTTTGTTTGTTTGTTTGTTTAGTTGGTTGGTTGGTTTTTTTTTTTTTGAGAAAGAGTTCACTCTCCCGCCCAGGCTGGAGTGCAGTGGCACCGTCTTGGCTCACGGCAATCTCCGCCTTCCAATTTCAAGCGATTCTCGTGCCTCAGCCTCCCGAGTAGCTGGGATTACAGGCGTGCGCCACCACACCCCGCTAATTTTTGTATTTTTTAGTAGAGACGGGGTTTCACCATGTTGCCGAGACTGGTCTTGAACTCCTGACCTCAGGCAATCCACACGCCTCAGCCTCCCAAAGTGCTGGGATTTGACAGGCGTGAGCCACCACACGCTCCACCTAAAAACAACTTTTAATAGAAATAAGCTAGAATTTATCAGAAATAATCTTTTCAATATGTATTTTCACTTCTGATTTACGATAGATTTTTGTAGTATTTTTAAGGATATCATTGTCAAAATGGTATCAGTGTCTCAAAGCAACAAAGATTTCTCTAAGATTATCAGGTTCTCATTTTATAGAATTATAGCTATGTTTAGTTTAGAGATCTTGATCCAATTCTGGTATCAATTCAGTATTTGGAATTTTGTTTTATAAAATGCACACTTATTTTTAAAAATTTAGTTTTTAATATATTTTTACTACTAGAACATCAGTTTATAGTACTTACTCTACCTAAAATTATAAGATAGCTATTAATGAGTTTTTTCTCTCCCTTTCCAGCAAGTTTCCTCCAAGCCTTTATGCTACCAGGATTTCTAAAGCACACCAAGAGGAAATAGCAGGTGCCTTCCTAGTGACACTGGATCCACTTATCAGTCAGCTGCTCACATTTCAACCTTTTGTGCAGGTGGTTTTAGATAGTAGATTAGGTAAGCTTCAAAACAGATTTAATGGTAAATCATCTATTATGACATGTTAGAGACAGTGATTTCCCCTAACCATTCTTTTTTACAATTAAGAAATTTTTATTAAGTTTCTTTTAGTTTCTTTTCTTGAAACATATTTCTTATTTAAAAATTATACCTGGCTGGGCACAGTGAATCATGCCTGTAATCCCAGCACTTTGGGTGACCGAGGCGGGGAGATCACCTGAGGTCAGGAGTTCAAGACCAGCCTGACCAATATGGTGAAACCCCATCTCTACTAAAAGTACAAAAATTAGTTGGGTGTGGTGGCGTGTACCTATAGTCCCAGCTACTTGGGAGGCTGAGGCAGGAGAATCGCTTGAACCCAGAAGGTAGAGGTTGCAGTGAGCTGAGATCACACCACTGCACTCCAGGCTGGGTGACAGAGTAAGACTCTGTCTGGGAAAAAAAAAAAAAAATTCCTTTATGTATTAATCAGGTTTCTGCTGAATTAATGTGTTTTTATTACATGTAAGACCTGCCATGTGAACTACAGTTTCCACAATGTCTTCTTCTGGTTGTTGTCATGGATAAGCTACCATTTCAGTCTAAGGAAGTGCAAACCCTGTGGTGCACAGACAGCCAGGCCTCAGAAACTACAACCAGGTAGCAAACATGTTTTTATCCAGTCACATTACCAATGGTTGAGAATGCTCTGTTGTTTGGAATGGTCTTGAAATTAAGTTTTGGTTTTTTTTAATCAGATATTTATGTGAATAGTTATTGTGTAGACCTCATATGTGTGTGCTACACACACATATATATTGCTACTATATAACAATAGATAAATATAAAATATATAAACCTATATTAGATGCTAAAAATATTTTAATGTTTTAATTTTGTTTAGTATTGCTTAATGGTCAGCATTATAAACATTGATTGTAATAGAGTAGCTGTAAGTAGAAGCATGTAAAAATGAGCTCTGATAAATAGAACACTAGACTATAGGTGTATATATATATATAAAAGGTATATCCTGGCAAATTTTACCTTTAATCATCTTCCTTGCCAACACCATAGTCCATGCTCTCGCTTCTTTCTTCCCGGATTACTCTGTGCTCTAATTTTTCACCTCTTCCTTTATCCCATTCTGTGTACATAACATTTATGTACTGTCAAAGAAATTCACTGTTAAAGAAATTCCTTAAGGAGAATTTTTGTGGACATTTTTTGCATCATTTACCAACTGTTTATCTTAGTACTGAGTTATACAAAGTCAGAGTTCCTCAAGGAACTTGAAACTTAAATAGCTAAATTAGATATTATATGGAAAACAGAAAATAAGTAGCAGAAAAGGAGGAGTCATTTTAAGATTAAAATGGTTGAAGAAACTTAGAGGATTTAAACAACAAATTAAAAATAGTCAAGTTATGGGCACGGTGTAGTGGCTCACGCCTGTAATTCCAGCATTTTGGGAGGCTGAGGCAGGAAGATCACTTGAGCCCAGGAGTTGGAAGACTAGCCTGGGCAACATAGTGAGACCTCATCCCTAGAAAAAATTTAAAAATTAGCCAGGACAGCTGGCACATACCATTGGTCCCAGTTACTTAGGAGGCTAAGGCAGGAGAATCACTTGAACCCAGGAGGTTGAAGCTGCAGTGAGCCATGGTCGTGCCAGTGCACTCCAGCCTGGGTGACAGAGCAAGATCCTGCTCCAAACAAAACAACAAAACTGTCAAATTGTAAGTATGTAAAGAAGACAAAAGCATGAATAAAAGGAAGACATAAATAAGGAGTGTGACAGAAACAAGGAATATTTGTTGAAAATGAATACAAGAATGAGGAGCAAAAATAGAAGATGGCAACAGTATGGGACAGGCTTTTATTCCAAAGCTGAGAAGTTCTAACATTATGCTTCAGTTTTTGAGCAGAATAGAAGCTCAGAGCCAGGTTTAGGGAGACTAACCTCATCATGGTACACAGAATGGGATAAAGGAAGAGGTGAAAAATTAGAGCACAGAGTAATCCGGGAAGAAAGAAACTAGAGCATGGACTATGGTGTTAGCAAGGAAGATGATTAAAGGTAAAATTTGCCAGGATATACCTTATATATATACCTATAGTCTAGTGTTCTATTTATCAGAGCTCATTTTTACATGCTTCTACTTATAGCTACTCTATTACAATCAGTGTTTATAATGCTGACCATTAAGCAATACTGAACAAAATTAAAATATTAAAATATTTTTAGCATCTAATATAGGCTTATATATTTTATATCTATCTACTGTTATAAAGTAGCAATATATATTGTCTACACAATAACTATTAACATTAATATCTGATTAAAAAATGTTTTTTGACACACATGAGGTCTACACAATAACTATTAACATAAATATCTGATTAAAAATTTTCTTTGACACTGTATTTTCCTTTTATGTGTGCATATTCACACATGTTGGAAACTTGCTGAGTATACCTTTTGAAATTTTTCTTTGCTTAAACAACCTTCCATGTTACGTATTATTATTATACTTGCTAATTAGTAAATGTTATTAACGTTGGGTTCAATGTTCTCAATTTCTCTGCAGGATATCTCTACTCAAAGCCATTTTCTACAGTTTTGAGCAGTGTTCTGGTGAACTCTCTCTACCTGTTCATTTACAGGGATTAAAGAGTAAGGGGAAAGCTGAGGTGGCTGTCACATTGTATCAGCATGTTTGTGTTCATCTGTGTACATTTATTACTTCTTTTCATCCCTCACTATTTGCTGAACTGGTAAGCATATTACTGTGCTAAGCTAAGGTTAGACTTTTGCTTTCTCTTCACTGAAATTGTGATTCATATACAGAAGAAAGTGTGGGAATACTTTACGTGTATTCATTTTGAATGAAACTTAGTTGTATCCTAGAAAATGGTAATCCTAGATTCCTATATTGTATAGATCTAATATTTGGCTAAAATATTTGAGAAAACATTTTGGGTGGGGAGGTAGGCAAAGACAGTGTGAGAAGAGGAAAAAATATGTGGTACTTAAGTCAAAAGAAAAATTAATAGCTTGTAGTACCAGGGCTCTTTTAGATCTCAGATACAATGTAGATTTTCAAAAAATAGAATTTGATTCGAAAAGAGGTTAAGAAGTTCTAGGAATTTGATACTTGTAATATCTGAAATTTAAGGATCAGTAGCATTTCAGATATTACATAATATCTAGGACCTATTAAATATTGTATGTGAATAAAAGCAGAAAGAAGAGTATAAGCATATATGTTATATATGTTGTTTTGAATATTTCAGGCTACTTAGAGAATCTTTGTGGATCCTCGTGATTGAGTTACCACATTTAAAACCATGTTGAACTCTCCATAGCACAGCACGGTACTTAATGTATAGTAGGTGCTCAATAAATATTGAGGGAATGACAGTGTCCTTTTAGATACTAGAAAGTAGAACTTTCCCATTGAGGATCTGTTCTTTGGATTCTGATAGTGCTTTCTTGTTTTATTTTGAGAAATATAATACTATTATTGTGAATTTTAGTATTTAAATAAATTTTTCTGTTTTTGATTAGGATGCTGCTCTGCTGAATGCTGTACTTAGTGCTAATATGATCACCTCTTTGTTAGCTATGGATGCATGGTGCTTCCTTGCTCGGTACAACATATTTGCTTTTTCTTTGGATTGGTTATTAGTAGTGACTGACAGTAAATAATTTTATAATTGTAAGTTTATAGAAAAACTATGTTTCAATAATCCTTTAATAATAATTCCCAAAATGCTTTGATTTCATATTACAGCATTAAATTAGGAAACAAGTTCTCTTCTTTCTTTGGTTCAAGCCAATAGATGAGTACTGTTTAGGGAATTTTGTATATTGTGATACTATTTGGTCATGGAAGTAATGACAGTTTTTAATGTCCTCATCAGAATATTTAGTGCTTTATGCAAGTTCATCTCCTTGTGTTTCTGAGTAACTGTATAAACCCAGTTGCCTTCTCTTTATATTGCAGATATGGGACTGCTGAACTCTGTGCACACCATGTCACCATAGTGGCTCATCTGGTGCGTAGAATTACAAGGCCTAGAATACCCACTCTCTATGCAGTTCCTTTGGGGATATGATAATCTTTAAGAATGTGAATATCAGCGGGAGAAATATCATAGTAGCAAGATTGTTTTGACAGTCTTTGTCCTGTATTAATGCTGATGCTTTTAAGAAGGATGTACTGAAAAACTGTTAGTGTGAAACTGGGGATGTTTTCTCATATTCTCAGGATTTTATGTAATTTCAGTAATTGTTCTGGGAAGGAAAGACTAGGTTGAGATTACATTTAAAATTGAATACAAAGTAGAAAATAAGAGCGATTTATAATTGATGGCCAAGAGGTCTCTCTCCTCTGTCTCTCTAATATGCCTTGGACAAGCTGACCCTTGATTTTGTTGTATTTTTTTTTTTTAAGTCAAGATGATTTGAGAGGAACTTGAATTTAACAGTGATAGATGTTTTTGGCAAAAGAAGTCATGTTTTATGAATGGGTACATAGAGAAAATGATTTAATAATGATTTCATCTTTTTAACATTAACATTTTTTGCTTTTAAATTCTGAAGTGTTTTATGTGTTCCATATAAGATGATTATGACCTTTTTGTTATGTATTTTTGTCCCTGGCCTTTAAGATCTTATGTAGGCCATACATCTTTTGCTTTCTAATAGTCTTATTGTATCTTACATTTCTTGGTTTACCTTTAAAGGATTTTGTAGATCAGACAGTGAGGTGTGTAATATCATGAACAGCTGACATCTATGTCTCCATGGCTGATGGTCTGGATTATCACTTACCCACTTTACTAAATCCTTAACATATCTTTCACAAAGCAGATAAAGAGTGATTTTTATGTTATGTGTTTTATGTCTCAGGTTTCCTTTAAATAAAAGCTTCTCAGTGCATTATGGTGTAGGAATGGATTTCTTCTAGTTCATTATGATAGAAATTGATTCCAGGATGGATGATAGTATATTGTGATAGGAATTGATAAAATTGAGTTTATAACATTTTTTTGTTAGTG
Source organism: Theropithecus gelada (assembly GCF_003255815.1). Taxonomy (NCBI): domain Eukaryota; kingdom Metazoa; phylum Chordata; class Mammalia; order Primates; family Cercopithecidae; genus Theropithecus; species Theropithecus gelada. The sequence goes on along the minus strand of NC_037668.1, from coordinate 195,714,500 downwards.
GTGGTTTTTTTCTTAGAGACAGGGTCTCATTCTGTCACCCAGGCTAGAATGCAGTGGTGTGCAATCATAGTTCACTACAGCCTCAAACTTCTGGGTGCAAATGGTCCTCCTCCCTCACCCTCCTGAGTAGCTGGGACTACAGGCATGCACCACTATACCCAGCTCAATTTTAAAACTTTCTGTGGATATGGGGTTCTTGCTGTGTTGTCCAGGCTAGTCTCAAACTCCTGGGCTCAAGCAGTCCTCCCACCTTGACCTCCCAAAGTGCTGGGATTACAGTTGCGAACCACCACACTCAGCCCCTATAATGTCTTTTAATGAGCTTCTGTCTTGTAGAGTTTTATCTACCTCTCTATTATTGTAGTTAGATCTTAAAAAGTTCCATGAATTGTCTTTGGACTGACATACCAAGTTATCAAAATGATAATTAGAAATAGAAATTACAGTGTTATTTTTAAATATAATGTCAAAATTTCAATCTCATTCTAAATTTAGATTCATTGAAGGTAAAAAAGAAAAGCCCCAAATTAAAAGTCAATATTACTACAATCTTTTCCCCTAGAAAGAGCTGCTATTAATATTTTGGCATATTCTCTTCTTATAAAAATTCTGATTCTAAATTAGTCAATCTCTCCTCTCTTTCCCATGTCTTTTTCCAGATAAAATCATGCCCTGGAGAATGTTATCAACTCATCAACCTATCAATACTGTTGAAGCGTCTCTTTTTCTTCATGGCCCCACCCCATCAGGCAAGGAAGGATACCATTTTTGTCACTGTCTATGAACCTGCTCAGAGTTGGATTCAGACTCCTTTGATAGCCTTTTTTTTTCCGTTTTAAAAATTTTATTTTATTATTTTTTTGAGACAGGGTCTCGCTCTGTCACCCAGGCTGGTTGTACGGTGGCTCAACCATAGCTCACTGCAGCTTCAACTTCCCGGGCTCAAGCAATCCTCCCACCTCAGCCTCCTGAGTAGCTGGGACTACAGGCACACACCACTACGCCTGGCTAATTTTTTAAAAAATTATTTGTAGAGACTAGGTCTCACTATGTTACCTAGGCTGGTCTCAAACTCCTGGGCTCAAGTGATCCATCTCTGCCTTCCAAAGTTCTGAGATTGCAGGTGTGAGCCACTCTGCCTAGCCTTGCCTCCATTTATTTTAAATTTAAATATTGGTGTGATCTAAGTATAAATTTTTGACATGTTGATTGCTTTGTTTATTGCTTTCAGCTGGGTATAGATTTTGATGTCCTTGCTTCAAGTTATAATAATTATTCTAATTCCATCTTCCTGAAATAGATCTTTCCCCTTATTTTTCTTATATATTTGAGATACATGAAATGAAATGGTTCCATATCCCCTGCCCCTTTTATTTTGAAGAGCTAGAATATTATTTTTGTTCTTAATGGTCTTTACTTACATAAACCTGTATGGCCTAGTGCAGTCCCTCAGACTGGTCACATCGGAACTCTTGTATGAGCTCTTTTAAAAATATAAGTTCCTGGACTCTAATCTGTGGATGGGTGGGTATGGAGGCATGGGTATGAAGTAAGGCTCAATAATTGGTTTTTGTTGGTACTATCATTAAGTTCCTATGTGAGTCAGACTTGGATCTAAGCTTGGGAACCACTAGATTAGTGAAGGGGATTAGAATTTAAGGTCCTGTGGTCCTTGCTTTGAATCCTGGCATACCGTGACCTTGGGCAAGTCATCCTTTCTGAACTTCATTTTCCTTGTCTGCAAAACAGAACATATGTATAACTGCTTTGAAAAAGTTTGTAAAGACTTGGAACTAATACATGGAAAACAGCATAGTGCTAGGTTTAAGAGGGTGCTCAGTAAATGCTAGGAGTTATTTCTGACTAGGGTTTTTGCCCCAAGTCCAAGTCTGTTCCTGCCCTAGAGTGGTTGGTCAGGAACCAGAGGTACTACAACTACCTCTTAGCCTTCTTTTTCTTAAAGGTAGCCCCACCTATTAGCCCTCTAAGAGCATGGGAAGCTTGCTTGCTTCCAAAAGAATTTTCTACTCCAGATCTCTTAGAAGAAGTGGGACTGAGAGGGAAAGGGTCACATGTCATAAGACTTTAAGAAAATCCCTTTCCTTTTTTTTTAGACACAGGGTTATGTTGCCCAGGCTGGTCTCAGACTTGAACTCAAACGATCCTCCTGCCTTGGCGTCCCAAAGTGCTGGGATTAGAGGTGTGAGCCATTGAGCTCAGCCGTCACTTTCCTTTTAACCTCAATTTTCTTATTTATACAACAGGAATAAAATTATTTTCCCAAAGTGGTTGTGAAAATTTTAACTTTTAAAATAATATAACTCAGAATGAATTAGCTATGAGGTCTAGAAGCAGTATTCTAAATTAGATAAATTATAGTTTATGCCTGGAGATCTCTTACTCTCAATTTTCTAAATTTTTCCAAATGAGGCTATCAGATATATAAATTACAGGTAAATGAACGGTTACTTTTAATTTGTATCTTCAGTTATCGAATGCAGATTTTCTTTATGTACAAGTTATTGTGATAAGAAACCTGAATCTGAATACCTATTCTGAGAGTCTTTAGGAGAGTTAATTATAAAATTGAGATAGATACTAATACTCATATGGCAGTTAAGAAACTTGATAGGATAGAGAATATACGTATGGCATGAAAAGACCATTTAACAAATGTTAGGTCTACTCTCCTGTTTGGCTCTTTTTTTTTTTTTTTTTTTTTAACCCCTTAAGACATTATCCTTTCTCTTAAAGGAAGGAGAACGGGAAATAATATTTTTGAGACTGTACCAGGCCAGGCACTTAATTCATTTAATCCTTATAGCAGCCTTGTAAGGATTACAAGGATAGATAATATTGTGGGATAGATAATATTGTGTCCATTTGACAGATGAAGAAACAGTAGCTCAAGGAAATTAAATAACTTCCACAAATTCACACCTAACAGCTGATCTGGGATGTTGAGGCAGGAGGATCGGAGGATCGTTTTATTTAGTCCAAAGTTCAAGTCCAGCCTGGACAACATAGCAGGACTCTCTTTACAGCTTGGAAACCACTGCACTATCTCATGATATCTCAAGGAACATAAAATCTAGTATAAACTATAAATTTATAAAGATACTCATATTAAAGAGTGGTTTGTGATGAATGCCAAAACTGAGGCACAAATCAAATGTTGTTGGGTGTTCGTAGCTGAGACAGTCATTTCTGAAGAGGTGCAGCATGGGAACAGGTAGACATAGGAGTTGGAGTTGATGGCATTTGAGGTACGTGTTACAGGATGAATGTGGAAGGTGGTGGGACTAGAGAAGCAAAGGCAATAAAGCATATTAGAGAAAAAAGGAGAAGCGAGAGCAATGAAACTTGAAATAATTATTCAGCTATTTGCATACAAGATGTTGTCTTTTTAAATAGTAAAATAAGAACCCAAATTTTTTTTACTAGTGATGTAGCCTTAACATAAATGAAAATAGTTAATCCCAGTATGGTGATAATATACTTTAAAAAACAAAAGTGTCTATGATGCTAATTTGGAAGAAAATGCCAATAGAAATAGATGTTAGAATGCATTTACTGTTTTAATATGAGGGGTAATTATTGAATATCACATTATTTCTTTTAGTATGTAACTATTAATAGTATTCCATTTTATCAAGAAAAGCAAAAATACAAGGAGGTTACCTACTTGAGGGAAAAGTATTTAATATGCCTTATCTAAGCACACTGATAGTTTGTACTATGTTTTTAATGTAAAGTAAAAATTACTGCATTTACATTTTAAACCCAAAAGTGTATTTTTTCTCTTTCCAATTTTAAGAAGGGAAATCATAATTCTCTGTGTATTATTCCCTTATACTTTAGTCTTTTATGAACTATTTTGTCATAGCAGTTTTAAGTCTTTAGAATTGTGTTGAAACCAGGGTTTTCAACCTCAGAATAGAATCTTGAACTCTTTCTGTAACAAATTTTGGCAATACCTACCCTTTTATGTCGTCCAGGACATTATATTTTTAGTTTCCATTTTGGAAAGGGAAGTAGTTCACTCACTTACTGGACTTTATTATAAAGAAAGGTGATACTTGAACTGATGTTTACCAGTTGGCACAGTTCTCTTGGCTTTCCTGATGTAGTTTGCTTTTATGAATAAAGCTGCTTTTTATAATAGACACTCGCTCATCAAGGGATCTGTTTTTCTGGCTGTAGCCTCTGTCACAGCAGATAGCCACATAATTTCTAGCTTGTATTGACAGGTAAATATTTTCCACAAAAGAAGTAAAATTGAAATACAAATATAGTATATGACGGAAAAGTTTCTCTGTCAGATTTAATTTTTTTTGGTGGGTTTTTAGTTTTTGGTGTAAGAAAAGTTTTCATCAAATAGATTTTGAATATTTTAAATTGAATTATTCTACTTCTTAGAAAATACACTAATATACTTCCTAGTCGGATTATACTTATTTTAATCATTAAATGCACCATTGGTTTTACCATTTTTCCACCAAAAACTGATTCAGCATTTAAACTGTTTCTTAGAACTCTTGTTTTCCATTTGTATCTAGTCTGTAACATCTGCATTTTAACAAAACAGTACTTTTCTGTTAACCTAGTAAGCACTTTGAATTGTTATTTCAGTGGTGGAATGGATTTGCCAACCACATTCTTTTTGATTTGTGGCTTACCTTTGTGAAACTGATTTAGTATGTTGTCTAAAGTAGGGCAGAACCAGCTAACTCAGTTTAAAGCTGAATCTTTGCTTCTTTAAGTTCTCTGCTATGAATCAAGTGAGATAATAGTAAGCTATGAAGGTTGACTAAATCCAGTTTGTATATTTGGAATGTTACTTTTGACTTAACTACAAGGTGAGGAGTATACAGAAAAATAAGACTTATTGGTAAGTAGGAGCATGATAAGATATCTGACATAACTAATAATGAAATACATTATTTAATGGCTTAGTGCATTTATATCGTGCTCCACTTAAGCTGTGTTTTTGTTTTGGAAACCAGTGCAGTGTCAACAACAATAATAATAAGGTATGTTCATTTATGTTACCTTGGTCTGGAACATAGATATTACGGTACTATTAAAAAGCTTTCTTGAAATATTAAATGTGGAAACAAATACTTAGCTTTTGTGTATCCATTCCTCTGACTTGTCTCATATTACTCTTCTTTCTTTAACAATTTATTTCAGCTGGAGTTTATCCATAAATTTTCCCCAAAAGAAGCAGAAAATCTGCCTCTGTGGCAGCATATTTCCTTCCAGGCGTTACCTGCTGAGCTTAGGAAACAAACTGTCCATGAGGTCTCCACGGTAGGCACAGCAGAATGCAGGAAATGGCTGAGCAGCAGTCGTACTTTGGGAGAACTAGAATCTCTGGTAAGATAATAATTTTGATTAATTTTATTCATTCAGCAGCTATTTATTGAGCATTGTTTTAGGTAACGGGGATAGGTTGTTAATAACAAGCACACAGGCTCTGTACTCTGTTTCTGTTAGAACCTAGTAAGATTTTCAGATTTCTACATCGTAAAAGAATCTGTGAGAAACGTACTGTTATTTTAATTGATGTATTATATTGGGGGGTTGTTTCCTATGTTGCTTAAGACATGTTGAGAAATGATCAAACACACTATGGAACACTTCAGTTGTGTAATTTTGCTGATGCATCTCTGGATTAGGCAGATGTAATTCTTCCATTTGACAAAATACAACCCCCATTTTATGTGAACTTACTCTGAACCTTTATGTACCTTTTACATAGAATGTTCCCTCATAAAATAATGGAATAATAAAAAGAGACTCATCCACTAGAAGAAGTAGGAAATGCGAGCTTTTAAAAAGTTGACTGGATATAGTACATGAAATTGAATTTTCCAGTTTAGTGTTCATATGCTCATTCATTCATTCAACAAATATATTTGGAGTACTTTTATGTGCCACTTTGTTCTAGGCATTGGCAGTACATCAGGAACCAAAAATTTCTACTCTCATAGACTCACATTTGAGCTTAGCAGTGGACAGTAAAATAAGAAATGCCAATTTACATTAAGTAGAGAAAAGCAAGGATAAGGATAGGGCATTCAAAGGGACAGAGGTCTATTTGCAATTCTAACTTAGGAGTTCAGGGTTTTCTGAGGGCATATGTCTCCATGCTGAGTACAAATGTTCTGATACTGTTATATGTAATGACACTTGATCATAATAATTATAATTTTTTGTGGGGGGACGAGGTTTTGTTCTCATGGCCCAGGCTGAAGTGCAATGGCGTAATCTTGGCTCACTGCAATCTCCGCTTCCCAGATTTAAGCAATTCTCCTGCCTCAGCCTCCTGAGTAGCAGGGATTGGCTCCCACCACCATGCCCAGCTAATTTTTTGTATTTTTAGTAGAGACAGAGTTTCGCCATTTTGGCCAGGTTGGTTACGAACTCCTGACATCAGGTGATCCACCCGCCTTGGCCTCCCAAAGTGCCCGGATTACAGGTGTGAGCCACAGTGCCCAGGCTTATCCAAAGGAAATGTTTTTATGTGACTTTATTTTAGAAAAACTGTTAAATACCTTGTTAACAGGTTAAATGTGTCTGAGTTTTGCATTTAATGTGTACCAATTTCTATAGTAAGGACAAAAGATGTTTTGTTTTATATTAGGTAAAGTAAAAGCACTATAAGTAAACTTTTGAAGTATGACCACAGCTTTTTAGTCCAGCAGGTTGTTCAACATATGTCTTTTTAAATTTTTTTTCAACTTTTATTTTTTATTTTATTTTTTGAGATGGAGTCTTGCTCTGTTGCCCAGGCTGGAGTGCAGTGGCATGATCTCGGCTCACCGCAACCTCTGCCTCCTGGGCTTAAGTGATTATCCTGCCTCAGCCTCCCAAGTAGCTGGGATTACAGGCACCCACCACCATGCCTGGCTAATTTTTGTATTTTTAGTGGAGACAGGGTTTAGCCATGTTGACTAGGCTGGTCTCGAACTCCTAACCTCAGGTGATCTGTCCGCCTCAGTCTCCCAAAGTGCTGGGATTACAGGAGTGAGCCACCATACCCAGGCTCAACTTTTATTTTAGATTTAGGGGATACTTGTGCAGGTTTGTTACCTGGTTTTATTGTGTGATGCTGAGGTTTGGGGTATCAATGATTTCATCACCCAGGTATTCAGCATAGTACCCAACAGTTTATCAGTCCTTATCCTCTCTCCTCCCTCCCCCTACTAGTAGTCCCAGTGTTTATTGTTGCCATCTTTATGTCCATGAGTGCCCAGTGTTTAGCTCTTACTTATAAGTGAGAACATGTGGTATTTGGTTTTCCATTCCTGTATTAATTTGCTTAGGATAATGGTGTCTAGCTGCTCTATGTTGCTGCAAAGGACATGATTTCATTCTTTTTTATGACTGTATACTGTTCCATGGTATATATGTACTACATTATCTTTAATCTGTTGATGGACATCTAGGTTGATTCAGTGTCTGCTGTTGTGAGTAGTGCTGCAATGAACACGTGAGTACATGTGTCTTTTTGGTAGAACAATTTGTTTTCTTTTGGATATGTACCCAGTAATGAGATTGCGGGGTAGAATGGTAGTTCTGAGTGCTTTGAGAAATTGCCAAACTGCTTTCCACAGTGGCTGAAATAATATACATTCCTACCAACAGTATATAAGCATTTACTTTCTCTATAGCCTCACCAATGTCTGTTGTTTGACTTTTTAAATGGCCATTGTGACTGGTGTGAGATAGTATCTCATTGTGATTTTGATTTGCATTTCCCTGATAGTTTTTTTATATGTTCGTTGGCCTCTTGTGTGTCTTGTTTTGAGAAACGTCTGTTCATGTCTTTTGCCCATTTTCTAATGGGGTCGTTTTTTACTTGTTCAGTTGTTTTAAGTTCCTTATAGATTCTGGATAGTAGACCTTTGTCACATGCATAGTTTGCAAGTATTTTCTCCCATTTTATTGGTTGTCTGTTTACTTTGTTGATAGTTTCTTTTGCTCTGCAGAAGCTCTTTAATTAGGTCCTGCTTGTCAATTTTTGCTTTTATTGCAATTGCTACTGGTGTCTTTCTCAAGGCTGAGGTCTAGAATGGTGTTTCCTAGGTTTTTTTCTAGGATTCTTATAGTTTGAGGTCTTGCATTTAAATCTTTAATCCATCTTGAGTTAATTCTTGTATATGCTGAAAGGTAGCTATCCAGTTTCATTCTTCTGCATATAGGCTAGCTAGCTGGCCCAGCACCATTTATTGAATAGGAATCCTTTCCCCATTACTTGTTTTTGTTGACTTTTTCAGTGATCACGTGGTTGTAGGTATGTGGCTTTATTTGCAGGTTCTCTATCGTGTTCATTGATCTATTTCTGTTTTTATACCAGTATCATGCTGTTTTGGTTACTGTAGTCTTATAGTTTCAGATGCCTCTGGCCTTCTTCATTTTGCTTATCATTACTTTGGCTATTCAGGCTCTTTTTTGATTCCATATGAATTTTAGAATAGTTTCTTCTAATTCTGTGAAAAATGGTGTCAATAGTTTGGTAGGAAAAGCATTGAATCTGTAGATTGCTTTGGGTAGTATGGCCATTTTAATGATATTGACTCTTCCAATCCATGAGCACAGACTGTTTTTCCATTTGTTTGTGTCATCTATGATTTCTTTTAGCAATTTTATAGTTTCCTTGAAGAGATCTTTCACCTCCTTGGTTAAATGTATTCCTAGGGGTGTGCATGTGTCTACGGTAAACAGGATTGTGTTTTTTTGTTGTTGTTGTTATTCAGACGGAGTCTCTGTCGCCCAGGCTGGAGTGCAGTGGCGCTATCTCAGCTCACTGCAAGCTCCACCTCCCGGGTTCACGCCAGTCTCCTGCCTTAGCCTCCCAAGTAGCTGGGACTACAGGCACCCGCCAACACACCCGGCTAATTTTTTGTATTTTTAGTAGAGACGGGGTCTCACCATGTTAGTCAGGATGGTCTTGACCTCCTGACCTCATGATCCGCCCACCTCGGCCTCCCAAAGTGCTGGGATTACAGGCGTGAGCCACCACACCCAGCCTTGTCTTCTTGATTTGCCACTCAGCTTGAATGTTATTGGTGTATAGAAATGGTATTGATTTTTGTACATTGATTTTGTATCCTGAAACAGTTTGACTTCTTCTTTTCCTATTTGTATGCTGCTTTTATTTTTTTCTCTTGCCTTATTGCTCTGGCTTGAACTTTCAATACTATGTTGAATAGGAGTGGTTAAGAGTGGGCATCCTTGTCTTGTTCCATTTCTGAAGAGGAATGCCTCCAGTTTTTGCCTGTTCAGTATAATGTTGGCTGTGAGTTTGTCATAGATGGCTCTTATTATTTTGATGTATGTTCTTTTGATGCCTAGTGTCTTGACGGCCTTTATTATGAAGGGATGTTGGATTTTACCAACAGCTTTTCCATGTCTATTGAGATAATCAATATGGTTTTTGTCTTTAATTCTGCTTATGTGGCGAATCACACTTATTGATTTACATATGTTGAACCAATCTTGCATCCCAGGAATGGAGTGTACTTGATCATGGTGAATTAAGTTTTTGATGTGCTGTTGAATTTGGTTTGCTAGTATTGTTTTGAGGATTTCTGCATCTAGAACATGTTCATTTGTAAAAGGAAATAGGTAAATCTTAAGAAGTTGTATGGTAATTTCATAAAATTAAGTGTGGTTGTCTAAGTATAATAGATTAAAGGCATTCATTGTTACTGATTATTACATTCTCATAAGACCTTCCCTGTACCCCCACCACACCTCAAAAAACCTCATTCCTGGCTAGTCAGAGAGAGAATGGAGTATTTTCATACATAGGTAAGAGTTAATCCAGAAAAGATTGCCTTTAGTTTCAAATACTAGTACTTCTTAAGTACTGTCTTTGCTCATTAAATGCAGTGTTGCTGAGGCATTTAAAATTTTCAGACAACAGGAAAAATAAAAATCTAGTAAACCATAAAGATTGCTGGGTGCGTAATGTGAAAAAATAACTTTTTGTTGATGTGTATTATAAAGTAGCTTGATTATACTGACCACTTGTATCAAAGCTATTTATTAAAGTACATTTCTGCTTTCATTTGGTAACCTTGGGTTCCAACATTTCACCCTAAAAGGAAGTTTATGGCTGGGTGCGGTGGCTCACACCTGTAATCCTAGCACTTTGGGAGGCTGAGGTAGGCGGATCACAAGGTCAAGAGATCGAGACCATCCTGGCCAACATGATGAAAATCAAGTCTCTACTAAAAATACAAAAATTAGCTGGGTGTGGTGGTGCATGCTTGTAGTCCCAGCTTCTCGGGAGATTGAGGCAGGAGAATTGCTTGAACCTGGGAGTTGGAGGTTGCAGTGAGCCAAGATTGCACCACCGCACTCCAGCCTGGTGACAGAGCGAGATGCCGTCTCAAAAAAAAAAGTTTATTTAGAAAAACAAAGCAAATATAATATATACTTATGTTAGGTAAATAGCTGAAAAGATAGCTTTGGCTCTTAGAAATATTATTCTACATGGACTTTTATGAAGAGTTAAAAGTAACTTTTATAATCTCTAGGTAAAAGTGGGCTCTTGGTGGTGCTTTAGACTGGTATTTAAACTCAAGTCCTTTCTTGTTTCTGCCCTTTAGAACACAGTACTGTCTGCTCTGCTTACAATATGTAATTCTGCTGGTGAAGCTTTGGATATAGGAAAACAAACTGCAATTATGGAAGTTGTGAGTCAGCTTTGGGCTTTTTTAAACATTAAACAGGTAAGGAAAACAACTGATCCTTTCTTTATCAAAAAACAGAAAATATCAAAAAAAGAGGATAGTACTGAAATTTTCCAGTGTAGAGTAAAAACTAATTCTTTTGGGTGTGGGTGTTTGGTAGACCTTTATAAGAACTTAAAGTATCTGTACTGTCTCAGGCCGCTGTCATTTTCAGAGTGTGATAGCATTATATTAGTAAAATTAGAATATGTGATGTGATGGCAGTCCACCTACTTACTTTTCTAACTGGTTATACCCTCTCCCCTCCCTGCCCCTTATCTCTTCCCCTATTGTTTCTGTTCTGTTTTGGGTTAATGTATCCCATTTCTGTGATTCTAGGACCTTTAATAAATCTTTTGGGCAATGGAGAGTGAGCTGACTTAAAGGTGGAAAGGGCTAGTGAATAGATGTGGCTAATTTCTATTTCTCTTTCCCAGCAAAGCCAAGAAGCCAAGTGATGATCTAAAACTAATGATATGCCTCCCACACCATGGTTGTACACCTGTTTCTTAGTTTAAAAATATAAATAGGCTGTTTGTTTTCTTTGACTAAGTATAACACTGGCCTCTGGCAGCTAGTGGAAGCTAAAGGCAACAGCCATACTTTTGGGAAATGATAGAAATGATTTTACAGATAATGTTTTGTTATTATTTTTTTTTTATGGTCAGATTACCCTACTGCATTGTTTTGACTTCAACAAGTACTTTCCCGGATGTTCACAAATCATTCAGTATTCATTCAGGATATCTGTGATGGGGATATAGCTTACAATATTATAATGTAAACCAAAATTATGAAGAAGAGAAATGAAATTTTAAGATGACTAAGGAACATATAAGCCTTTCAGTCACAGACAAGTAATTAGATCCCTTTTAGACGTAAATTTGGATTTCAATCACAGCTCTTTTTATCATAGCCATGTGATCTTGAACAAATTGTTTAACCTCTTTGACCCTGTTTTCTTATCAGTAAAGGTAATAATATCTACCTCACAGAGCTGTTGTAAGGCATAAATGAGGTAATATAAAATGCTTAACATATTACCTGATATATAATAAGTGCTCAATAAAAGTTTCCTATTATTATAGTAATTCTTACGTGATTGAAACTTTTTCTTCAAAATGATTTTGTGTTTCTTAGGTAGCAGATCAACCTTACATTCAGCAGACATTCAGCCTTTTACTTCCACTGTTGGGATTTTTCATTCAAACTCTAGATCCTAAACTGATAGTTCAGGTAAGAATAATGACCAAATTGATACTTTGTTTGCTAAGGAGGTTGCTAAATTGCTATCATGTAAAATAGCTTTCTAGAAATAGTTATTTTAAACCTCCTGTTGTGTCATATATTGACTTGTCTTCATCAAGGATATCTCATTTCTCTTCTTTCTTCCTTACAGTATTATTAATATACGGCGCTGTTAATTCAGCCTTTATCTGTTCTTCTTTGTCACCCTATACTGAGCAGTCACTACTTTTTGTTATTACTGTTAACTACCCCCAAAAACCCCTGAGGTTAGGAGTTGTAGTTCATGTGTTGAACCCTGCATTCATAGCAGTTTCAAAGGCATTTCAGCAGCTGTGGGAATGTTGAATCGGTTAACCAATATGGATTAAAAGATAGCACCCATTGTTTCTTTGAAGAAATACAATTATTTTGAAAGAAGAGCACTACTGAATTTCCTCTTTGGCCTCCTGAATTTCCTCTTTGGCCTCCAGCTTACATGGCTAGGACAGGCAGAGCCTGGGTCGCTGTCTAGGCAACCCTTGTCGTGGTGCCTCAGCTGCGCCTTTCTTTTGGAGGTTCTAAGATGACAGAGAAAATGGGAAAGCCCTTCAGCTAAACTGAAGTGATTTAGAGGCTTTGGAAAGAGTCCATACTAGAGAGAATTGATGCCCCAAATTAAGAGTTAGCTTAAGCTCAGGGTCAGGTAAGAAAGAGAAACAATAACTGTTAAGAGGAGAAACTACCCTTCTTATTTATGAAGATGATGGAAGAGATGATTCCTGTCACAGTATGTGGTAGAACAGAAAGGAATGAAACATACAGCTTTGCTTTTAGTAGCTGTTTTTAATGATGTGTATATGTTAGCAATAACATGTACTATACCATATGTATAACATGGATTTTACTAATTTATAAAGAATCAGTACAATAATTAACTCAGTGAATGCAACAATTTGATTGATTCTGAAACCTCTAATATTCTTTTAGAAAAAATAATTTTGATATAATGTGCCTACCTTTAAAAAACCCAAACAAAATTCTAAAATTTTTAATTAAGTAGATTGTTCAAAAGGTATTGCTTCCTTTATAAAAGATTTCACCTTAAGATTCCCTTAAATTAGAGGTTTGCAAATTATGACCTCCTGTCTAAATTTTGCCCTCCTGTTTTCAGCCCAAGAGGTAGGCATGATTTTTAAAGGTTTGCAAAATAAAAAATAATATGTAACAGAGAACATGTTGCCTACAAAGCCTAAAATATTTACTATTTGGCCTGTTAGAGAAAAAGCTTGCCAGTCCTTACTAAATAATGAACTTCTCTCAATAGAATTTTAAATACAGGCATACCACAGAGAGATTACAGGTTGTGTTCCAGACCACCACAATAGAGTGAGTCACATGAATTTTTTGGCTTCCCAGTGCATACAGAAGTTATGTTTACACTATACTGTAGGTTAAGTGTACAACAGCATTATGTGTAAAAAATGTATATAATTTAAAAACACTTTCTTGCTAAAAATGCTAATGATCATATGAGCCTTCAGCAAAGCATAATCTTTTTGGTGGTGGAGGGTCTTGCTTCAGTGTTGATGGCTGCTAACCCATCAGGATGGTGGTTGCTGAAGGTTGGGGTGGCCATGGCAATTTCTTAAAATATGACAGTGAAGTCTGCCACATCAATTGACTCTTCCCTTCATGAAAGATTTCTCTGTAGCATGTGATGCTATTTGATGGTATTCTACCCACAGGAAAACTTCTTTCAAAAATAGAGTCAGTCTTCTCAAATCCCGCTACTGCTTTAACAACTCAGTTTATGTAATACTCTAAATTCTTTGTTTTCATTTCAACAATGTTCACAGCATCTTCTATACCAGGAGTAGTTCTGTGTCAAGAAACCACTTTCTTTGCTCATTCATGAGAAGCAACTCCTCATCCACTCAAGTTTGATCATGAGATTGCAGCAATTCAGTCACATCTTCAGGATCCACTTCTAGTTTGCTAGCTATTTCTACCACATCTGCAGTTACTTCCTCCACTGTAGGCCTGAACCCCTCAAAGTCATCCTTGAGGGTTGGAATCAACTTCTAACTCCTGTTAATGTTGATATTTTGACCTCCTACAAATGAATCATGAATATTATTCACGGCATCTGGAATGATGACTCCTTCCCAGAAGGTTTTCAATTTACTTTGTCCTGGTTTATCGAGGAATCACTATCCATGGCAGCTATAGCCTTATAAAATGTATTTCTTAAATAGTAAGACTTGAAAGTCACAATTCCTTGATTCATGGGCTGCAGAATGATTGTTGTATTAACAAACATGAAAACAATCATCTCCTTGTATATCTCCTTCAGAGCTCCTGGGTGAGCAGGTGCATTGTCAATGAGCAGTAATATTTTGAAAGAAATCTTTTCTGAGCAGTAGGCCTCTCAGTAGTGGAATACAAAAAATATTCCGTAAACAGTGATATAAACAGGTATGCTATCATCCTGGCTTTGTTGTTCCATTGATAGAGTACATGCAGAGTAGATTTAGCAGAATTCTTAAGGGCCTTAGGATTTTTTTTAATAGCAAGTGAACATTGGCTTCAACTTTGCCAGCTGCATTACCCCTCAAGAAGAATCTTGAAGCCAGGCATTGACTTCATCTCTCTAGCTATGAAAGTCCTAGACAACATCTTCTTCCAATAGAATGGTGTTTCCTCTACATTAAAAATATATTGTTTAAGGCAACCACTTCCATCAGTGATCTTAGCCAGATCTTCTGGAGAATTTACTGCAGCTTCTTCATCAGCACTTGTTGCTTCGCCTTGTACTTTTATGTTAGAGATTGCTTCTTAAACTTCGTGAGTCAACCTCTGTTAGCATCAAACATTTCTTCTGCAACTTTTTCACCTCTCAGCTTTCACAGAATTGGAGAGAGTTAGGGCCTGGCTTTGGATTTGGCTTTGGCTTAAGGGAATATTGTGGCCGGTTTGATCTATTCAGACCACTAAAACTTTCCATATCAACAATAAGACTTTCTGTGTTCACTGGAATAGCATTCTTCATTTCCTTGAAGAACTTTTCTTTTGTATTCACAACTTGGCTAACTTGCAAAAGAGGCCTAGCTTTTCACCTCTCTTGACTTTTGACAGCCTTCCTCACCAGGCTGAATTATCTTTAGCTTTCAAGTGAGAGATGAGATTATTCTTTTCACTTGAACACTTAAGAGGCCATTTTAGGTTTAATTTTCATATTGTGTCTCAGAGAATAGGGAAGCCCAAGGAGAAGGGGAGAGACTGGTGACCTACCTGTTGGTAGAACAGTCACAACACACAATTTATTATATTTGCCATCTTATATGGGCATAGTTTGTGGCACCCCAAAACAATTGCAATAGTAACATCAAAGATCACAGATCAACATAATAAAATCCTGACGAATAAGTTGAAATATTGCAAGGATTACCAATCTGACAGCCATGAAGTGAGCACATGCTGTTGCAAAAATGGTACAGGTAGACTTGTTCAGTACAGAGTTGCCATACACCTTGTATTTGTTAAAAAAAAAAAAAAAAAAATACAGTATCTTCAAAGTGCAATAAAGCACAATAAAATAGTGTCTGTACAAAATATTGTTTAAAGGTTTGATATATAAAGTTTTTCAGGAACATGTATACTTTTATTTTTACAGTGGTTTGAGGCAGGAGGGTGTGGTAAGAATAATGCTGTAATAGTTAACTTGTTCATATGATTGTCTTATTTAAATTCTACCAGTGAAGTTCAGGGGCTGTGGTGTGTTTGTTTTTTTCTGGGTTTGGTTTTGTTTCCCCTCCCCACATTTCCATCCAAATCTTAGGCAGTTACTGTGTCTGTACAAAATACTGGTATTCTTTATAACTGTTCTTTGGTCTTCACCTCTGTAGGTAGTAACTTTGCAGACCTCACTACTTAAATTAGAGCCTCCTGACTATGTTCGTCTGGCAATGCTGGATTTTGTATCTTCTCTAGGAAAACTTTTTATACCTGAAGCTATCCAGGTAATATTTCTTAACTCTGTTCTTGTATTATTAAAACAAAATCTCTATAAGAGTTAGTGATTAAGGGATTTTTAGGCTTTTTCTGAAATTTTGCAATTACTGACAAAGTTGGAAAAAAAAACTATGTTTCAGACATTATAAAATCTATTTATAACTTATAATACAATTCATTTTAAGTTCTTTTCTTTTAGAAAAATATATGTTGATACACAAATAATTTTTAGTTGGCTGTAGTCTACCATGTTAGAGTCTCATTCCAGTTGGGTTCTAATGTACAGTTCCTGAGTATAGAAAACGTATTTGTCCTATGGGGAGCAGCACGTAACTAGGAAATTTGGTAATTTATTAAAGTTATTCTCTTCGTTCTTTTATCCATGAAAGAGAACCTGCTTGTTTTTAAAGACAATATTTTTGAAAATGTTGCAAAGTATGTATAGCTGACAAATGGATTATTTATAAAATTGTACTGTACTGGCCTGGCAATACACATCTACAGAATTTTAAAACCTCAGTAAATGTATATTACCAGGCCAGTACAGTAATTTTAAAGAAATTACAGCAAAGAGATCGTAAATTGAGAGTTTACGCCTTCCTTATTACTATAGTCAATAGTAATTCTAGATAATTGACACTGCAACCTCCAAGGGAGAGACTATAAAGAGTCCACTAATGAGAATTTTCTTACGTAATCAAACACATGATAGTATCTCAGAACATGTGGATTAAACTCTTTGAAACCAAAAATTTAATTTCTAAGGGGCTCTTTTATTTGTTCGTAAGTTAACAGTATCCCATCTGTCTCCATCATGTTAATGTTACATTTCATTAGATAAGCATAGAACGTTGACAGCTTCTTTTCAACTCTCTTGACAAAAATATCCAAAGACACTTGGCATCTGAGCTGTCTTCTTTTTACCATGGAATCTATTCCAAAATGCCACTTCATTTGTGAACCACTGTGGACTATACAGGCCTAGAAATTATGAAACAAATGTTATATAAGCAGAAATTGCAGTGCCTTCTATATTCCCAGGAGTGAGGTCAAGACCTGAAGAAATTTTTGAGATTCATAAGAACATAGGAGGCATTCAAAGCTATGAAATGAGATTGACTGATTTATCCATTTGGGAAAGATTATAAGTTTTTGCCATATCCAGTGCTATTTTAATCACTGGCAATGCAGTAATGAACAAAACTAATAAATCCCCACTGTTAGCCTGTTTAGAGGCAATAAACAATAACAACATGGTGATATGTGCAGTATATTAAATGGTGGTGAGTGCCATGGAGAAAAATAAAGCAGGGAAGGAAGATAGGGAATTCCAGGAATGTGGGAGTCCAATTTGAAAGGGGATAATATAGTCAGTCACCAAGATGACATGCAAGTAAAAACCTGAAGTGCAAAGCATTGCAGATGGGAGCATGCCTCTTATATTCAGGGAAGCAAGTATAGCTAACACAGAGGTAGCAGGACTTGGCAGGCCATTTGAGGACTTTAGCTTTCACTTGGAGGGAAATAGGGAGCTACTGGAAGGATTTGAGTAAAAGAGTGACATTACCTAATATGTTTTAATGTGTGTCCCCTGGGACAGGATTATGAAAACTTGACAACACTGGGTTTACTGAATGTATGGCTATTTTATGATTATCTATTGTGGTTTCTGTTTCTCTATTATAATAAGGCTTGGTTCTTTTAGGACAGAATTCTGCCCAACCTGTCCTGTATTTTTGCCTTACTGCTAGCTGACAGGAGTTGGCTGCTAGAACAACATACCTTGGAGGCGTTTACTCAGTTTGCTGAGGTAATCATAAAACTGATTTATCACAATGACTTTCAAACCATTTTAATATTTCAAATATTCCAGAACAATCCCAAAACATTTATTGAACTGCTTCTGTATTGCAATCGGAAAATTGTCTGAAGGGTACATTACTCGTTATTTCTTTTACAGCTTCTCAAAATGAGGCTTAGAGAAATGAAGTGAATTTCCTAAGGTCCTCTGAATAAACAAGGACTAGAACAGGCATACACAGCAGGCCTACTGACACAGACACAGTCTTCGAGCAGATAGTATTTTTGGTTCAAATGATAATACATTTCATTTTGTACTATCAGTCATAAAGGTTAGGCTGATGAACCTAAACCTGTAAGACGGGTTGCTCCTTTACTCTTACAGCATTTGCTGTATAGTCATGCCTATGATCATAAGGGAGTCCAGAAGCATTAGTATAACCCAGCAGAAGTAATGAAAGCCTACAACACTTGTACAGAAGTTAACTTTATATTCTCCTAAGGGACCCTGAAGGAATCATGAGTTTATCACCTTTGAGGATCCTCTGGGACTCTTTTACTTAAAATGAATTTTTGGTTAAGGTAGCTCATAAAACTTATCTTTGTAAGTTGTTGAAACATGTTAAAATTGGTCTTGTTCATCAATTTCTTAATAGGGAACAAATCACGAAGAGATAGTTCCACAGTGTCTCAGTTCTGAAGAAACTAAGAACAAAGTTGTATCCTTTCTGGAGAAGGTACTTTCTTTACATGGCTGATGTTTTATTCTTTGTCCTATTTTTTTTTTTTTTTTTAAATTATGTAACTGTAACCAACCTGAGTATCTTCTTAAACTTTTCACAGTGCTCAGCACAGTGTGGACAGACTTTTACTAAGCAATTGAGGCCACAGAAGTAAAACACTTGGGGCTGGGCATGGTGGCTCATGCCTGTAATCCCAGCACTTTGGGAGGCCAAGGTGGGTGGATCACAAGGTCAGGAGTTCAAGACCAGCCTGGCCAACATGGTGAAACCCCATCTCTACTAAAAATACAAAAATTAGCCAGGCATGGTGGTGCGCGCCTGCAGTCCCAGCTACTCAGGAGGCTGAGGCAGGAGAATTGCTTGAACCAGGGAGGCAGAGGTTGCAGTGAGCCAAGATCGTGCAGCTGCACTCCAGCCTGAGTGACAGAGCGAGATTGTCTCAAAAAAGAACACTTGTAGTTCCTCTGCCTGTAGTTTGGGGTTTAATAGCACTGATTATCCAGGCAGTGAGATAACTAATGAGGATCCCTAAGCCATTAATAATCATAATTAAATACACTTGATCACATAATTAGGTAGGCCTGAGAGGATGTAAACATCCATATTTTGGGTATAACTTAGGCATGGCTTTTCTTTTTTTTTTTGGTGGCAGTCTTCCAAGCCAGGGTAAGCGCCGAGTCTTTTTTTTTTTTTTTTTTAAGGGATGGCTTTTTTATTCTCTTTGCAGCCAAGGCCTGTTTTTACAATTAAAACCAAAATTTTGAATAACAGGGTTCCTATATCTATGCATACTTTGGAACTTAGTGTGAGGAAATAATAGTTAATTGAAATACTAGTGGAACTGTTAAACCACAAATTTAGACTACCCGGAGAAAGTGAATTATTTTATATATTACATGTAATGATGCACATGTTATATATTTTACATATATTACGTACATTTTTTTTAGGTGGGATGGGCCCACTTGACTCACTGAACTTTATTTTTTAGACAGAGTCTCGCTCTGTGTCGCCCAGGCTGGAGTGTGGTGGTGTGATCATAGCTTGCTGTAACCTCAAACTCCTGGGCTTAAGCATTCCTCCCACCAAAATCCTGGGATTACAGGTGTGAGCCACCACACTTGGCCTACTTATATTACATCTAAGCTGGATTTTAAGTACATGTGTGTACACTGCTGTTGCCAGTTTCTTAGCTAATACAGTAAAGGTTAGCAGACTATCATTTTTTCCTGCAAAGACGATTCTATAACTTTTCTGTAAGGAAGAACACAGTAGAGTGATTTAATCCAGATTATACTAAGAGGATTTATAAGATCAGTCCATGTGACTTCCAGAATTTGCCTAGTATGGCTGAACATTAAGCACTTACATAGATTATGTGGCCATTTCATATCTAGTAGAGTGCTAACATGTTGCTATTTGCTTGGTTTTTCATGGTCCCTGGCAGACTGGGTTTGTAGATGAAACTGAAGCTGCCAAAGTGGAACGGGTGAAACAGGAAAAAGGTATTTTCTGGGAACGCTTTGCTAATGTGACTGTAGAAGAAGCAAAGAGGTCACCTTTACAGGTACGGGCTGATTTCAATAGGGGCAAACTTTAACAAGGCAAATTCTGCCCTTATTACTTACTGATGAAACAAACCAATGTGGTTTCCAGCCTCATGTTGAATTTCAAATCAAACAGATCTAGACATGTAAAATTCTGTTTTATGGTAGTTGCTTTTAAAAATCAGAAGTGGGACTATACCATACCAAATATATTCTTTCAGTATGTTTGAATTATTGGTAGTAACCTTTAAGGGAAGTTATATATTGTACCAATGATGCTATAAATGCAGTCTTTACTGAACCACAGAAGAAAATGAAAGAAACTTACTCTCCTAAATGTTTAGTTTGATTCCTTTCCTTATTAATCAAATCAGACTCCTAATAATTTTTGGCAGTATCTAAAGATCACATCTGCCTATTAAAAGGCAGAAATTTGACACCAATAAGGATATTCAAAATATTGTTTTGAGCATTTTAGTATAGTAGTAATTCATGAAGAACAACATTCTGATAAGTTTTAGTCAAACTTTCATAAGAAGAAAATACATTTATGAACTTGTTTATACGACATGTAAGCTTGGACTATGCAGCACTTCTCATTGGGAGACCTTTGGGACAGAATACTTGTTGTATACCACATACAAACTAAGACACTAGTAGCAGCACTCTGAATTGCTATGATGGCTTTATATATTTTTCTAGGTGACTATGTAGGGGTTTCAGGGTGCACCCTCCTCCTACCTTTGTGATCCAATGACTAGAATAAAATTTGCACGTAACTTTTTTCCAGTCCAAAAGGAAGGTTCTTTATATTTATATTACTTATGTTTTTTTTCCCAGCCTTATGCAAAAAGAGCTCGTCAGGAGTTCCCCTGGGAAGAAGAGTACAGGTCAGCGCTGCACACAATAGCAGGGGCCTTGGAAGCAACTGAGTCACTACTCCAAAAGGGTCCTGCTCCGGCCTGGCTTTTAATGGAAATGGAGGCGCTCCATGAAAGGATGGATAAGCTAAAACGTTATATACATACTCTAGGGTGAAACTTACGTCTGTACATTTTCTAACAAACAGATATAAAACAAATTTTGTGAAGTTGAATCTAGTGAAAATAATCTTTATTTGACATTTAGAGAACAGGATTGTGGGGAATATTCTCATTAAGAACTTTGGTACAATGTACTACATGTGGAACAGTCAGGAACTGCCCAGGTCCACAAAGAACCATTTACTCAGATAGTATAACTGTAAACAAATAAATAAGCTGCCTAAGGAAACCTCAGCAATTTAAAATCATTTATATAATTTATAGCTAAAATTTTTTTAAGTTGTATTTCATAATAGAGCTTACTCTTATGTTAAAGAAATGGCACAAAATTAAGCTAACCAGCTTGAATTCTTACATTTTCTTTACTTCCAGAATTGTCCTGGAAAAAGCAGTAAATTTGACCTCTCTTCAGCTACTTGCTCTTCAAAGAAACTGGCCTCAGTCAAATGCAAAAAGGCTCTTCCTCCTGGAAACCAGTACTGTGAGCCTCACCCCCAGGGCTTTTAGCCAGCACTCGCAGTCAGTCTCCTATTTCTGTTGGTGCAGACTGGATAATGAGCTCCTGGGATGGGAAAAGCAGGCCACTTTGGGGTTTTCTTGTCCCAAAGCCTGCTTTTGAGGTATTCTTTTTTTTTTTTTAAAAAAAAGGGAATCCTTTTTCCTAAAGTTTAACTCACATCTGTTGTCACCAGTTATTATCTTCCCAGTTCAGCTCCCCTTCTTCTTCCCAGCCTTCAGCCTCTCCCTGCAACAAAATAAAGCACACCAAGAACCCACTGAAACAAATCCATATGCAAATTTGAAAAAGCAAGAATTTAAAATTTATCTTTTGATGCCAGAAACACTACCTCGTACTAAGTAAAATAACTTAGAGCTCTAACAGAAAGTTGAAAAGTAGGATTACAAAACCACAGCACTGGAAAATAGCTTTGCAAAAACCATAAAATCAAGTAAAAATCAGTGTGGATGACACCATATCCTTATTTTAATCTTTTTTCAAATAAAAAGGTTAAAATAGCTCATTAAACAAACACTTAGCCTAAGCATTGCTACATTTTTCTGGGGAAGGAAAGATACCAATGACAGAAACTGATTTTGTTAATTTTGTGCTTGACTTGATGATTGGAAAAATAGCACGTTGCTTGTTATACATGGGATAGTGCAACTAGGACCTATGAGGGAAATCCTAAAGCTAGTAGCACAGCTTACTCCATAAAAAGTACTCACCTCAGTAATTTCTGCTGCAGCAAATTTTGAGGAAAACTGCATCACTGGGGAGACTTCATCCTTTTTAGGAACCATTTCTGTCCTCAGTTCAGGTAATATAAGAAAAGCAGCAGAAGGCTTAATTTCTGGGATCATATCAGCAAACCAATCCATCTCAGGATCTTTTACTGGCTTCTTTTTTACTTGAATGGTAAATTCCTCTCCCAAACCAAGTTCTGATGGAACCTTAAGCGGCCTTTCTTGTGATGACACTTTTGGCGGCTTGATTTGGTCTGGGTCATCCCCGCTTTGTACAAGACTAGTCTTTTGGGGTAGGCTTGATTTCCAAGGCATAGACTCTTCAGTGAGTGGAAGCAAAGCAGGAATGGGCTTCTGCTCCCCTGAGGTAACAGATTTTGTAGCAGTGATTCCACCTCCTGGGTTTACTTTAGTATCTAAATTGCTGGGCTCGCAGTCATCCCAAGATGACTCCTCCATATCCAAGGTAGTGCACTGGGGCTTGACAGCATCACATGGTTCTCTAGGCCAAATCTGTATGTTGACAGTTTGATTTTCAGGCTCCTCAGGCTCACTCCAGTCAGGCCACTCCTCAGACTTTTTAGAACTTGATGGGAAGTTTTTACTGTCTTCCAAAGTATTTTTTACATCCGAAAGTCCATTTATGGGAAATTTAATAGGCTGAGAAAATGGATCGCCTGTAGGGAAAAGAATTATTCTTATAAAATACTGGTTAAGGGTAAGAGCTACATTTAGGGGAAGGATAGCATTAAGGAAGTGTAAGTAGTATAGATCTAATTACTTGGAAATATCCATGCATACTAAACAAAAGAGATCCCAGCAGAACATTACTCAAGATCAATGATGTAACATGTTATCCAAATAATTATATAATACTTATATTATTAACTCAGTGGAAGCATGTAAGTAATACCTAGCACATTCAATCCTTATTAAATATCTAAACATATAGTATACTGACATAATTATCTATACATAAATATAGAAATGCTCTAAGCCAGGCAGTGTTATCCTTGGGATGTTAATTACATATGCCTGAAAAAGTCTTGCATGCTCAAAAGTTTGCCTAACTCAACTTATTATCCTCACTTTAAGCAGATTTCCCTAAGTGTAGTAGTTAAGGCACTGAGAGATCCTGTGCAATGTGTTAATGACTTTGCTCTCATTTCCCCAAACTCATTTAACCACAGAACTCTTTTTCACAACACGCCCATTAACATCTTTCAAAACTATCATTCTTGGTACAATTTGGAAGATGCCGCACTAAGGCATCAGAAGTCTTAAAGTATCAGTGCAAAAAAAGAATTCAAGTAATGTCAACCTGCTTTTCTCACCAATTACAAAGAAGAGGTAAGTATATATCCATTAGTCTGGAGAAACAAGATGAGACCAAAGCTGACTATATAATTACAAATAAATCAGTCTCAAAACTCCCAAAACACCCTTAAGCTTATTAGTCTCAGGAAAACATTCATCCAAGCAATGGAAAAGCTATATAAATTTAATATTTCTACCTGTCTGTAAAAGAGTATTGTAGTAATCTCGCTGTATGTGCTTCTTGCTGTTGATGGGCATGCTGCCAGAAAAGAAACATTTAGGGAATATGCTAGAGAAGGGGTTCTCCAAGACTGGCGAGATCTGACTGTGCTTGCTGCAGACGACACGCATAGAAGAATCTGAAGGTAAATAAAAACTCCAAAACATGAAAGGGACAGTAAATTGCTTCTTGATCTATCACATGGTTGGTGGGCATAAGTTAAGTGAAATGGGTATATTTTAACACAGATAAAGGATAAAATGCAGGAGAGAACATCTTCAAACATTTGAAGACATACACCCATTATGGAATGGACTACCTGTCCCTAGAGGTGTTTAAGAACAGGCTGTGTCCACTCCATGTGGTGGTGATGAATAGAAAGGATCCAAGCATTATATAGATACAACCTTTGGGACACCTAGTTAAAAAATTACAGCCCTTCAAAACATGTTGGTGGCGATTTAAAACCAACTAATTCTACTTACTTTCCTTTTAAGAATAAAAGTTGAAGAGTATAAGCACAAGAATATGAATGTACTGAATACCACAAAACTATACATTTAGTAGTAGTTAAAATAATAAATTTAAGCTATGGACATTTAACACCAACTGGGGAAAAAGTTTCAAGAAATGTCCTTAACAGTTTACCAGAAAGTTCATAATAAAAAAATGGGCATTGGTCAAAATGATTCAGTAAAATTTTGGCTAAAAAAAAAAAAAGGATGTGGGGAATGGCCTGGGGTAAATTCTTACAATTAGGTCCCCAGCTCTCTTCAGCAGCACATCTCCCCTCCTCACCCCAGCCCTCTAAGGCCAGGCCTCTACAAGCCCTTCACTCTTATTTGTGCCACCGTCCTCCTTGAAGTCCTATCTAATGTCTTATCCGATGTCGTCTTCTCTGAACCATGTTCTCCACTTCTCTTTCAGGCAGACTTAATTTCCTATTTCCCTCTCATAGCTGAAAATGAGACCACAGACTCTACATCACCCTTTACAAGCTCTTTGCAGCCACAACACTGGTTTCATTAGCACCAAGGAAGAGGTGAACGCTGTTCAAAACTTCAGGAAGCCAATGTTGCTTTAAAAATTCTTTTAGCATCAAAATTAGAGAAAAGCCTATCTGATAACTCTTTTCTATTGTCTCCATGTTACCAACTATCAATGAGAACTGGGTTAGAGATCCAGAATTACATAACAAGGTCATTGTCTTATTGAAGGCTATACAAACGAGCAATGACATTGTTGATAAAAAATTCTTGTAAGACCAGAAATTACTGCTACCTCCCAGGTAACATCCACTGGGAACATATCAGAAATAAGGACTTCCTGAAGTATCTAAAAGTCAACAGCTTTTTACCCCATAGGCCAAGAAAAGTCACAAGAAACTTAAACATCTAGTGTTAATAAGAATTGATGTAACCTTTTTGTAAGCTGACAGTATGTACTAAATTTAAAATATATCCTTTGGCCCAGCAAGTTTACTTCTGACATTCAGTGTCTGCAGATGCTCAAGTCTCTTAAAGAAAATGATGTAGTATTTAAATATAACCTATGCATATCATCCCATAATACTTTAAATCATTTCTGGGTTACTTCTTATACCTTTTTTTTGTTTGTTTCTTTTCTGAGTATTTTTGATCCACAGTTGGTTGAATCTGCAGATGCAAACCTGCAAATATGGGGGACCAACTGGAAAGATACATGTATAAAGATATTCATTGCAGCACTGTTTATAGTGATTACAAATCCAGAAATGGATGCAGTATCCATGAATAAAGAAATCACTGAATGAATTATGTTCAATGAAATATTAGGTAGCTTTCAAAGAGTAAGTTAGACTTCTATGTATTGGGAGACAGGTCCCTGATATGTTGTTACATGAAAACAAGTTAAACAAGTTATAGATTTGTGCATGGCATTTTCTTACCATTTAAACAAAAATCTACACAGTCTTGTGTCACTTAACAATGGGGATATGTACTGAGAAATGCATCTTAGGCGATTTTGTCCTTGTACAAACATCATAGATGGTATAGCCTACTAACACCTAGGCTATAAACTGACACAACATGTTACTGTACTGAGTACTGTAGGTAATTGTAACACAGTGGTAATTATTTGCGTATCCAAACATAGAAAAGGTACAGTAAAAATATAATGATACATGGTATACCTGTATAGGGTATTTATTATGAATGGCACTTGTAGGACAAGAAGTTGCTGAGTTACCAGTGAATGCATACGAAGGCCTAGGACACTACTGTACACCATCATACGCTTTATAAACACTACACTTAGGCTGCACAAAGTTTATTTTTATTTATTTATTTTTTTGAGACAGAGTCTCGCTCTGTTGCCCAGGCTGGAGTGCAGTGGTGCGATCTTGGCTCACTGCAAGCTCTGCCCCCCAGGTTCACGCCATTCTCCTGTCTCAGCCTCCTGGGACTACAGGCACCTGCCGCCATGCCTGGCTAATGTTTTTGTATTTTTAGTAGAGACGGGGTTTCACCGTGTTAGCCAGGATGGTCTTGATCTCCTGACCTCGTGATCTGCCCACCTCAGCCTCCCAAAGTGCTGGGATTACAGGTGTGAGCCACCACACCCAGCCAGGCTACACTAAGTTTATTTAAAAAATTTCTTCAATAGTCTTAGCTTACTATAACTTTATAAACTTTTTAATGTTTTTAACTGACTCTTTTGTAATAACACTACGCTTAAAACATATTGTACAACTGTACCAAAATATTTTCTTTATATCCTTATTCTGTAAGCTTTTTCTGTTTTTAAAATTATTTACTTATTTTTACTTTGAAACTTTTTTGTTAAAAGCTAAGACACAATCATACACATTAGCCTAGGCCTACACAGGGTCAAGATCATCAATTTCACTGTCTTTGACCTCCCCAGCTGTTATGTCCTCTGATAAAAATCCCTTCTTCTGGATTATCTCCTGAAGGACCCCCTGGAGGTTGTTTCACAGTTAAACTTTTTTTCTTTTAAATCAGAAGGAATACACTAATGATTGAAAGTATAGTAAATATATAAATCAGTTACATAGTCATTTGTTATCATTACCAAGTATTATGCACTGCACATAACTGTATGCAGTATACTTTTATGACTGGCAGCACACTAGGTTTGTTTACACCAGCATCACCACAAACACATGAGTAATGCATTCCACTACAGCTACAACATCAACTGCCAACAGCAATTTTTCAGCTCCATTATAATGTCATGAGACCACCGTGGTATAGACAGTCGGTCATTTACGAGGTCCTTCATTGACCAAAATGTCCTTATGTGGTACACAACTCTATGCATGTGTAAACATATATTTGTCTTTTTGCGAGCTTAAAAAAAAATGAAAGGATTTCCACTGAAAAGCCCCCCCAGAAGTTCAGAAAGGGAAATTAACTTTTTATTTATACTTCTTTATATCATTTGACTGAATATGACCCTCCTACATTACTTATATAATATTAAAAATCTAAAAAAATAACATACACAAAAAGCTAGACCTTTTAATAATTCTTACCTTCCAGAGAAAGGTCAATATTTTTAGTAAAACTTGGGGCAGTGCGTTTGAAGATCTTGGTTCGTTCTCCTCCCACAACCACCTCTGGTCCAAGTAGGGAGACCAGCACTGCTAGGCTATGCAGAGTAATTGCCACAATGGAATCGCTAGTATCACGCAGGCCCAGCAAAACCTAGGAGCAAATGAGGTAATAAGGGTTGACAACCACAATACCTATCTCTTTCTTCCTCTGTAAATGAGCATTTGGGCTGCAGATTGTGCTTATTCAGATAAACTACATTATCTTAGATATGTGTTCCAGGTCAGTGGCTCTCAAACTACCTGTGGTGAAAGACCAGTATCTTCCCCTCCCAATCCATCATAGACTTACCATTTTTAAAAAATACAATCAAAACAAAATTAAAAAGACATATGTTGGGGACATAAAAATACTGTCAAATTGCTACAAAAGCTTTTAAATGTTAAGTCTTCATATCTGTACTCACATCACAGAACTGTAATAAACAGTTCACATACTGGCAGTGTTTTGCAGAGCACACTCAGAACTCGTCTAGGGCGCTAACAGTTATGTTCCTGTCCATGCTCCTCTTTTCAGCTCTTTTCAAGGGTAGGACCTTAAAACTTCCTTTGTAAATGATGCATGTAACACCTGTCCCAAACTGAGCCCATCACGATCTCTTGTCCAGTAATATAAACTAGAATTTATATTTTCAGTTTATATAGGTTTACTTAAAATGAGGACACTATGCCAGGCAGTGACACGTGCCTGTAGCCCCAGCTATTCAGAAGGCTGAGGCAGGTGGATCACTTGAGCCCAGGATTTCTGGGCTGTAGCATGCTATGCCGCTTGGGTGTCCTGCACTAAATTCAGCATCAATATGGTGACCTCCCAGGAGCTGGGGACCACCAGGTTGCCTAAAGAGGGGTGAACCAGCCCAGGTTGGAAATGGAGCAGGTCAAAGCTCCTGGGCTGATCGGTAGTGGGATCATGCCTGTGAATAGCCACTACACTCTAGCTTGGGCAACACACACCCCATCTCTAGAAGAATTTTTTTTTTTTTTTTTTTAATGAGGACAGAAAACTTGGAAGTTATGGGACAACCGTGTTTGGCCATGTGCACACCAAAACAAGGAAAGCTGGTTAGAGAGTCAAAAGTCAAATGTAGAAAGAAAGGAATTAAAAACATGGCTGTAAGCCCCAGATGCACTTGATTTCCATCTAAGGTAGTCTAACATTTATTATTTTTTGTTTTTTGCTTAGCTGGTTTAAAATGAGTTACTTGCAACCAAAAACACCTTAGAAGACAGTAACATACAGATACCAGGCAAGTACTGCTCTGCAGAGAAGGAAGGAAATGACCTTCAAAGCATCTGCACCAGCCAGACACAAGGCCAGGATAACTGGCCTGCCTAGTGGAAGCAGCAGGGTGTGATAGGTATCAGGAATCTTTGGTTTTGGTCTTAGCTCTGCTAGTAATTCTCGATGTGACTTGACCAATTGGTCTTTTTATTTTTCTGGCCTAGTTTCCTCATTTATATAGTAAGATCAAAGATTTCAAACAGGACTCAAAAGAAAATTATTAGGACCAATGCTAACAGATCAGGCACTTTCTGTACATGTAAACTAAAGCATGTTTCTTTTACATATTAGAGTTCTACCCACTGAATGATAATCATAAAACAATCCCCCAAGCCAAAAATCAGTCATCCTCAACACTTCTTCCATCTAATGCGAAACTGCGTACTACCCCTTCTGTGTCCCTCTCCTATATCCACTGTCACACTTTCCCTAGCCTTTGTCATCTTAGCTAAACTATTCTAACAGCTTCCTAGCTTATTTCCCTTTCTGTGTTCTCTCTTCCACACTGCTACCAAAGTGAACTTTCTAGCACACACAAATTGGCCCACTCTTTTTTAGGGGAAGCAGTTTCCTAAGTATTGAGAGCTTTCATTGCCTTCCACATGCTCAACATTTACTCTCTGACCTCAGTCCAATTCTGAGACCTATGATGACACCTCCATGTCAGAGTTAAGATTGCTTCATTCCTCTTCTAAATTTCCAGACACAACTACATACTGGGTAAGAATCACTGCTACAGATGTAAATACAAAGTGCTATGTTGTAGTTACTACAACATAGTGACTTTAAAGTCAGCCCCCTGTGAATCACACCTCCAGTATCCATGCCCTTGAGTAAACCCATCCCCCACAATGAGCCTGGGCTGACTCTTGCAACTCTAACCGAGAGAATGAGGCAAAAATGGCTGTCAGTTCACAACCTACACTTTAAGGCTTCTTTTGTCCCCTTTTTTTCTTTAGCCCTGGCCATCCATTTAAGAACTCCACCTACCTTGCTAGAGAAATCATGTGTGTGGGGAAAAGAAAGATAGATCAGACTTACTGTGTCTATGTTGAAAGAAGTAGACATAAGAGACTCCATTTTGTTCTGTATTTGAGATGCTGTTAATCTGTGACCCTACCCCCAACCTTGTCCTTGCAAGAGACATGTGCTGTGGTGACTCAAGGTTTAAAGGATTTTGGGCTGTGCAGGGTGTGCTTTGTTAAACAAGTGCCTGAAGGCAGTATGCTTGTGAAAAGTCATCACCATTCTCTTAATCTCAAGTACCCAGGGACACATACACTGCCAAAGGTCGCAGGGACCTCTGCCTAGGAAAGCTAGGTATTGTACAAGGTTTCTCCCCATGTGATAGTCTGAAATATGGCCTCGTGGGAAAGGAAAGACCTGATCGTCCCCCAGCCTGACACCCGTGAAGGGTCTGTGCTGAGGAGAATTGGTGTAAGAGGGAAGGCGGCCTCTTGGCGGTTGAGATAGAGAAAAGCATCTGTCTCCTGCCCGTCCCTGGGCAATGGAACATAACCCGATTGTATGTTCTGTTTACTGAGAAAGGAGAAAACCGCCTTAGGGCGAAAGGTGGGACTTGCTAGTGCAAAGCTGCTCTTAATGCACTAAAAGGGTTTATGGAGATGTTTACGTACGCATATCAAGGCACAGCACTTTTCCTTAAACTTATGTCACAGAGATCTTTATTGATATGTCTTACTGCTGACCTTCTCCCTACCATGATCCTATTATCCTGTCACTTCCCTTTTTCTAAGATGGTAAAGATAATTATCAATAAATACTAAGGGAACTCAGAGACCGCTGCCGGCATGGGTCCTCTGTATGCTGAGCGCTGGTCCCCTGGGCCCACTTTTTCTTTCTCTATACTTTGTCTCTGTGTCTCATTTCTTTGCTCAAGTCTCTCATTCCACTTAACAAGAAACGCCCGCAGGCCACCCCTTCACATGTGGAAATGTCACTTTGGGGGACAGAAGCCCCAGGGCTCCCCGAAAATTCATGGAGAGAAAGGCCCAGCCTCGCAGCCACCCCTTCCAAGATACCAAGGAGCCATTTTGGATGTATCAACCCTTGTCGGGCCCCAGATGACTGAAGCCTCAGCTGGTATGTGGAACAGAACCTTCAGCTGAGTCCAATCAATCCAAAGAATCATGAGAATAAAATGATTGTTGTTTTAAGGCACTAAGTTTTGGGGTAGTTACACGGCAACAGATGACTGAAACATATCCCACTTACGAGCTCCTTGAAAGCAGAGAGAATGTTAATCTATCTCACAGGAAAATTATTTGAAAGACACCATGTGATTGTAGTCTTTTAAAACAATTTTTTAAAAACTTCATACTAGATTGAATAGTGTCCCTCCAAAATTCCTGTCCATGCAGAATGTGACCTTTATACTGGGTTAGGGTAGGCCATAAATTCGATGACGGGTGTCTTTCTAAGGCCATGTAAAGACAGACAAGGAGGTAAGAAGGCCACGTGACAACAGAGGCAGAGGTTGGAATGATATAGACAGAAGCCAAGAAATATCAAGGATTGCTGGGAGCTATGAGAAGCTTGTAAGGAGGAGTCCCTTTCACATCCTACAGCCTTCGGAGGAAGTAGGGTCCTGGTGACACCCTGGTTCTAGACTTCTGGCCTCCAGAACTAAGAATAAATTTCTATTGCTTTAAGCCATGCAGTTTGTGATAATTTGTTATGGCAGCCTAAGAAACTAATACAAACCTTTCATTAGTTTCACTAACGAAACACTTCAGTGGGCAAATCATAATAAAGTTCCCTAGTGGCTGATAACAACAGCCTGAAAGACACTGATACAAATCATCTCATGTTCCTCTCTGTTCTAATTTAATTACTTTATAATAATTATGGATAATTACATTTTATGTTCACAAAGCGCTCCATATATTTTTGTTATTCATTTACCCTTCTGAAATTAGCAAACAATTATAGTTTTTCCCAGGTTAAGACCAAATCTGTCGGTTTAATCGATTTGCCTGTGTGAATGGAATGGAAATGCAATTTTAATTTCAGCACTTTGTATTCCACAGACTGCTGCCTCAAGGCTTTGTAAGCTATTATCTGAATACCTCCAAACCTCCTCCTTTCAGCACTCTTTCCTCAGGTTCTGTGACTACCCCACTGCAAACTTGGCCTCTGACCTGTGGCAAGATGACTTTCTTCAGCTGCTCCTGAGTGAAGTGCTCCACGTAGGCCTCGATGTGAGACAGCAGCACCATCCGCACATGCTCTTCGTGAACTTCGAACAACTGGAGAAGCACGGGGATCACCCGTGACTGGAACAGGGCTGGTGAGAGCAAGCAAGGAGTTTCTCCCTGCGCATGATCTACCCGAAAAATCAAAGGTTATAGATGAAAAAACAAATTTTCATTTCAGTGATGAGTATTAAGCATAATTCATGCACTGGGCCCAAAAGTACACATATTCTAAGTACTCTTCTAAATTCTTTTTTTTTGTTTTTTTTTTTTTGAGATGGAGTCTCACTCTGTCACCCAGGCTGGAGTGCACGGCGTGATCTCGGCTCACTGC
Organism: Theropithecus gelada; assembly: GCF_003255815.1. NCBI lineage: Eukaryota > Metazoa > Chordata > Mammalia > Primates > Cercopithecidae > Theropithecus > Theropithecus gelada. The sequence continues at coordinate 195,682,152 of NC_037668.1, read as the reverse complement.
AACCTCCCCCTCCCAGGTTCGAGCAATTCTCCTGCCTCAGCCTCCCGAGTAGCTGGGATTACAGGCACCCGCCACCACAGGCTAATTTTTGTATTTTTAGTAGAGACTGGATTTCACCATATTGGCCAGGCTGGTCTCAAACTCCTGACCTAGTGATCCGCCTGCCTCGGCATCCCAAAGTGCTGGGATTACAGGTATGAGCCACCATCCCGGTCAGCCAGTACTCTTCTAAGTTCTAATGCTCTAAACCAAAGGAAAGTTCTTTTCTTGACCCAAAATTACTTAACGCTTAATTATGTTAAGTACACTTATCCGTAGAGTTTTTGAAATACTAGAGATCATACTTAGTATAAAACAAAGCTGCTATTTTAATAGAATTCTGAGTAACTTTTTATAAATTTATGTTTAATCAGTGAGGAATTTCATACACTAGATTTGTGACATACTGATATTGTTGTAGTTGTATTTGCAAAACCAGGTGTTAAATGCTACAGTGGGACTTTGATGCTGGATAGTCCTCTTTTTCCGGTATTTATGGTAGTGGTTATCAGGCAGGTATGCATTGAGAATTATTTGGGAACTTTTAAAAAATATGTATACCTATGTCCTGGCTCTGTTCTAGAACCAATGGATCAAGCAAAGAGGCAAATTTTTAAAAAGCAACATAGGCGATTCAGAGGCACACCCCTATGTAAGACCTATTGAGGAATAGGATGTAAGAGCTATAAAGAAAAACTCGTGGCTAAAGAGAATGATATCAAAGTACAGACATAAGGAAATTCTAAACTGTAACAAAGCTTTGTTGGACTGAGATCCGTTTAAGAAAATAAATTCTGAAAGCAAGATTCTACGTAACTTAAAATTCTAATGTTATATTAATACTATATTCTCTAATCTGTTGTGTTACCATCTATAGTGCTATAAAATTGTAAAATTCCAAAGCAATAACCTCATTTCACATTCGGAAAAAAAACCCTGAAGTCCCAAGAAGTAAAATGATCTCAGTGCTTTTCACTGAAAATAGAAAACAAATGGGTTGGTCTTGGTAAGGTAGGAGGTACAGGCCTACATGATTCATGATAAATGTAAAAGTTCTTTGAAGATGCATGCCTTACCTTAAAACTTCAGATGTATATTTCAGATTCTAGTCAGATGTAACACTTATTATAGTAAATTGGACTCTCTAGGAAGATGCTTCATTTATCCTGTGGACTTTGGTACCCAGGTTTGAAAATTAAAGTTATCACATCAGGGGCCAAAAACTGTTCTCTGTTTTTAGAACCAAACATTAACTACACCACACAGTAATTTCATCCTGCTCAAATATGGACTAATAATCACCAAACTCCTTAACTAGCAATAACACTTTGAAAAAGCATTCACCTTTTTTGGGGCCAAGCAGATGAGGAAGAAAACTCTTAACAGCCACTGGCTCTGCAAACACCAACTGATTAAGCAGAAGAGGCACCAACCTTGAAGCTATCAATTCCTCTGACAAGCAGCTGACTCTGTCCAGCAGAAATCTGAGGACAAAAAGGGAAAGCCCAAGAAACTGGTCATGACACTGTATCAGCTTACTTGTACAGTTTAGCCTACACACAGCTTCTCTCTCACTTCTATCAAAGTGATGCATTTTGAAATGGAGATAGAGAAGGTGAACAGATTGGTCCCCAAGTACTTAAGAAAAATGCATGGCTGGGTGCAGTGGCTCACACCTGTAATCCCAGCACTTTAGGCGGCCAAGGCGGGCAGATCACTTGAGGTCAGGAGTTTGAGACCAGCTTGGCCAACATGGCGAAACCCCATCTCTACTAATAAAGTACAAAAATTAGCCAGGCGTGGTGGCGGACGCCTGCAATCCCAACTACTCGGGGCTGAGGCATGGGAGGCTAAGGTTCAGTCACCTGAAGCTGGGAGGCAGAGGTTGCAGTGAGCTGAGATCACACCACTGCACTCCAGCCTGGGTGACAGTGAGATTCTGTCTCAAAAAACAAACAAACAACAACAAAAAAAAACAGGAAGTGTGAGGCAAAGCCAGCTAGTCAGCATACCTCCAATTCACACCAGGAAATGTTTCCACCAAATTATTCCCTTACTAATAGCCAAAGTGCCCTCCTTTTTACCCTAATAAGACAGGCTTTCTAGATTATTATCTAAAAGTGTCTAAAAGACACTTTCTCAAATTTAAACAATGTAGAAAGTTTCCATAACTAACAAATTATAGGCTTTTGTCACTATCCTCATAAATTAAAACAACATATATAAAAGCACTTTGTTAAAAATACATATATTAGGTATTAATGGTAATATTACTCCATTATACAATCACCCTTAGCAGATATCCTTGCCTCCTACTTTATTAGGAAACAGGTCACATGCATTATCACGTTCAAACCCCTACACCACTATCAGCAAACAGGTTTGTCTTGATACTCATTCCCACCTCCATTCCAGTTATCAAGGTTCCGAGGGCCTCCTCTTAAGGCCACCCCCATCCAGTCACTGCGCCAGCATTCCCCTCTCTTCCAGGACAATGCACTAACAGTTCCCCAACTTGACTGCAGCTTCAACTACTCCCTCCATTCTTCTGCTAGCCCCTTTCCCTCGTCTATTAATATGCTCAGGTCTCTTCTACCTTTACAAAATGCTTCCTTGACTCCATTTGCTTCTTCAGTGATAATATTTTCTCTCCAAGTTTTTCTCCAGTGTCTTTCTCACCTTCTGTTCACTTATCAGCCCAATGCATTCTCACTGCTGGAACAGCTCTTGCTAAGATAAAGTTACCAGTGTCTTCCTAACTGCTAAATGAACAGGTACCTGTTGATTCCTCCTACCTTTGTGAAATTCCCTACTCCTTTGGGAGTATCATAGCCTTCCTAGCTCTCTGAGTCTCCTCTAACCCCTGCTTCTCATTCATCAGCCACCCCTTCCCACCAGCCACCACTTCCCACCAGCCTCCTTATAAGGTTGGGTGCCCTAGGATTACAATTTGGGCCCACTGTCCTTCATGCTACCCACTTTCTCTGTGAAAATATTACCAACTACAGGCTAACACACTAATATTTCCCTCTAGCTCATCAGCTTAAGACTTCTCTCAAGCTTCAGACCTGTCTGGTCAACTGTCCATTTACATCTCTGTCTAAAGTCCAACAGATACTTCAAACCAACATATCCAACACGGAAGTCATAATTTTCCCTGCATATTAGGTCCTCTCCTCCAATATTCTCTATTTCATTTGGTGATAATTACTAAGGCTTCTCAGCTTTATCATTTGAAACCTTTATTTTAGTGTCTTCTTCATTGTAGACATTAATGCCCTTATGTGTGGCTTCATATTTACTGCCTGGACTACCATAGTCTACTAACCAATCAAAATCTTAAATGAGTTAAGCCTTCCCACAATAGAGAACAAAGTGATCCACCTAGAGGGACATTAATCTGTTTCGCAGCCTGCTTCCACCTCTTTGATGGCTTCAATGCCTGAAGTCCCCTATTTACAAATAATGTCAGCACTCCTCACTGCCACATGAGAGCGGTACCTCCTACCTGTCCTTGTCTTGGAATTTCTCCCCCAGCAGGACTCAACTGCTTGCGGTTCTTGCACTAGTCACACTAGGTTTTGTCTTTGTGCATTTGTTTATGTTGCCCCTCTGCCTAGAATACCTTTTCTCTAACGACCTCCTCCTGCCCTGTGTGTTCTCAGGACTCCTTCCAAAAGCTCTACTATACCCACCTCTCTGTTTAAGGATTATCAGTCTGGGTACCTGTTTCCTTCACCAGAAATATCTATCCCAGGGCCTAGCAGAAAGCCTGACACATAGGAAATGTTCAATAAATGTGAAATAAACCAAATATCTGAGTCATCTTCTCTAGAATACCTCAAGTGATTACATGGAGTTAATCCAAGTTATTCAATATAAATTCTTAATTTTCTGAACTTACTTAAAGAATTCCGTTTTTTCCTCTTCACTCTTCAATGTTAAACTTTTCAAGAAATTCACAACTTCCAGAAAATCATTTCTAAATGCCAAAAAGAGAAGGAATTCAGCAGAACAGATTAGAGAAGGCATGTTAAATATTGAGGCCATAACCACAGACTACATTAACATAATTTTAAACAAAGAAACATTCTCCTTTGCCATTTAAAGATTCTATTACAACTAAGTAGCTTGTGAGACAAATACTACGGAACAAGCCTCTATGAAATCTAACATTTTAATATCAAAGAGATCTGTGAAGAGGATACAAGTTTAAACACACATATGCTAACATGCTTTATGGTTTCGTCAGAAAAATCCTCCAAATTGTTGGTTGTAATAGGATGTTAAATGAAATATCCTGGGAGAAATGACATTACCATTACAAAATATTGCTGACTCTCCAGTCTCCTTTGATGAAATAAAAACTATTAAAGAGGTTGTGGAAAGTGGAATTTCCATACAGCAATCTTCTCATTTCTCCTGCTGTAATTTGCTTGGTCATTCTTTCAGCCAAGCAGGGATTAGTGCGAGAGGAGCGGTCAGTTTCCTACAGGGCTGCCAGAGAATTCCAAAGGCTGTGCACTGCTCAGCTCACATCCTACTGTGTATGAGACTGTTGACCGCAGATGCTACGGCATACAAGCTGGACATTCTATTCAGAGGCCCAGTAAGCAGAGCTACCACCTGGGTCTCCACATCTTATGTTTATACCTATCTTAGGCTTCCCCTGGTTCAGCGCAAAGATGTGTTAACTTAAATCTCATCAGTCAAATTGGTTCAGCTGCCTCTGTAAGGGATGCTGACCCTGGCTCCTACTGTTGTCTCTTGACTGGGGTTTCTCCCCACATTAACAGTGGGATTTTGGCAGGTGCGGTTTGTGTGTTTTCAGCTTTCTTCTCCCCTCTCAATTTACAACTCTTAATAACTCATTTTACACATAGTGATGACAGAATCTATTTACCGTAAGGGATTGTTCTTTGTAGAGACTTTCTATCAAGGGAAATAAAATATTTCTAAGAATCATCCAAAAGGGCATAGAAATACCTTGGAAAGAGTCTCATAGTGATAAATATATAAAATTTATGTCAATTAAAAATACAAATGTTTAAAAACATCCTCAAAATGATGATCATAATGGGAAAAATTCTGAATAGTTTCTTTGAAATATAAATGACAATATAATCCCAGTGACCACAAATGCTACTTATTTAATAAGATTACCCTCCCCACCTGCCCCAAGTTCTATCCTAGAGGTAATTTTCCCCACTTGGGAATAATATTGGCCCTCCCTCTGCTCTGGTTTTTCCCAAACTCTAAATGCAAACACATAGGGTTTTTAGTTTTAAAACTGACATAAGGTTGGCTTTGCTAATAAAAGTCATGAATATGGAACTAACCTGTGCAGAAGTTCTGCAGTCATGGAAATAAAAAAATGAAGGACACATAATTAAAACTAACCTTGAAGAGGGGGTCAAAAACATCTCTGAATCTAATAAAGTATTAAATTATATTGTGCCCTTCCCTCTAAACCGACTTCTTTGCTCTTCCATCACATACTACTAGACAAAGAAAATGAACTCATTCACCATCCCCATGAGAAAAAAATAATAATAAACTCATAATATAATGGCAGCAGAAAAGAAAGTCTAGGTTGAATAACTTTTTCAATTAACTTACAAATGTAAACCAGTGGACACACCTAGCTTCTTCACTATTAGAAGCCCTAATAAGGCTGGCTACAATGTCTAAATCCAAGCCTTCAAGACAATAAAGGATTTCTAAAACTTCCTATCTATAATAGGAAACTGACGGACAACCCAATTTCTTCCCTATTTTCTCCTGTGGACATGATTCAATCTCTCCTAATAATTAACAACAGAAACTGCATCATTTAGTCCTCCAAAATCCCCCCACTGGCACTTATCCAAGGTATGAGAGCAGGCAGCAGTGTTCCGGAAGCAGCCAGCGTCACCACACCAGATGCCCTCACCTGAAGAACTCATGAGATAGTAAGGTGCAGAGCGCTGGCCGACAGTTTGGAATGGGATTCAGCAAAGTTGAGTGCAAGGTCTGTTGAAAGCTGGAGAGAACATCCGCTGAAACTGAAATCCAGAGCTACAATTAGTTTCCAATGCCTTCTCCCTCTTTTCAGGACCTCTATAGCTGGAGACTGCCGAAAGCAAAAACCAACCTGTAAAAGCCCAAACAAACAAAGCCCTGGCTGTTGCTAAACAGCTTCCTACTTGCCTTAGGCATAACTCCTTGGCAGGTGTAGAAAGTTGTCCTGCCACCACTGTCAAACCCCACCCCAGGTGCCATTTCCTTCTATACCCTCTCATTTCCTGATTATCCATTTAACCCAGCTCAGGCCCAAAGAAGAAGGGCTAACAGTGTGATAGGTTTCAGGGCCTTTCTCAACAGGGGTTCCTCATCCATAGAACAGTTATGTGAACGATTATATTTACAGTTCTTCCAAGGATAGTAAATAATTGCTACCATTCTACATACACAGAATAGTTAGTTCATTATACACAATGGATGCCTTTGGGCCTTAGGGTTTAATTCTCAAGTATTTGGGATGGGACAATTTAGAGCTGAGAGCTGAATCAGAACACTGCATAAGCCTGGCGGAACAAACTGCATTAGAACTGGCACAAAGCTTGAGCTATGTGAGATGTAGGCCAGTAAGGGGCCTACTGTGACACTTGCCTCAGTAAACTCAATGAGTGGAAAATTAAAGTCCTAAAGTGGGCACAGGAGAGTGAAGCAGGCTGCCAAGCATGCAATTAGAGAACACAGAGGAGAGGAGAAAACAATGTCCTTAGTAGCCTGAGCTTTAAGAGGCAATGAAAGAAAAAAGTGAAGAGTAAATTAAAGTAATAGGAAAATAAATCAAATGAGCTTTGAAAGAATAGAGAAATGTTAAGCCCAATTTAACAAAAAATTATGAATTTTACCCTATTATTCAGATTATTACATATAAATCATTAATGATAGTTATGTACTTATTGGCTGGTTCAATAAGGAATACAGTCTACATTTAGACCACTTAAGTACTATTACCAATTAATAAGATAATCACACATGATACTGACAGCCATAGTTCAAAGTGCTTCCTACTTAAAATTCTTTTCACCATGCAAACGAATGAAACCCAAAGCTTCTTTCCCTACTGTTCTTAATATCTGCCCTAAAAAAGTTACCTGGTAAGCAAAAGATTCCTTACTATGCTCAAAGACTATAGTCCTTTGAATTCCACAGAGAACAGATCCCCGGATGATTTTCCTACTTATTCTATAGATGCAGTAGTATAACTCTAACTCACCCTGTTCATTTAAGATTGTGAGCAAACTTTCCACCAATGTTCCAAATGAAAAGGCATCCCGGGCATGTCCATGACACTCTGGGAGAGTTGTGAATTCTGGAGACTAAAAGCAGTAAAGACAATTAAAACTACAGGATCTGCCTTATAAGCCATTTCTAATTTTCTCTGAAGCACTTTCTCCCATGTTTGTATTTATTATACTAAAATCTGTCTTTAGAATACCACACATAAATGAATGTATAGGTTCTTAACACTATTAGTGAATAGAATTTGTGGAAGATTTTAAAACATTAAAATGGGCAAAAATTTTTAAAAACGTCAGAGCATGGCACACGTCGGTGGCTTTTAAAAATATTTTCACTGCAACCCATGGTAAAGAATATGTCTTATATCATGACCTACTATACATACACGTGCATAAATACACACATAATGGAAACAAAAGTTTCATAAAACAATGCTTAGACTTACTATCTAAGATGCCCAAAGACATCTTCTTTTATTCTATTTTTTTGTAAAATGCTAGTCAGGACCCCCTAAATTGACTTAAAACCCACAAATCACCAATTTTAAAAACACTGGTGTGTGTGTGTGTGTGTGTGTGTGTGTGTGTGTATATAGAAAATACTGATTTGGATAAATCTGATTTATTTCAAGTCTTAGGTCTATACTTAAGTTTATAGTTGAGTTCATATTTCCTGTAAAGCACACTAAATATATCTTTGGGAATTGTTTATTTACAGTGGCTATAAAAACAAATTTATAGAGGGAGCATCTGCTTTTGAATTTATTGGTAAACAGAATATTCTTTGCTAGCACTCTAATGTTAATAATCATTGTTCTGTGCATCTTGAAATCCTAAGTAATGGGCAGCTAGAGATAGATGAATGGTTTGGGTGACATACAATAAAGGACCTAGGGCTTTTGCTTCCACAATTATTATGGATTCCAGGAAAGTACAACTACTTATAATGGTTTCACTGTTTCCCCACCCAAATCTCATCTTGAATTATAACTCCCACAATTCCCACGTGTTCTGGGAAGAACCAGTGGGAGGTGACTGAATTATGGGGGCAGGTCTTTCCTGCCCTGTTCTCATGATAGTGAATGAGCCTCACAAGATCTAATGGTTTTAAAAAGGGGAGTTTCCCTGCACAAGCTCTCTTGTCTGCCACCAGGTGAGAAGTGCCTTTCACCTTCTGCCATGAATTGTGAGGTCTCCCCAGCCACATGGAAGTGTAAGTCCAATGAACCTCTTTCTTTTGTCAACTGCCCAGTCTTGGGTATGTCTTCATCAGCAGCATGAAAACAGACTAATATAGTAAACTGTTACCAGTAGAGTGGGGTGTTGCTGAAAAGATACCTGAAAATGTGGAAGAGACTTTGGAACTGGGTAACTGGCAGAGGCTGGAACAGTTTGGAGGGTTCAGAAGAAGACAGGAAAATGTGGAAAAGTTTGGAACTTCCTAGAGACTTGTTGAATGGCTTTGACAAAAATGCTGCTAGTGATATGAACAATAAGGTCCGGGCTGAGGTGGTCTCAGATGGAGATGAGGAACTTGTTGGGATCTGGAGCAAACGTGACTCTTGTTATGTTTTAGCAGAGACTGGTGGCACTTTGCCCCTGCCCTAAAGAACTGTGGAACTTTGAACTTAAAAGGGATGATTTAGGATATCGGGTGGAAGAAATTTCTAAGCAGCCAAGCATTCAAGAGGTGACTTGGGTGCTGTTAAAGGCATTCAGTTTTAAAAGGAAAACACAGCATAAAAGTTTGGGAAGTTTGCAGCCTGACAATGCAATAGAAAAGAAGATCTCAGGTGAAATTCAAGCTGGCTGCAGAAGTTTGCATAAGTAATGAGGGGCCAAATGTTAATCCCCAAGACAATGGGGAAAATGTCTCCAGGGCATGTCAGAGAGCTTCACCGCAGCCCCTCCCATCACAGGCCTGCAGGCCTAGGAGGAAAAAGTGGTTTCACGGCCAGGCCCAGGGTGCCCGTGCTGTGTGAAGCCTAGGGACTTGGTGCCCTGCATCTCAGCCGCTCTAGCCATGCAGAAAGGGGCCAACGTAGAGCTCGGGATGTGGCTTCAGAGGGTGCAAGCTCCAAGCCTTGACAGCTTCCATGTGGTGTTGAGCCTACAAGTGCACACAAGTCAAGAACTGGGGTTTGGGAACCTCCACCTAGATTTCAGAAGATGTATGGAAATGCCCGGATGCCCAGGCAGAAGTTTGCTGCAGGGGCAGGGCCTTTATGGAGAACCTCTACTAGGGCAGTGTGAAAAGGAAATGTGGGGATGGAGCCCCCACAGAGAGTTCCTACTGGGGCACCACCTAATGGAACTGTGAGAAAGGGGCCAGCATCCTCCAGATCCCAGAATGGCAGATCCACTGACAGCTTGCACCGTGTGCCTGAAAAAGCTGCAGACATTCAAGACCAGCCTGTGAAAGCAGCCAGGAGGGAAACTGTACCCTGCAGAGCCACAGGGTAGAAGCTGCCCAAGACCATGGGAACCCACCTCTTACATCAGCATAACCCAGATGCCAGACACAGAGTCAAAGGAGATCATTTTGGAGCTTTAAGATTAGACTGCCCCATTGGATTTCAGACTTGCATGTGGCCTGTAGCCCCTTTGGCCAATTTCTCCCATTAGGAATGGCTGTATTTACCCAATGCCTGTACCCCCATTGTATCTAGGAAGTAACTAACTTGCTTGTGATTTTACAGGCTCATAGGTGGAAGGGACTTGCCTTGTCTCAGATGAGATGTTGGACTACTGACTTTTGAGTTAATGCTGAAATGACTGAAGACTTTGGGAGACTGTTGGGAAGACATGATTGGTTTTGAAATGTGAGGACATGAGATTGGGGAGGGGCCAGGGGAGGAATGATGTGGTTTGCCTGTGACTCTCATCTTGAATTGTAACTCCCACAATTCCCATGTGTTGTGGGGAGGAACCCAGTGGAAGGTGATTGAATTACGGAGGTAGATCTTCCCTGCATTATTCTGGTAATAGTCAGTAAGTCTCATAAGACCTGATGGTTTTAAAAAAGGGAATTTCCCTGCACAAGCTCTCTTCTCTTGTCTGCTGCCATGTGAGAAGTGCCTTTCACCTTCTGCCATGATTGAGGCCTCCCCAGCCACACGGAACTGTAAGTCCAATAAACCTCTTTCTTTTATAAATTGCCCAGTCTCAGGTATGTCTTTATCAGCAGCATGAAAACAGACTAATACAGCTACTTATCGTGAAATGGGTATAATAGTCTGTTCACACTGAGGTATCTCTACCTCATATCATAGGTGTTTATGTGACAAAAAAATTTAAGCTGGTTCCCTGGCTGTGGCGATAAGATTAATCTTAGAAAGCTTTAAGGCCAGAGGAATTATGAGGCACCTATAACTCAGTAAAGAAAGGAATAAGCAGAGGAAAGTTTTTTAAAATTTCATACTTAGTTACACAAAGGTGCCTTCATTACATGTGAAGTATATCATCTTACCATCTCTTCAGGAGGGATAGATGCTGGGTCTCTTATTGACTGAATGCTCCTCAGAAACTAGACAGAGAAATGAATTAAAGAAAATGATTCATACACATGTTTGGTGAACTAATCTCTTACATCAGGTAACATAAGCAATGAGCAATGCAAACAGCAGCAATTAAACCTTCAAATCAATGCCACACATTAGATGCACAAATTTAAAATGCTCCTAATTTAAAAAATGCAAATAAAGTACCTGGCACAGCACAAGGCATAGTAATAAATGGTAGTTCCTTTTCCTCTCCCCTTCATCTGGTTTAACAGACATGCTCTGCTATTCAGAGGCATCTGTGCATCTGATTTCCTTATATGGAAATTAGAACACTTCCTTCTCTTCCTGCTTAGATATTAACAATAAGGAGGCTTTTCTAGCACAGAACAAATCTGTCATTAATCTCACTAAATCAAATGAATCTTAAGTCTTGCTACCACACGAGATTAGAAAGTTGAGAACCTTAGCTATGGAGACAAAACCAACATCCACAGAATAAGCATGTTAATTTGCTAGTTTTGAAGATTATTTTTGAAGAGCTTATATGTCCCGAACATCATTGAGAGCACTAAGAATACAAGATGAACGCAATAAAGTTTCTGCCCCCAACCAGGTGCTCACAACCTAGAATGTAAATAAGAATCTCCATAAACGTGCTGAGTGCCCTGGAAGCACCAGGGTGACTAATTTTGTTGGGTAGGGGAGTGCCTAGGGGAAGGAGTCACAGAAAGGAGATGGAAGCCAGATCTTAGATGAGTTTACATTTTCCAGAAGCCAAGGGGAAGAAATGCATTCCAGCAACAGAATGGCCTGCAAAGAAGAAGAGTATGAAGGAAGAAGGCATATGTGGGGACATAGCTGAACTACATGGAACAAGATGTAACCAGACTACAGCTCAAGAACTCTTGAGTGAGGCCAGGCTCCGTGGCTCACATCTGTAATTCCAGCACTTTGGGAGGCTAAGGTGGGCAGAAAACCTGAGGTCAGGAATTTGAGACCAGCCTTGGCAACATGGCAAAACCTCATCTCTATCAAAAATATAAAAAATTAACCAGGTGTGGTGGTGTGCACCTGTGGTCCCAGCTACTTAGGAGGCTGAGGTGGGAGGATCACTTGAGCCAGGGAGGCAGAGGTTGCAGTGAGCCGAGATCACACCACTGCACTCCAGCCTGGGTGACAGAGGGAAATGCCGTTCCCCAGCACTCCCCTAAAAAACCTAAATGGTAAATGAGGCTGAAGGTAGGCTGGAGAAAGACTGTGAAGGGCCTTATATCCCATGGCAAAGAATTTGGAATAAATAGCACAGAAAGGATTACATGCTATTATACGAAGTACACAAAAGGTAAACTCAGGGAAAAAAGGGATCAGTATGGGCAGGATAACCAGAGAGATGTCTTTGTGATAGAGCTTTTGAACTGAGCAAGAACCCATGAAAGTGCACATTAGACATGGCCCCAAGTTAAGTGTGGAAGCAGCACAAAAGAGAACAGGGGAAATTAGACTGAAACAGTGAGTCAACAGTGAGCCACCATTTCCGTAGGGATATTAAGAGGGAAATGATTTTTATTTTTTCTGTAAGAAAGAGTGAATGCAATGGCAACATGCGAAATGTGAAGAGAACACACAAAACAGAAAACAGGTTCATCAACCTGGGAGGGAAACACGCAGACAAAAGTATAAGGAATACTACGTCAGCAACAACACAGTCCACTAGGAGTTAAGATGCACAGGTCCTAAGTCCAGCTAATAAGATACCATGTATGAATTCGGGCAACTTGGACAATTGTTCAAAGAACATTTTCTGAATAACTATTATGTGCCAGGCACTATTCTAGGTAGAGGTATAACGATAAGAGACCCACACCCTTAAGAGCCCAACCACTGGAATACAAGACAGATACATAAAGGTAATCTCACTATCAAGTGGTATGATCAAAGTAAGTACAAGGTACTATGGGGCAGAGAGGAGGGGCATTTAACTAAAATATCTGAACAAAACATTTTACCTCTCTCAGTCTCAGGTTCCCCATTTTATAAAATAAGGAGAAAGGATACATGACTCCTACTGCCTCTGAGGAACAAAATGCTACAATTCTATAAATGAGGGCACTGACAAAAAATTCAAGTCTCTTAAGACCAAGCTAACACTGAAGGAAAGTGCCTAGGCAAGAACCACATACTAAGACGCTATTAAAAACCAAGTAAGGAAGGGGGGCTGTCCCCTGGCTTACCTCTGGTGTGGCCTGAGAAATTTTGCAAACAGTTTCCATTGCTCCTAGTTTCCAGTGCCCATCTTCACTCACAAACACAGATGATAAACAGACATTATTGTGTGTTAGTTGTCCCTGGAAAAAAAAAAAGAACAGAAGGAAGAGTGCCACTCCAGGATCTGAAATAGAAATTTATTTAAAAAAATGTTTTTCTCCATCTCTCACAATCTTTATTTTAAAAAACTAAATACTAATCACCAAAAAAAATATGACAAGCCTTCCCACTTGTGGCACGATAAATGGAACTATGACTTTAAGAAACAACAAATTGTATGAAGTTAGATAAAAGGAAAAATGGAATGGAAGGGCTTCTGTTATCTCCCCCTGCCTCATGTGGCAGGTTAATAAACACATTAAAGCCAGTGCACACAGTCATCTCCCCATTTCTATGGGAGTCAGGAGACATACATGTTCTTAAACATAAATTTACAAGTCTGTATAGCCTATATTATTTACTTCCAATGCCTTCAAAGATAAAATATATCTTTGCTCACATAAGTTATTTTATTAATTTTCTTCTCTAGATTCTTTCTCACCTACATTCTATCACGAACCCAGATCCACTTCACCTGAAATCTTGTCAGTAGGCATTAAAAAAATTCTGCCTGAAGAAGAGGAAAATGGAATGATAAGGACCACCAGAAATATCCCACAGACCACAAAAGAGCCCATTTTAAAACTGTAAAAACAGTACAGTCAAATAAGAGAAGGAGAAAATAAGAACAGGATTCAGGTATTATTTTTCCCCAAAGCAAAAATCATTTCAGTAGACAAAAAAGTGTGTTTAAAGTTATTATGTATGTATGTAATGTATGTATGTATTTATTACAGGGTCTCTGTTGCTCAGGTTGGAGTGCAGTGGCGTGATCACAGCTCACTGCAGCCTTGACCTCCTGGGCTCAAGCAATCCTCCCACCTCAGCCTCCCGAGTAGGGGGAACTACAGGCATGTGACACCATGCCTGGCTCATTTTTTAAAATGTTTTTGTAGAGATAGGGTCTTGCCATGTTGCCCAGGCTGGTCTCAAACTCCTGGGCTCAAACAATCTGCCTACCTCGGCCTCCCAAAGTGCTGGGATTACAGGTGTGAGCCATTGCACCTGGCCAAAAGAGCACTTTAAATATTCTACCCAATACATCAAATATGTAAATATTTTTACAGAGAATACTCCAAAGGATAAATATTTTGTAAAGGAAGGTTTAGAATAGTGTGTATAGTACATTTCCATTTGAGAAAAAAATGAAAGTGAAGAAGTTTACACACTAGATATTTGTTTCATATGCACAAAGAACATCTCTGGAATAATACACGAGTCACCATCATTGCCTCTGAAGAGAGGAATTGGGGCACTGGATTCAAGGATGGGAGAGGGACACCTCACCCACAGAGTGTACAAACTTTTTAACCATGTGCATGCACTTTTGTCAACAAAGAAGATATTTTTCCCCGTTGAACCATTAATAATTCTCATTATCATGTGACCTTGTAAACATACTTTTAAGAGACTATAAATCCAATATGATATTTGGAGAATCTGTCTCAAATTAATAGAAAAAATTTAAAAACATACATAAAGATGAGTCAAGTCCAAGTGTTTCTAACCTGTGATTGGTATTTGTTCATCTTGGTGGACTGCCAAAGACCTTAATGCTTCAGAATGCAAATACCATTAAGAAAACAGTAATACTGTCAAGAAACAGACCAGAAGTAAACCTAGGAACCACCATCTTCTAGTAATAGCAAACATCGTCAGAGAGTCAAGCACACTGGTTACACCACAGAATGTTAAGAGGCTGTCTCTCAATTGGCCCCAACTACTCAAATGGGAAAGGATATGTATATATTCTGCCTTTTCCTAAGAAATGGTCATTTCTTTCTTCAAAATCTAAAATGGGACACAACTCCTGAAAACAAATAGGAACTTTAGTCTAAGGCAGCACTGATACTACACCTTTTCTTTGTTTTAATAACTCATGCCAGCTGTAGCTATTTTTAGGCAAAGAATTATCCAAAACTAGAGGCAGACTATAGTAAAGTAAAATTCTAAAAATAACTGTCCAGGGACACAGAACTAGTTGTCCATTCAATAAAACCTCTATCTATAGCACCTCTTGTGCCTTCCAACGTGCTATTTTTTCTCTGGAGGTTTTCTAATAATAACACTAACTTACAATTTCTATACACACCATAATTTATAAGTATTACCACACACATCATTCCCCTACCCCAATCTACATCAAAGTCTGTGAGGCAGACTATACAGGTTACTTACTCTGTCATGAAGAAAGATAAGAGCCAGCAATATGTCATAGATCCCAGCACAGACCTCTGCAGAAGACAATGTTTCCAAAGCCACTTCCAGGGGCTGTACTCGCTCAGTGACAAGATGAATGCCATCCGCTTCCACAGTACAAGATAAAAATCTTAGCAAGCAAGGGTGACGAAGTGTCTTCAAATGCTTTAAAAATACAAACAGAAGAGCTGAAGTTAATGACCCCAAACCAGATTATAGTTTCATATACATTATGGGAGAAACCAGAAAATGTATACTTGCAGTTAAGGCTCTTTTGAGCACCCTACCTTCCTCCCTACCCGCTAAATTTCACATAAGGCAAAGATCTATGACTTGTTCTGACATCATTCAATTTACTAACATTTAAATGACTCTACAGAAATTTCCAGTTCCATTATGGTAGTGTAAGCCTCATAAGAGCCCAGATCTCTCAAGGATTACTGCTGTCAACTAAACAAAGTGCCAGAAATAACTGAAATCCCGAAAAGCAAGCAAATGCAAGCAGATTATGGAGGGGAGTCAAACCTGAAGAAGCGACACCAATGGGGGTAAGTTTCTTGGTTTGGGGAAATTTTCCCCTTCTCACAGCTATGCATGGAGACAGGCCCCAGTTGCAAAGCAGTGTAACAATGGTGCTAAAAGTCCAATAAAAACTTTACCATCTTTCTGGCTGAAAGAATGATAGAAAAGAACGAGGAAGGCGAGTATGAGGAGGATATCCCAGAGAGGAGACAGCTGGAGAGATGCCCTGATTTTTCACATACCCACAAATTCTCAGAAGCAAGCATCCGCAGGATAGACCCAAACCAGCAAACTTTTGAGAAAGACAGATTGCAAATACTATTCACAGGAAGAGTAAGAGGAAGTAGTTCAAAAACTTGAGGCCTGAACCTAAATTAGCTGCCTGCTAAATAAAAAACATCAACATTTTCCAAAGGATTATAACAGAACAAAGAGTTATGTGACGCTGCATTCAGAATGTCCAGGATGCAACCCCAAACTACTCAACATACAAAGAACCATAAAAATGTAACACATTCTCAATGGAAAAGACAACCAACAAACACCACCTCAAGGGGCCTCAGATATTAGAATGACCAGAAATAATTTAAAGCAGCTATTATAATCATCTTCCTAGAGATAAAGGAAAAGTTATAAAATAAATAGATACAAATTTCCAAAAGAAAAAAAGATTGAAAATAAAAAATTAATGTATAGACTCATTAACAGAATGAATAGGACAGAATAAAGAATCAGTAAACTTGAAAATATTAACCAATCTGAAGAATAAAAAATATTTTAAAAAAATGATCAGAGGGGCCAGGTGTGGTGGCTCAAACCTGTAATCCCAGCACTTTGGGAGGTCAGTGCAGGAGGATTACTTCAGCCCAGGAGTTTGAGACCAGCCTGGGCAACACAGTGAAACCCCCGTCTCATAAAGAAAAATTAAGAAAAAAAAAAAGAGACCAGAGCCTAAGAAACCTGTGACAATAACAAAAGGTCAAATAAATGTAACTGAAGTCCCAAAAAGAGAAAAGAAAAAAATTGGGGCATAAAAAATACAATGGATGAAAATTTAAATTTGGCTAAATACTCAGGTTTACAGACTTAAGAATTTCAGTGAATATAAAACAAGACAAAATTTTTTAAAAGCACACTTAAACATATTACCATCAAACTGCTAAATATCAAAGATAAAAAAATATTGGAAGCAGCTAAAGGAAACACATTACATGGAGGAGAATGATGATTTAAACAACTGCAGATTTCTCATCAGGAAACATGGAGGGCAAGAAACAATGAAACGTTTAAAATGCTGAAAGAAAAAACTATCAGCTTGGAATACTGTATCTAAGCAAAAGTAACCTTCAGAGACAAAGGCAAAATAAAAGCACTTTTGGTGACAAAAAAACAGAAAATTTCTCGCCAGAAGACCCGCTATTTAAAAAATGCTCATGGAAATTCTACAAATGGAAGAAAAAATGATACCAAAAGGAAACTTGGATTTTCAGGAATGAAGGAACAGCACGAGAAATGGTAAATATTACAATAAATATGAAGGCCACTTTTTTTTTTTCCTTTTTCTTTTTTGAGACAGGGTCTCACTCTGTCACCTAGGTTGGAGTGCAGTGGCGCAATCTCAGCTCACTGCAACCTCCACCTCCCGGTTCAAGCGATTCTCCTGCCTCAGCCTCCCGAGTAGCTGGTACTACAGGTTTGCACCACCATGCCCAGGTAATTTTTGTATTTTTAGTAGAGACAGGGTTTCACCATGTTGGCCAGGCTGGTCTTGAACTCCTGACCTTCGGCAATCCGCCTGCCTCAGCCTCCCAAAGTGTTGGGATTACAGGCATGAGCCATCGTGCCCAGGTGAAGGCCACATTTTTACCTCTTCAGTTATTTAATCACTACTAAAAGCAGATATTTTAATAATTCCTGGTGAGGTTTTCAATGTGTGTGAATGAATGTACAGTTAATATGTGTGTAACAAAGAACAGTAGGGATGGGAGGTTGAAGATACCTACATTACAAGGCTTCCACATTTTATGTGACATGTGGACATGGTACAATATTAACCACAGTAGACTATTTTTTGCCCTATTTATTTTTAATTTTCTTAAATTAAAAAAATTGATAATAGATACGCATATTTCGGGGGAGTACCTGTGATTTTAATACCTTCATAATATTTGTAAAGATTTAATCAATATAATTGGGATATCCGTCACCTTAAACATTTGTCTTTTCTTTATGCTAGAAACATGAGAATTATTCTCTTCTAGTTATGTAAAAATATACAATTGATTACTGTAAACTAGTCATTCTACTGACCTATCAAACACTAGATCTTATATCTTCTATCTTCTAACTGTGTATTTGTACCCATTAATCAACCTCTCCTCATCCCCTACAATCCCCTTCCTGGCCTCTGGTAACCACCAATCTACTCTCAACTCGTATGAGATCAACTGTTTTAGATTCCACATGAGTGACATCTTTCAGTGTGTGTCTTTCTGTGCCTGATTTACATCACTTAATGCAGCGGTCCCTAACCTTTCTGACACCAGGGACCAGTTTCATGGAACACAATTTTTTCACGGACCACGGGTGGGGGGATTATTTCGGGATGAGACTGTTCTACCTCAAACCATCAGGCATTAGTTAGACTGTCATAAGAAGTGCACAACCTAGATCCCTTGCATACACAGTTCACAACAGGGTTCCTGCTCCTATGAGAATCTAATGCTGCTGCTGATCTGACAAGAGGCAGAACTCAGATGGTAATGCTCGTGTGCCCACTGCTCACCTCCTGCTGTGCAATCCAGTTCCTAGAACCGGTACCAATTTGCAGCCTAGGAGTTGGGGACACCTGACTTAACATAAGGTCCTCTAGGTCCTAACATGTTACTGCAAATGATGGGATTTCATTCTTTTTATGGCTAAACAGTATTCCATCGTATATATACACCACATTTTCCTTACCCATTCATCCACCAATGGACACTTAGGTTGATTTCACATTTTGGCTATTGTGAATAATACTGCAATAAATATAAGAGTGCAAATATCTCTTTTTCATATTGATTCCCTTTATTTTGGATACACACCCAGTAGTGGAATTGCTGAATCATTGGGTAGTTCTGCTTTTAGTTTTTTGAGGAACCTCCAGACAGTTTTCTGTAGTGGCTATACTAATTTACATTCCCGCCAACAGTATATGAGGATTCCCCTTTCTCCAGATCATCACCAGCATCCAGGAGGATGGCGTGAACCCGGGAGGATGGCGTGAACCTGGGAGAATGGTGTGAACCCGGGAGGCGGAGCTTGCAGTGAGCCGAGATAGCGCCACCACACTCCAGCCTGGGTGACAGAGCGAGACTCCGTCTCCAAAAAAAAAAAAAATGTAGAAACCGTTCTTAGCTAATCTGGGCGTAAGTTTGCTCACCTCTGCCACAGATCATCAATGAATATAAAACATATTTACAAAGTATTTTAATTTTGTTTATTCTGTTTTCTTACATTTTACCTTTTTACTTATTATTTACTCCCCCTTGAAAATGTTTATGCTGGTTGCCGTGGCTTTCCCCTGAAATCCCAGCACTTTGGGAAGCTGAGGTGGGTGGATCACTTGAGCCCAGGGATTCAAGACCAGCTTGGGCAACATGGCGAAACCTCATCTCTACAAAAAAATACAAAAATTAGCTGGGCATGGTGGCGCCCACCTGTGGTCCCAGCTACTCAGGAGACTGAGGTTGGAGGATCGCTTGAGCTGGGGAGGTCCAGGCTGTAATGAGCCATGATCAAGTCACTGCACTCCAGCATTGGCAACAGAGCTAGACCCTATCTAAATAAATAAAATAAAAATAAAACGTTTAAACATCTTTTAAACTTTTATCACAACTCGCTGGGTATGGATACCCCAACTTTTAGAAATCCCTACAATGGAATATTCCTGCTTCCTGACCTGGTTTCTTTGTCCTACTTTCTAAGCAGACACTAGACACAGATGAAATGACAAGCAAGAAACAATTTTGTGTCCGAACAAGGAAGGTTAAATCTGTGGAATATCTTCTCTAGATGGTCCTGGAACAGCTCTATCAGATCCTGACTTTCCAATCCCCACCCATGCAGCATATTTTGAAAATTTTAACATGAGTAACAGGAGATCCACAGTCCAAAATTCCTCCAACATCGAATAATTTTATCATTTAATTACAGCAAAAAGAAACTGCTGGAAAAGTGGTTTTCCTTACAAACCACGAATTTCTGAAAGAAATTTCATGATATTAAAGCTCTAAGGTCTACCCTATACAATCACTGAGGAAGCCCTGTAAAGCAGTCATATTGGGAGGAGAGTGATAAAATATTTCATTTGGAAGATAACCCTCAAGGTATTACCAGGTGGTGCCATTTTCACAAATAAACAGTGAGTACTGAACATTCCAAACACCTTCTTGGAAGACTATGGGCTAGTATAAGAATCTATACCCTGCATTGGTACAGTTTTTCTATCAGATGCCTCAAAGTTCTATTAAACTACTTCCAGGAAGGGTCATAGGAAAATCTTCTCAGTGGGTTGGTTTCTCCAATTACCTTTTTTTTTTTTTTTTTGAGACAGAGTCTCGCTATGTCACCCAGTCTGGAGTGCAGTGGCACAATCTTGGCTCACTGCAACCTCCACCTCCCGGGTTCAACTGATTCTCCTACCTCAGCCTCCCAAGCAGCTCGGACTACAGGCACCCGCCACCATGCCCAGCTAATTGTCTTGTATTTTTAGTAGAGATGGGATTTTACTATGTTGGCCAAGCTGGTCTTGAACTCCTGAGCTTGTGATCTGCCCGCCTCGGCTTCCCACAATGCTGGGATTACAGGTGTGAGCCACCATGCCCAGCCTCCAATGTCTTTTATTTTCTTATAATAATCTCAAATTTTGCCAACTCTGCGAATAGCTCCAAAAAGGTTTATTTATTTATTCTTAGCAAGAAAGTTGTTACCTTCCCTTGAGTTAATTTAATACAAACTAATTAAGAAAATATTGAAGAAAAAATTTCTCTAAGTAGCAATTACAAACTAACAAATACAGCAAAGATCCTGATAAACCAAAAATTGTGTGAGCAGGTTGGTTAAATCAGTTAAGTTACCTGGGAATAATTTTTTACATGTGTTTTTTTGTTTTGTTTTTGAGACGCAGTATAGCTCTTGTTACCCAGGCTGGAGTGCAATGGCGTGATCTCAGCTCACTGCACCCTTCGTGTCCCGGGTTCAAATGATTCTTCTGCCTCAGCCTCTCAAATGGCTGGGATTACAGGCACCCACCACTATGCCCGGCTAATTTTCATGTTTTTAGTAGAGATGGGGTCTCACTATGTTGGCAAGGCTGGTCTCAAACTCCTGACCTCAGGTGATCCACCTACCTCGGCCTCCCAAAGTGCTGGGCTTACAGGCGTGAACCACCATGCCTGGCCTACAAGTGTGTTTTGAGCTACAGCTTCTGTATAAAATTATGTAGCCTCCCTCATATTTTCATTTTAAGAATCATTTCAAGTAATTTTCAAATAAATTTCAAATAATTTTCAAACCAAATCTTTCATGTTCTCTTCTGCTTATTGTTTTACTCTACAATGCCTAGAAAATTTCTTGATCCAAAGTGAGTTCTTGTTTGTTTAATAAAGAAGGAGAGGAAGAAATAACTCATTGCATGTTTCTGAACAAGGCACTTAGCAAGAACCTTATTTGTCACTCTCCTTTGGTACATTCAATATTAAGCATAAATTATGCATACAGATTCACAGGAAAGGCTAGCAGTTCAGAATCAAATAGAACATTTTTTGATTCAAGCCTCTGCTGCTCTAAAGAATAGCAACAAGACATACTTGCTAAGGGTAACTAGGATATTTTTCAATCAACATCAGTTGAGCAAATAAATGGCTCTTGCCCTAGTAGAGAAAGATGACTATTTTTGAATGACAGAGTCTTGAAAGCACTTTCCCCAAAGTTACTGAATACCTGTTACATCCCATTCACTATCCTAGGTCATGGTCTCTGAAAGACGATTCTGAGTAAGGACCTTTACTGTTAAATATGAATAGTAGTATATAATTTATCAATGTTGATATTTATCTACACCCAAACAGGGATCTTAAGTATGAGATTCTATCCCTAAATATAAATGATTCCCATTTGTCAGGAATCAGCTATGATTCAGTTATCCAGAGAATTCATTCAAGCCTCAGAGGCTTAACTTGTTATTGCTGATCTGCCTCTGATTTGCTATTTCACTTTGAGAACTATGCAAAGTTAACTGACTCAGCATTACAGCCCAAATCCACCTGCAGGCTTTTAGATGGGACAAAGCCATAATTTATGCTGTTAAATATGTTAAGTAAACATAATAAAATGACCAAGATGCCTAAACTAGAGAACAAGGACCTTCAGGGAAAAATATTATTCCTTTTTCTCTGAAGATGTAAATCTAAGACAAAATGCAGATACTTTTTTTTTTTTTTTTTTTGGTATATGTCCACTATCTGAAGGTTAGATCATAAACTAACAATAAAACGCAAAAAGGGAAAGGAATAAAGAATTCCATTGTGTAGAGCTTGCATTTGAGGTACTGATAAAAACTTTTAGGTGGAAATGTTCAATAGTTAAGTGAAAATATAGATCTGGAGCTCAGACTAGAGATTTTGGCAGATAATTAGTTTAGAATAGCAGGTTGGATGGTTATCAACATTAAAGGAAAAAGGAGAGAGTGAAGTCTGAAAGGTGTGGTGGGGGCAAGTAGCTGGCCATTCCATCTGGTGGGTCCATCATATCTGAGGCATGGAGGGTACTTCAGAAGTTCTTCTGAGTGGATAGTGCCCAGGAGCCACATAAGAGCACTGCATTCTGATTATGAAGGGCAAAAAATAATTTCTTAAAAAGTCAACCATGGGCCAGGTGCAGTGGCTCACGCCTGTAATCCCAGTACTTTGGGAGGCTGAGGCAAGCAGATCACGAGGTCAAGAGATGGACACCATCCTGGCCAACATGGTGAAACCCCATCTCTACTAAAAATACAAAAATTAGCTGAGTGTGGTGGCACGTGCCTGTAATCCCAGCTACTTGGGATGCTGACGCAGGAGAATCGCTTGAATCCAGGAGGCAGAGGTTGCAGTGAGCCAAGATTGAACCACTGCACTTTAGCCTGGGAGACAGAGCGAGACTCCATTTCAAAAAAAAAAAAAAATCAGTATGAGAAAGAGGAGAACAGCTTTCCCCAACTAGAATGCAAGCTCTTTTGAGCACAGCCATCATCTCTCCCATTTCTTGTTATGCCCACACAATGTGCATTCTTAAATACGTTGAGCAACCCTTCCACAACAGCCCGAATCCATTATGGAGAAGAGCATAATGACTCCAACAATACTAAATAGAGCACTTATATAGCATCTATATACCACTCCTAGATAGTTCAATGTGATTCCTGGCATAAAGACACTCAAGAATCATTTTTATAAGCTTTTATAAACTTACCACAAAGCCCTAATTAAACACTTGGATTACAGCAAACTACAGCCATCAAATTCGGGCTTAGAATTTATCATTGTTTATAGGCTTACATATATGAGTCATCATCATCAGTTAGCAAATTATACTGTTAATTATAGCTGATGAATTCAAGATAAAATGAGATGGTCAGACAGAACTAAGTATTTCTCATATTATTTTGTGGCCAGAGCTTATACCTGCATTTCATCTTGGTGTACTATGATTGTTGTTTTTCACTTGTAACAGTGGAGAAAGTGTATATTGTTATCCAGTAACATCTGCCACAGAAAACACTATATATCTGCTTGAAATAATCGTTAAAACTACCAAAGGTGTGGCCAACAACCCAAACTCTAGAGAAAGTGAGGCAAGCTAAATATATTGTTTTAGTATTTCAGATACCTAGGACATCAAATTCCTAAAATCTAACACATCGAATGCCATACATTTCTCAAGAACTATGACCTAGTTTTTTAAGATTATGAGAAACATTCTGAAAATCTAAAGTTATCACTTTGTTGCAATTTCAAATTTCCCAAATTCATATATGAGGTTTTCAAAGCCACAGAATGGCTTACCAAGAGACAAAGATGAACTATGTGCAAAGACTCAGACATGGCTTAAAAGGGTATCTATGGATATTAGGGGGGAATAAATCTTCCCTTTCAGGCTTCGCAATTCCTTCAGCACAGAAGTCCTCCAAAATGGAGAGTGGACTTTGTGTTTTTTTCCTTTAAAAACTCAATCTACGTTATTCAGTTTTCTTGGTACATGCACCATAAAGGGTAACACCATTTTTAAAAAATCTTATAAAGAAAAAAAAACTAAGAAAGATAAATCTCTAGTACCTCGCTGATAACAGTCAGTTTAAGTTATTATAAAAAACAATATGCACAATCTTATTGGATAAAAATAACGAGAGGCATGTTAGACATGAACTGTAAGAACAAGAAAGCGAAGTAAGGCATTTTGTCTTTTGTAAAATCACAATAAAAAATTCTTCATACCTAGATGATGTAAAAAAGAGTCAAAAATGTGGTTCTACCAAAAAGCAAAATTACCTAGCAATAAAAGAGCCAGCTATACTTTTTACCACAATGCATTACTAGGAAATGCATCTCAAGAGAACTGTTACACATCTTTTTCTTTAGGAACCATTTTATAACAATTTCATGCTTGATCAAAAATACAACATCAAATAAATAACTGTTGTGACCAATGGAAGACCAAAATTCCATTACTAATATAATCCTTTATAATCATGTTAAAAAGTAGAAACAATTTAGAGTCCTATGAAATAGAGATCAATGTTCCATACCTGTTGATATTACTAAGGGACTCAAGGTAATAGAGATTTTAATTCTAACAAAATCAAGATATCAAGTTCAACCTGAAAATAGCATGCCTACCAGAATAAACACTGGGGAATTAATTTACTAATACAACTACATTTTCCTTTTTAGAAGATGATATATCTAAATGGCTAAATTTCCGAAGTACTAGCTATCCAAAGAAGCATCAACTAATGCCTTCATTTTCCCCAATTTAAAAAGACAATTGGGGGTTATTTTATTGACTTATATTCCACAGTAAAATCATTTTTTTCTAATAAGAGGCCAGGGTCACCTGAGTGTGACAGCATGCTAATGCACTGGCACCCTCTGCCTGGAGCAGCAATTATAAGGCATGAACTACAAGGATCTTTTCCCTAAGGAGGAAGCTGAAGCCTACAGAATGTTGTCAATACTTAACAGAATTTTGCCAGACAAGATTAACTCCTTATATCGCTCCTTATATCTTATATTAGTTATATAAAAATGTCTCCCTAACTTTCTCACCAGAAAAATAAAATATGATAAAAGCCATCGTGGCGTGAACCCGGGAGGCGGAGCTTGCAGTGAGCCGAGACGGCGCCACTGCACTCCAGCCTGGGAGACAGCGCCAGACTCTGTCTCAAAAAAAAAAAAAAAAAAGCCATCATACTGAGTTTTATGATGTTTTTTGGCTACAGTACGGTACCTGACCATGTCATGCAAATGCAAGATAGGCTCACGAAGTAAGAGCAATGTTTCAAAAGGACATAAATAATAAAATACTGTTCCTTATCATCTTACCTCTTTTGACCTTTACTAATTTCATATTTTTTTAAAAGAAAACAAGATAGTAAAAAGTACTAACTATTAAGTCGTCACCTATTATGGTACCTTGGCAGCTTTATTAACCTTGTCTTCATTTTCTCTCTTATACACAAAAACTGAAGCAAATTTGCCATCTTGCAGTACAGCGGGATAAACAGCAAGTCCAGAGGGTAAGATAAATGGTGGTTCTTTCAGTGTATAGCTCTTTAAAGCACTGTTCTCTGATCCCATCCCTTTTGCAGTGAGGCAGTACTGCCACTCTTCCTCAAAGCCAAGCAGATCTAAAAGAAAATAGAAAACAATTTCAAACATTAAACCCCTATCTGCAACATCAACAAGAGATATTCAGACATAGCCACCCCAAACTACTAGTTTCTTCGATCCTCGTAATGAGGACATTTGACAGTAAAAATGGTAAATGCTCAGCAAGTTACCAGCAATGGTTGTTAATTAACAACTAACAACTCTAGAGAAAATGCACATTACTAAGTAGTCACATGTAGTTACTGTCCCTCCCCAAACACCACCACATACAAACTTTCAGAGTGGAAAGGCAATCAAAAATAGAATAAAGTAATTCATACTTCCTAACTCACTTGTATATCCTAAGGAAAATGTTGTAAAACTTTATTATTCAAAAACAATACAACTTCTGTATGTCTAAAATAACTTAAAATTATAAAAGAAAACAATACAAATTGGAGAATACTTATAACAATGATGAAAATCATTGTTTTAATGTTAATATGTTGAAAAACATTGTTAATATGAAAAACATATTAACAAATGAAGAGCTCATATAAACCAAGTAAAACACTAAAACACCAGTACAATAACGGGAAGGAAAACAGCTCATTGAAGAAACACAGATGACAATAAACATAAGAAAAAGTACAGTCACACTACTCTTCAAGGCTATCCCAAGTAAAAAGGGGAAACCACAAAACTGAATCATCTCAAATAATCTCAAACACTAAAAAAAAAAAAAAAAAAAAAAAAAAAGCCCACACATACACAGAATTCAAATGCAACTACGACAAAATATTTCAGTGCTTGCCTAATGAAGGGGCACAGTTAGAGGGACCAAGGGGGAAGACAGGATTATCATGATGTATGAGGAAAGTTTGGGAAGATGGATATATTCATTATTTTGATTATAATGATGGCAATGGGTGATTATAAACGTCAAAACATAAAACTGTACACTTTTTTCATTTATTCTATATCAATTACACCTCAAAGTTGTTTTAAAAAGAAATATATGCATACATACACACAGACTTGAAAAATATATGTTGAAGTATTAACAGAGGTTTGCGGTGGAAGGTCACACTATAGGTAATTGTATACACACACACTTGCCTGCACCTTCCAAATCTTCTACAATATAAACATATCTTTCTTGACAACAGGGATACAAACTCACAGGGTGACAACAGGTAATGCGCAGCGCCCCAGCAATACTGGCAGCTTGGCACAGGGACCTACTGTGCGTGCCTGGGACCTACTGTGAGAGGCTTTCATTCTGAAGAGAGTGGCTATCACAGAGTTCCAACCAGGACTCCAGTTTCAGAACTGTCAGATCATGCCACTTATCATGAGGAACCAACAGCCTGAATAGTTTTGTGGAAATCTTCATATTTTTCAATGTTGGATCAAATGTTTTCTAAACCTATATAGGCCAAACAACGTATGTCTGAAAAATCTGTGGCAGTCAGTTTTCAGTGGTGGCTTTACCATAATATAAAAATTAGCAAATAGAGTTCTTACTAACTCTGGCAATGTAGAAAGCAAACTGCTACAAATACGCCAATAATTCTATGTAGGCCTTTCAAAATTTGTTTAAAAATCTGTATTCTTTGGACAAATATAAACTCAATAATCATTACACATTGACCCTCTACTTGGAATTTTTCCCCACTTCGGTGAAGTTCCATTCAACACCTTCTACACCAGGTATGTAATGCTGCTCAAAACACATGCCGTGAAGTTCCATTCAACACCTTCTACACCAGGTATGTAATGCTGCTCAAAACACATGCCTAGAACGAAATTTAAAATGCCTACCGATCCACAACCATCGTTATATAAGAAACACACGTATAAAGTCTAAAGCTATCTAAAATTGAAGCTTTTCAAAATCTAAAACTGTTCCTGAGAGTAAGAACTAAATCTGCTTTGTAACAAATTCACTAATTCCTACCTACCTGGCAATGTATCTTTCTTAAAAATGACAGAGAAGCAAAAAACAGGACTAAAAAAATGCCAAGTATGGCAACTATGGTAACATTCACCTTTCTACTGGGACTACAAATAAAAAGTTTATGTGGGACCATGAGTAAAAGCAATGATGTTAATCCCTCGATTCTGGAGATGGAGTGCTGGCCAGATGGTCACAACCGCCTGCTGAGTAGGGAGGTTCATGCTTAGCACTTGATCTTGCCATCTTTTCTTGGGCACAGTTAATGTTGTCAGGTACCTAGCCTGGGCCAAAGGGCGGTCAACTCACAAATTAGTCATCAGTCTCACGGCCTGAATGAAGAGATAAACTGGCCAGATCATTGTCTCCCCCAGGAATTTGAACTAAGAACAATTTTTGCCTATTAGAAGCATAGCTGAAGGTAGAAGGATGCTATGAGGTAGAGTTGGAGCTATGGCAAACCAAAGCCACATGAAGTCAGAAATTTGTCAAGCACGGAGGAAGTCCGTTGGTAGGAAAATTTAAAAAAGCAAACACTGGGACAGTAGCTTAGTCATACTTAGGGGGCACATTGCTACTATCCATCTCAAGATTACCAGAAGCCCAGCCTCAAACCCAGTTCCACCCAGATACCCTAACATCCCATTGACAGGCTTATAACCAGCCCCCTTTCCCTCAGGTAGCTTGAATGGGTCTATGTTCTTTGAAACTAATTGCCATTTCATAGGCAGAAAACTCTACTTGGTCTCCAACTCCTGCCTGAAAAGCCAGCCAGACTGGAAGAGTGAGTTACAGAAGTGTTACTTTGAAAGTATCTGAAGCTAGTCTGACCTCCTTCTCTCTCTTAGCCACAAAACGCAGCTTTCCAAAATCAACACACAGTTAAGAGAAAAGCAGAGAATAAGGGACTGTATGTAAATGAATATCTTCTTGACAGGAAATCATGCTGTTTATTTAGTGTTAATATTAGTCCTCCCGGGAGATAAGACTGCCACCAGGATTCAGGGTCAGCGCTCTGGCTAGATGAATGGCAGTCACCAGAGGCAGAAGAAAGGGACATTTAGTTTACTTAGCTATTTCTAAATAGCGAAATACTTCCTTGGGGGAATATTGACCTTGCAATAGCTATCAACCTTAGATTTTATATGAATTCCACTATAAAGTAATTAACAAAGTTATAAAAGCGTTAGGAAGTAGTTAAAATTCATTTTTCTTAGTGTATTTTAGGTCTAAGACTTTAAAAAATATCACTTAAAAATTTAAAAGAGACGACTGAATTTCTTGAGAGAACTGGAAAGGATGCCATTTTCTTGTTTTGAAAGTATGTTAACTTTGACAGAAATCCACTGATACCATCAGTGTAATACTGAGAGTGGTAGGATTATATTCCAGGTCCCCAGTGCAAACTTTATTGGGGGAAAATTAAAAAGGTGTGCTGAGTATTGCAATTTGAGAATGTTTTGACGCAGTAATTCTTCACACTAATACATCTAAAGAGGCACAAATACTGTTATATGAACAGTTTTTTTTGTTTTTTTTTTAAAGAGATAGGGTCTCGTTCTGTTGTCGCTGGCCTGGAGTGCATTGGCGCTATCCTACCTCACAGTAACCTGGAACTCCTGGTCTCAAGCGACCCGCCCTCCTCAGTCTTCCCAGTTGCTGAGATTACACCATGCCCGCCAGTGCTTTAAAAATGATATTTCAGCAAAAATTGATCTATTGAAATGTAAGAAAAACACTTGGCCTTCCAAATGCTTTCCTGTTGTTTTGAGGAGGGGGAAAACACAAAATCTTGCTCATTAGCTTTGAAATTAAAAAGTCACAAGAAGGTATATCCTAGTATCACAGAATAGGTATTTTGTAGCAGTTGGCATCTCCACTCTATAAAAAAACACCGAGTTGACAGTCTTTG
The DNA here is from genome assembly GCF_003255815.1 of Theropithecus gelada. Lineage (NCBI taxonomy): Eukaryota > Metazoa > Chordata > Mammalia > Primates > Cercopithecidae > Theropithecus > Theropithecus gelada. The sequence goes on along the minus strand of NC_037668.1, from coordinate 195,652,474 downwards.
ACTTGAATATGCATCATAGGCTTCCCTTTAATAATCTCCCTCCACTCTTTTGCCTACTTGGTCAGCACATGAAATTTCTGGACCGCTTGTAGATTAAGAAAACCCTTGTCTAGGTCAAAGGGCAACTCATACACTCAACTAAGAAACCTTTGTGCTCTAGGGAAATGTTTCTACCAAATATTTTCTTTTCCCAGCAATTAATCGAGACTCTCTTGGTCCTAGCTCCCTGAGCTTGAAAGTTCCGAAGATAATGGCTTGCACTGTGAGTATTAAGGACGCACTGTACTGGCTGATATTCTGGTACCCAGCGGTAGCATTACTCCGGCCCTTCGCTTTCGTCTGTTTCAGGTATACATTCCCTCTGCGGAACTCAGTCCAGCATTGCTAGTTGACAAGCAATACAAAATTATGTCTTCATGGACCAAAATAATCATGATTTCAGCTCAAGATATTACATTTTATAAGGACACGGGTCCTTAAAACAGCAGTAACAGTGACCCCCAAAATTCGAGATCCGACTCCGAGAATTTCACATGGATTCCTGAATATGCCCTTCCGAAAAATGTTTCATCTTTATTCTAAACAGAAAGCACTACGCCAAGACAGGAGCCAGCTGGGCCTTGGGGGACCGGGCACTGGTCTTGGATCAAGAATAAGGCCGCCTTCCCGAGGACGGGCGCGCCCCCAAGAGTCCCCCGGGTTCGGGCACTGCCGCCCCGGGACAGTGACCCGCCCAGCCGAGCACCCTCGCCCTGCTCGCCGCGACCCTGCGGAGTCACTGAGGGGCCGGGACTCCGCTCTCGCTTCGCTGGCCCCTCACCTCTTCCACACCTCCCCGCGAGGACCGACTCCGCGGCTGCCTAGGAGAACTCTGACTGCGGGCGCCTCACCCGGCGGGGGTCGCCCGCGAAGCGCAGATTACAGGGCGACCCACAATCAGCAAGGGGAGACTGCTCCGAAGCGAGGAGCACAGCTCAACCGGCAGCCGGCGCCGCGCCGAGCTCGCTCCTGCGCGGGACCCACAGCGCAGACCCGCGAGCGGGGCGCTCGCCGGCCGCCTCCTCCCCGCCCAGCCCCTTCCCCCACGGCGCAGTCCTGCAAGGACTGGGGGCGCAGCGCAGGGCTCCCTGTTACCTGCGGCAGGGCGGCGGGGGAGGAGGCCGAGGGTCTTGGCTTTGGTCCCCTGTTGGCCCCCGTGTTGACACCAACCACCCCTGCCTGCCTGTAAGGCTGTAGCCACTACCCCCACAATCTTCTGGGGGCCGGGTTTCTCCCACACCATAGAGACGGGTCCGGAAACGGGACAGAAGGCCCGCCTTCCTCCCTCCGACGCCACCGCTGAGGCCAACGAACCAGGAACCGAGGTAGAGCGGCCGCACAGGTGAGTCTCAGGCCAGTGCCATCTTGAGTGTGGGCGCCGTGACGTCCCCGCTTTTCACTCACTGCCCTAATGGTCTAGTTAGTCCACTAAGATGTCCCCTTTCTAGACGTTTTTGTCGAATGCTCAAGTTTGTCTTGACTTGAATTTTTAAACTTTTAACAGCACAGTTTTACTTTCATTTCCGCCCAAATCCAAAATGGCTGCTGGCCACTTGTAACAAATAGTAGAGGTGCAGGGCGGAGAAAAGGAGTACGGGAATTAGCGAGGACTTTCAGCGGAGTGACGTCACTCAACCTGTAGCTTTGATTGGCTAGGCTGCGAGGGCGGAGTCGTGCAGAGCGGCTGAAGTTGGCGGAGGTCCTGGTGATCTCGTTTAATCTTTGAGAGGGAGGGTCCTGAATCACACTTCATTACCAAAAAGTAATATTTGAAAATTTTAATATTAATGCAGTAGTCTCCCACCCCTCATGCTTTCTGCAGTGTCAGTTACCTGTGGTCAAACCTTGGTTCAGAAATGTTAAATGGAAAACTCCAGAAATAAACAGTTCTTAAGTTTCAAACCGCCTGCGTTCCAAGTAACCCGATTAAATCTCGGACCATCCACTGTGTCCCACCCTGGACGCGAATCACCTCTTTGTCCCAGGTAGCCCCGTATCCACCCATTACCCACTCAGTAGCTGCCTTGGTTAACAGATGCACCTGTAGTACAGCCGCGATAATGAGAGATAACACCAGCTTATGTTCAGGTAACCCTTATTTTACTTAATAATGGCCGTAAAGCACAGGAATTGTGATGCTGACAGTTTGGATATGCCAAGGAGAAGCCGTAAAGTGCTTCCTTAAATGAAAAGGTGAAAGAAAAAGAATCATATGCTGAGGTTGCCAAAATCTATGATAAGAACAAATTATCCATGAAATTGTGAAGAAGGAAAAAGATTCGTGCTAGTTAACTAAGCACCTGTCATGCACTGTGGCTGTAACTTTTGTAGTTTGAAGTGCAACAGCAAAAGACGGAAAAGGCATTACATTTGTGGGTGGGAGACATGAATAGAAAACGTGTTTCAACTGACCACAGTGTGTTTTGTCAGAAAGTGTTGAGCCTATGGGAAGACTTCAGAAAGGGATCCCCTGAAATTAGGCACACCAAGCCATTTACTGCAAGTAAAGGACAGCTACACAGATTGAGGACTGAAAAAATGTAAAAGTAACTGGAGAGGCCACATCTGCTGATGAAGAAGCTCCCACGTGTCTGGCAGAGTTGAAGAAATTGATTAAGGAGAAAGGCTTCCAGGAGATTGATGGAGAAGTTAGGAAAATCATTCAGGTAGCAATGAAACTGCCTTTGCAAAATTATGACTAAGACAGTGAAAGAGATCCAATTTAACCAACTCCATCTTGTCCTTAACCTCCATGCTGTCCTTGTTTATTCCTGTGCGTAGGCTGCACTAACTTTGGGAGGAAATTAGTTTATAATTTACAGTTTGAATCAAAGACAAAACCCTTTCTCAAAACAAACCTCCTTCTTGCCTGGGGTCTAGACTACCAACATTAGCCACAAGATTAGATATTATGGTTTGGGAGTCATGCAGCTGGAGGCCACAAGATTCTGACCCTCCCTAAACTGCTCCTGAGATCCGTTCTTGAGGTGTTTTGCAGATGCTGTACTTGATGGATCAGCTGGCACTACCCAGATGATAAACTGGCCCATCTGATCTTGTGACCCCGACCCAGGAACTGACTCAGCTCAAGAAGACAGTGAAGCCCCATAATCTCATCTCTGACCCAACCAATCAGCACTCCCTGACTTACTGCCCCTCCCCACCCACCAAATTGTCTTTAAAAACTCTGACTGCTGGAGGAGACTGATTTGAGTAATAATAAAACTGGCCCCCACACAGCCGGCTCTGTGTGAATTCTTTCTCTGTTGCAATTCTCCTGTCCTGATAAATTGGCTCTATCTAGGCAGCGGGCAAGGTGAACCTACTGGGAGGTTACAGCAAGACAAGTTGGTGAAGTAGGATTTGTCAATATGCTTGATGAAGAGATGGGAGAACATATCAAAGGCCTCGCTATCCATTCTGAGGACAGGTTTAACCTTCTCATACTAGAATCAGGGCTTAGTCACCCTGGACAGTCTCTAGTTCTCTGCCTCCTCCCACTTCCTCTATGTGGTCAGTCCAGAGATCTGCCTTGTATGACCACCTCTGGTGACCACCTCCCTATCGAACCATCAGGTACAAGCTACTTGCTTCATCCAATTGACCCCTATACCCCACATATACTTTGCAGATATGCCTCAGTAACCACCTCTTAGTCACAGTGGGATGTCAGGGAACTTGAAGCCAGCCAATTAGAATTCTTTAAGAGAAACCTGGTTGGGTAACACCCAGGACCACAGTGAAGGCTTTGGCCCACAAGTCCCTCTCTCTGTCTCGTCCCACTCCCACTGGTTGAGCATGTGTGTCCCCCTTCCCGTCAGCCCTATGAGGCATACTGTCCTCTTCTTATGGATCTGTAAGTAATGAAACTGCTTCTGTTATTTCATATGTTTTGTTCACCTCCTCTGTATCTCACCTGATTATGCACCCAAACCTGAGTTGTTTCCTGGTTATGGCTGTCCTAGAGAGTGGCTATCTTGGTTGGAATAAACCAGACATGGGGCAGACAAGAGCCACAAATGTGCCTGCTAATATAAACAAGCTTCCTGTGAGAGGGACCCCTGGTCATGGGTCAGACACCTAGGATTTAGGCCGTCTGCCAGGATAAAGAAGTGTGCCATGGAAGCCATGCTGTAAATATACAAGCCCCATCAAGGAAGAGCTAACGTTTATAACCACTCCCAGAAAGAGACCTCAAGACTGAATTAGAAAAGAAATACAACCCATATACTCTAGGTTTACTAGCTCCAACATCCTTTCCCACTCCTCGCCCCCTTCTTCCTTGTTCACCTTCCATAAAGGAGTTAAGAAATCAAAAAGATCACTTTCTGAGCCTACTTTGCCGCTAGGGTGGTCACAAGTTTTGGCCAGTGAGACGCAGCAGAAGTTGGGAGGAGGATAGACAGTGGATTAGGAAAAGTTTTTCCTCCCTGATAAAGGAAATGGCTGTGGGTGTAACAGCAGCAGCCACCCAAGCACCAGGAGACAGCAGGAGAACATGCTGAGGATGTAGATTTGAAAGACAGAAGAGGAATTCTCTTGCCTTTCACACTATCTGTCGAGAGTTCATAACTATGTTTTTCTTCCTTTTACAGGCGAAGTAGAGATGAGTCTCTTCAACCAGTACATGAAATCTTCTGCAGTCAACACAGCTACTTGCTGGCCCACCCTTTTCCCAGTGCCCTCACCTCTGAGTCTTTGCTGGCCTTCCCACCCTGTTCCTTCCTCCCTGATCTTATGTCCAGATGTGCTGAGCTCCAGGGTATCCTCTATAATCATTCATCAACCTAGAGGACTCTATTTCCTTTCATTTTCCCAAGGTGAACCCACTCCTCCAAATATCAATGAGAAGGGAATATTTTGTAGCGAATGGAGTAGGAGAGAGATGGGAGGGAGTTTGACACTCAATGCTTCCCCTCTTCATTATTCATCTACTCACCTATTTGCTTTTGATATCACTCAGGTCTCTGAACAAATGTCACCTGTTCAGACTCTTAAAGATTTGGGGCATTGAAGTCACAGGCTAACTTGTATATTTTTGTCCAACGAAGATGCAAATCTTTCTGTCCAGTGGAAAATATAACCCCAAAGTTTATTCTTATTGCAGTAGAGAGCGTTTCTCATTTTAAAATCTAATCTAGTAATCTTACTTCATTTTATATTTGCATGAGAGTTATAATTATATTTTGAAAACTCTGCTTGAATGCAATTTATCAGAGACAGCTCCCCTGAAAACACTGTCTAAAACAGCACCTTACCTGCCTCTTCCTGTCTTTTGACCTTGCCTTATTTTCCTTAACACCAATGCACATATTTGTTTGTTTGTTCAGCATCTCTGTCCCACAGCTAGAACATCAGCTCCCTGAAAACAGGGCCTCCTTCCTTCGTTTCTTTCTTTCCTGCCATATTTCTAGCACATAACACAGTGCCTAGAACATACTAGATACTCAGTAAATATTAAACACACAAATGAATTCACTGAGAGCATGCTGCATGTGCCAGGCACCCTAACAACATCTCTCTGCCTCCCAGCCCTTACCCCACAGAGCCCTCTATAGCTCCGGTTCCAGTTCTGAGTCCCCTGTAGCTGCCCTCTGAGCTCTTTCTGCCTTTCTTATGCACAGCAATCTTGTATTCCCTCACTGATTCCTCAGTCCTCATTTTAAATATGTGTAAGGCCAGGAAAGAAAAGAATCTCCAACAACCTGAATCCGCTGTCCTTAGAATGTGGCTGGTGGGACAGTTAGAAACAAATAGTTTGTTTTCTTAATAGAAATAATTTTTTCATGTCATACTGTTTAAGGCTCAATCTGAATTTTACTTTCAACCAATCCTCTTCTTAATTCAAATCAAAACATGTCAAATTTATTGCATTCAGCTTGACTTTTAGGTATTTTTAAAAAATCTTTTTCATGTTTCTAACTTAGACTCCCAAGTAGACTGTAAGTATTTGGATATATTCCTGGTTCTATAAAAGCCTTACCCATCCAACTTAATTATTTTTTCCAACTTGATTTGAACTAACTTTTTACAAGCTCTACCTAAAAACCAAAAAGAGTAAAAGTTATTCAAGTGATTTCTATTTAATGTTCTACCTCAATAATTTGTGTAATTGCATAATTGCAATTAGAATCTGGAAATGTAAAAGGGGAAACTTGCATTAAGGACAAAGCCTCCTTCAGGCACCTTTCAGATAAATACATATAGCATCCATAGGTAGTGGATACCTTACAGCAAACTGACCTTCACCTCAGCCACTTTGCTCTCTCATTGTTTTTTAGGAACTCTGCATAGATACTAGAAGATTTCTCTAATGAGAAGTATGCGTTTTCTAAGTTCCACCATAACCTTGCTACCACTACAAAGAGAGAATGAAAGCAAGTCTGAGGTGGGATTCTACACATTCACACGTTTATTAGCAAGGTTTAAAGACAGACAGTAGAGCTGTTATAAGACTCAATGAGGTTCCACTTCCTTGTTTAGGAGCTTGGACAGCATCTTCCATGAAAGGTTCATCTGCTGCAGGAAGATGGGACAGTATTCTAATAGCAGATTCAGCTATCCTAATTAGAGTTGGGTGACAAAATCTTTTTGTAATCTTCATATGGGACTGGTTTGAAATCCTAAATCTAGGGCACCTTTCCGAAGTGTGTAGATTAGTAGACTCACTAGATTCTCATACTCTGATCATGTAACGCATGGCAACATTTCTTTTCATTCTGTCCATCTTGAAATTACTCACTTTGGCCATGAAGATTCACTTTTAAACATCCTTAAAGCCACTAGCATTGGACTGAGTTAGAGATAGCTGAAGTGCTTGTAGTATCTGCCCCAGGAGAATAGACGTCTCATTGAAATCTTTCAGATGCTAAAACCCTCTAAGTGTGAATTGCTTCTCAACTTCAAAGTGCACATGAGTCATCTTGGAATCATGCTCCTGGGAGACAGATTTGGGGCAAACAATGTGTGCATTATATATCTACATCTTCTTTAAAATACTTCAGCCTTGAGGGGGATATAGATGTGTTCTAACTTAGATCTGTCCTGTAGGGGCAGTTAATTAATATTTGAAGGCAACATGAGCATCCTCTGGAAGCCTGTTAAAAATGCGAAAGCTGAGGCCTCACACTATATTGTCGGAGTCAGAATCTACATTTTAACAGGATCTCTAGGTGATTTGCAGGCACCTTCCTTGCAGGAAGGTTTGAGAATTGCCCTAAATGATCTAAGGCCTCGCTCCTTTGGCCTCACTGCTATCCTCCTGCTCACTCACTCTGGTCCACCCTCAGTGGCCTCCTTGCTGTCCTGTCAGCATGCCAGGCGAGCTCTTGCCTTAGGACTTCTGCTCTAGCGCTTCCTTTTGCCTGTCCTCCTCTTTTCCCACATGTCCGTTTGACTAAGTCTCTTACTTCTGTTTTTTGTTCAGATCTCATCTTCTCAGTGAAGTCTGATCCACCCTAATTCTACAACTTTTCCCTTTCTTCCTGCTATACTCCTGATGCTTCCTATCCTGTTTCCTTTTGCTGTTTTCCTCCATAGCACTGGCCATCTTATAAACATCCATATACTGTATTTTCTAGATTGTAAAAACTATACTTCTTCACATTTTAACATCCCTGAAAGTCAGAATGCGTTTTACCACAAATGGCATAATATAATTTGTCAATAATTTTTTCTTAGTGGTACGAAATATATTGATGCTCCCTAAATGTGATGGCATCATCTATTTGATGAAATATGGCAATTTATTTATATATGATGGCTTTTGGTTTTGAGAGAAAAAAAGTATCTGAGACTTTAAAATAGGCAATCGAGGTTACTGTGGCTGTCTTCCCATGCAATTCTGGATTAAATTCCTATTGACTAGGTTATTTTACTACTTTTTTATTACCTTTCTAGAGGCAGAAGCTAACTTTTTTATTTTCACCCACTGGAGATGTAAATAAGTTTGTCCAGCACAGCAAATCATCTTAATGGTTACAGTTTATTGTCCTGTAAGTCATTAACCCAGCAACCCGAACCTGACATGTCTTTATCAAATTGGCTACATATACACCTATCTTCTCAGCTGCTATTTGGACTAGCTTAAAATCTTAGTGATTCCCTCATTAATAAAAACATTACATAGAGTCTTTGACATGTGTTCATTTTATATTGGCCTGAGAAAACTTATTTTTTTTTTAATTACATTTTAATGGTTTCTTTCTCCCCTGCTAGAATGTTAAGTTTCACAAGGGAAAAAAAAAAATCTATTTTCTTCAATGATCTACCATAAATGCTTAGAACAATGCTTGGAACATTATAGGTGCTCAACAAATGTTTACTGATGAACGAAGGAATAGAAGTATAGAAAAATATACACTAGTCTGTTTACATTCACCATGTAAAGTAGGGAGAGGTTACTTTCTTTATATACCTTTTTATCTATCTGCATATTGGTTTGTGTTACAGTGAGCCTATATTGTTTTTGTTTGTTTGTTTAAAAGACAGAGTTCTTGCTCTGTCACCCAGGCTGAAGTACAGTGGTGCAATCATAGCTCATTATAACTTTGAACTCCTGGCCTCAAGCAATCCTCCCATCCCAGCCTCTCAAGCAGCAAGGATTACAGGCATGTGCCACCACACCCAGATACATATTTAAAATTATTTTTTGTAGAGACGGGGTTTTGCTCTGTTGCCCAGGCTGGTCTTGAACACATTGCCTCAAGCAACCCTCCTGCTTCGACTTCACAAAGTGCCGGGATTACACTCGTGTATTTTTGTAATTTTAAAGATAATTTAATAAAGAGATGAGGAACTGAATGTAAAGTTGTATAAAGGAGGAAAAATAATCTTTCCTTTTCCGTCTCTTAAGTTCATTGTCTGGGGCCCCTATAACAAAGATTGACAAGAGAAAAACAAACAGAAGTTTATTTGTATTTCATATACACATAGGAGATACTCAAGAAATGAGTAATTCTCACAGAGGTGGCTTAGAACTCAGGCATATATAGCATCTTCAACAAAGAAGATTCAACTCTTAGAGGAATAAGACAGAAGAAAGGATGGCAAACCATGGTAAGGCAAATCAATGGGAGTTTTTAATGTAGAGTCTTCTAGTGTTGACAGCAGCTGCCTTTAGTGATCAAACTTTGTGTTTCCTAGTGGAGAGGAGAGAAGGGATACTTTTGTAAATTTATATCTTGTTTTGAGGGAAGTGGGAGTAGGATAGAGAGCTTTTTAAAAATATCTGCTTCTTCTCAATTGCCTTCAGCTGAAAATAATCCTTATGCCAAGGAGGCATATTTTGGGCATATTCTAGTCTCCTGCACTTAAATTGAAAGCTTTTGAGTCTTACATCTATAAAACAGTGCCCATAGCCTGTAATTCCTCATATGATAACCATCTTGAGGGTCTTGTAATAGTAGCTCCAAAGCATTGATAGGAAACAGGAGGGGATACGGCATGGTCACGTTTCCTGATAAGGTATAGATGGCAGTTGAGTTAACTTTACAAATTTATGCCAAGAAACAGTAACTTGTGATCTTTAGCTAGTTTCTCAGTCCTCTCCAACCCTGTGCTTTAGCTCAGGACAATATAAAAATGATTTACTCTGTTTCCTTAAAAAAAATAAAAATTCCCTGTTGCTCACTGTGCCATTCCAAGTCTTTCTGAAGGCTGCCATCTCTCCTGAGTCTCTCGCCTCCTCACTGCAAACAGACACTCACCCCAGTCTCAGTTCTACATCAAGGAAGCAGCAGCTAGATCGGGGAACTTAACTGCTTGTGGGACAAAGGGATTCGGTGCAATGTCTGTTCCACCATCAAGAAGTGTATTAAAAACGGGGAAAACAAATCCCAATGATTTTAGACCTCCTCTGAAAACTTTTGCCCTCAATTTTGATACTAGTTTCTTATTATTTTCCTCTTCCCTCACAGCAATTATTTTTTCACCAATCTTTTGAATTCTTTCATTTACTTTTTTCCCCTAACTTTGCTCTCACCGTATGGAGTATAAATGGAGTTCTTTAGGAACGAATTTATTGATCCAGTGACATTATCAGCAGTAAAAGCCACTATGGTGTGTACAACCAAGTGATGAAGACACCTGTGTTCCCAAAACACAAGGAATAGCACCACTGCTACCTTCTCACCATTTTTGATTTGGGAGATGGGGAGGAAGAGGACGTGCTTATTTGTCTTTTTTATCTTCTGCAAGAAATAGGAAAGCAAGAATCCGGTAGTGATGTGCTGAAATCAGGGTAGCCTTAAACCAAGTGTGTCAACAGGGCATTTTAATAATAGGAATTCAGACCAAGAAGGGTAATTAGGAATTACACGAAAGTGTGATTACACTAACAACGTTGTTTTAGAGAGAAAACCTAAAACAGAAATTGGTACCACAAAATTAACTCTCCAGACAAAGGCTGGGCCAGGTGTGCATTTGGTTAGGCCTCAGAGCAGACCTCAGTTCAGGGCACTCTTTCTGCTCCCTGTGATAGTAAAAAGACAGTGAAGTCACTTGTCTGCTGGGTAGGTGTGTGCACTTGGAGCTTTGCTGTGTCTTCATTTTGAGTACTTTTATTGCCGCCTTAAAAGTTCCTGGACCAATGAACGGCTGAACAAAGTGTATTCCAAACAATGGAATATTATTTGGCCATTGGAAGGGATAAAGTTTTCATATGTGCGACAACATGGCTGGTGTGAAAACATTATTTTAAGTGAAACAATCCAGGCACAAAAAAGCCATACATTGTTTGAGTCCATTTACATGAAAAGTCCAGGTTAGGTAAATCCACACAGAGAGAAAGCAGATATATGGTTGCCGGGGGCTGGGGGTAAGGAGGAATGGGGCATGACTGCTAATGGGTAGGACGTTTCCTTTTGGAGTGATGAAAGTATTCTGGAATTAGATAATGGTGATCGCTGTGCAACCTTGAGAATATACTAACATCCACTACGTTATATTTTTAGTTTTAAAGTACATCTTAAATGTAAATTTTAGAAAGGCACTTTTATGGTATATGTATTATTTCTCAATTTAAAAAAAGACCATGCTATGTGTATTAGTGCATTCTTGCTCCACTATAAAAACATGCCTGAGACTAGGTAATTTATAAACAAAAGTTTAATTGGCTTATGGTTCTGTGGGTTGTACAGGCTTAGGCTTCTGCTTCTGGGGAGGCCTCAGGTGACTTAAAATCATGGCAGAAGGCGAGCGGGAAGCAAGCACGTCTTACATGTCAGAAGCAGGAGGAAACGAGTGAAGGGGGAGATCCTACAGACTTTTAAACAGCCAGATTTCGTGAGAGCTCTGTCACAAGACAGCACTAGGGGGATGGCGCTAAATCATTGCAAACCACCTCCATGATCCAGTCACCTCCCACTAGACCCCACCTCCAACATTGAGGGTCACACTTCAACATGAGATTTGGGTGGGGACACAGAGCCAAACCATATAACTAGGTGTACGAGCATGTACACAGGTGCATGTGAAGGGAGATGAATATCACATTCGTCGAGTCATTAACAGTTGAAACAAAATGGAACTCTATCGACAGCAGGTGCCTTATAACATATTCTATGTCATATTCTGTTATATTCCGTTATTTCTGTCAGGTTTGAGAAAAACTAAAAATTGGGGATACTCATAAAGACATTAGAAATGTTAAAAAATGAAAACAAGTAGCTAGACTTGGTAATTTCAATAAGAAATGATTGATAGGCTCTGATATGGTTTGGCTCTGTGTCCCCACCCAAATCTCATGTCAAATTCTAATTACCAGTGTTGGGGGAGGGACGTGGTGGGAGGTGACTGGATCATAGGGGCGGATTTCTCCTGTGTTCTCCTGGTGATACTGAGTTCTCACAAGATCTGGTTATTTAAAAGCGTGTGTATAGCACCTACCCCTGCACTCTTTCTTTCCTGCTCCATCATGTGAAGAAGGTGCTTGCTTCCCCTTCGCCCTTCTGCCATGACTTTAAGTTTCCTGAGGATACCCCAGTCATGCTTGCTATACAGCCTGTGGAACTGTGAGTCAATTAAACCTCTTTTCTTCATCAATTACCCAGGTAGTTCTTTCTAGCAGTGTGGGAATGGACTAACACAGGCTCAGCGTCCGTTTCTCAACTATTTCACTCCATTTCTGGAGTTTGTATGCACCCTCCAAACCTGTGTGGTTCTCCTTTTCAAAATCACCAAATTAAAACTGATTCCTTTGCAGAGAGTAGCAAGCGGTTGCCAGAAGCTGTGGGGTGGGGGAAACGGGGAGATGCTGGACAAAGGGTATAGACTTTCAGTTTAAGATGACTAAGTTCCGGGGATCTAACATACAACACACTAATTACACTTACTAATACTGCATTGTATACTTGACATTTGGAGATAGTGGATTTTAAGTGGCTTCCCCCTTCCCCACCCCACATACACACAAATAGTAACTAATAGTGGTGATGATAATCTTTTTTTTTTTTTAAAGACAAGGCCTCACTCAGTCACCCAGACTGCAGTGCTGTGGCGCGATCAGGACTCGCAGCAGCCTCAACCTCCCAGATTCAAGCGCTCCTCCCACCTCAGCACCCCTCGCGTTCTCCCCACCCCCAACTAGCTGGGACTGCAGGCATGCACCACCGTGCCCAGCCAATTTTTTCTTGAATTTTAGTAGAGACGAAATCTCTCTTTGCTGCCCAGGCTGGTCTTGAACTCCTGGGCTCAAGTGATCCCCTCACCTCGGCCTCCCAAAGTGCTAGGATTACAGTTGTGAGCCACCGTGCCTGGCTATGATAATCATTTCATAATGTATCCATATATCAAGTCATCACGGTGTACACCTTGAATACATACAATTTTTAATCCGTCCATTATATCTCAATAAAGCTGGAAAACAACAACAAGATTCCTTCAGTCCAGGACTGGAAATAAAGAAGCTCTTAGAATGGTGATCATTAAAAAGTCAGGAAACCACAGATGCTGGAGAGGATGTGGAGAAATAGGAACACTTTTACACTGTTGGTGGGACTGTAAACTAGTTCAACCATTGTGGAAGACAGTGTGGCGATTCCTCAAGGGTCTAGAACTAGAAATAGCATTTGACCCAGCCATCCCATTACTGGGTATATACCCAAAGGATTATAAATCATGCTGCTATAAAGACACATGCACATGTATGTTTATTGCGGCACTATTCACAATAGCAAAGACTTGGAATCAACCCAAATGTCCATCAATGATAGACTGGATTAAGAAAATGTGGCACATATACACCATGGAATACTATGCAGCCATAAAAAAGATGAGTTCACATCCTTTGTAGGGATATGGATGAAGCTGGAAACCATCATTCTGAGCAAACTATTGCAAGGAGAGAAAACCAAACATCGTGTGTTCTCACTCATAGGTGGGAATTGAACAATGAGATCACTTGGACACAGGGTGGGGAATATCACACACCAGGGCTTTTCGTGGGGTGTGGGGAGAGGGGACGGATAGCATTAGGAGAAATACCTGACGTAAATGACGAGTTAATGGGCGCGGCACACCAACATGGCACATGTATACATATGTAACAAACCTGCACACTGTGCACATGTACTCTAGAACTTAAAGTATAATAAAAATAAATCAAAATAACAAACATTTTTTAAAGAATAAAAAGTATTTTTGCTTCTGGTAAAAAACAAAAACAAAAACAAAAACAAACCTCTGAAAGTTAAGCTAAGCAAAAGGTAATGTTTCCTTGACTCACCCTCCTGGAGTTTAAGCCTTAGTGGGCAGCTCCATGTCCCACCTGGTGCAAGCTGTAATAGATATAATCTAAGGGATTCAGTTTCATATTCATGTACTAGTGCAGTGCTGATTACACAGCAGACTTGAATCGGCGGTAAATTGTAGAGAAGAAGGAAAAAGAGCTGAACCTGTAAGAACTCACTCATCATTTCTGTCTCATTCTATTGGTAGAAGTGAGATACAAGGGAAGCCCAGTTTCAAAAAGTGAGGAAATAGAGTCCATCTTTTGATGGGAGGAGCTGGAGAATACCATGGTCACCCTTTTAAGTTACATATCTCCTTCTGCCACAATTGTTTACATCCCATCCACATGCAAAATATGCTTACCTCGTCTGCCAAAAACCTCCTATCCTTATAGCATTAGGCTCTGGTTTAAAGTGCAGGATCTCATTATCAAAAATCACATCCAGGCACGGATGAAGCTCTTTGGGATGGTCTTCAGGTTCTCCTGTAGTCTGGCTCTTCTTGATCTAGAACCTGTGGACTGAAAGGAGGTACCTGCCCTCTCAAACTCTCCACCCTCACCCAACATACAACAGTGAGATGGACACAATAAGCACAAAGGATACTTGCGTGGAAAAAGAGATGCGTAGTCATCCTGGGTTCATAGCAAATCTGAAATGGTGCCAGGAACATGTGCCAGTTCCCTTTACTCTAGGACCAGGGAATGTTCCTTAGAGCTCATTTTTACTTCCTTTGAATAGTTTCATATTCTACAATGGTGCTATAATTGTACAGGAGCTAATCCTATAATAAATTCCATACGCTATATCACTCATAGTGGTTCTGTTTTTCTGATCAAACTCTGACTGATACAAGCTCAATTAAAAAGAGGTGCCCCCATTAGTCTCAGAATTTTCTTTAGGGGCATTACTCACTGGATTCTGGATCTTAGATCTGTAGATGATCCCTATTGGGTCAGGAAAGCTTCAGGAGCCATCAGTGGGATTTTGATGTAAGGGATTCATCAATCCAATACAGTGGAGCTACCCACTGTATCCCTGTATCAGGGGATACAAACAAATTTATACCCTTAGGAAAACAACCACTTTCTATTTAGTTGGAGCTACCTGAGTTGGAAGGCCTTATGGGTCTGGTGCCTACATCATAGCAACAAAGCTTCTAACTATATTTTGGAACAGATTAAACTGCAAACAGTCTAGAGTGATGGCCCAGATCTTGAGCAAATTAAAATAACAATGTTACTTTAAAGAAGGGGCCAAAATATTACACTCACAAGAAGGCAGCATGGCAGACGCTGGGCCTCCACTATTCTGAAGGATGGCCGTGTCAACTGAGATCAAAAGGGAGCCTGTGAGAAGCGGAAACTACCTGGTAGGATTGACAGTGGAAACACAGACTATGAGTGCGTCATGGATAGCAATGCCACCATAACCTGAAATAAAGTTAAATGCTAGGCCCTCTTTCCCACCCACACGCCTTCAGAGAAGAAGGACCAAGCCAATCGGCACAATATATTTAGCTCCAGGTAGTTTCAATGCAGACAGTACAAGAAGCCAGGTGCTGGTCATGTAGATGGAAACAAAATGCCTAGATAATTAGTGGAAAACCAGGTTGGGAAAAGTAACTACAGAAAACCCTGCTGATATATGTAGATGCCAACTTGATGAGGGAGAGGTTTATATATATAATAATGAAATAGATGCTCTAACTTGAACCACAAGCCTGTAAAAAGGAAAACTGGGACAATAGGGGTTATTTCCATCATGGAATCTGATAGATTAGGGAATTAAATGAAGAATATATACAACCCCGTGGAGAGAATCTGAGGCAGTTCCGTACTGCATCAAGTAATGATACACAACCAGATGCAGAAGAGGAAAATTACTTTTCAGAAAGGCTTGTGAGGTCACTAATTGCATTCAGTGTTTCTTCTTCTTCCTCTAGCTGATGGGATTCAATGGATATGTTCCCAACCCAAAGAAGCAGCATTGCTAGGAGTTGTCTCTGCAGTGGGGAAATGAGCTTGTCCGATAGGGGAGGATAGCTATTTAGGCTAGAGTAAATACCTTCTATTAGTGTCAAACACTTATTTTGCAGGACTAGAGGCCTGATTACTCAAAGAGAGAGACTTGCATTAAAGAAATGGAAGTAGTACAGCTGGGTGCAATGGCGGGCACCTGTAGTCTCAGCTACTTTGGGAGGTTGAGGCAGGAGAATCGCTTGAACTCAGGAGGCGGAGGTTGCAGTGAGCCAAGATCACGCCACTGCACTCCCGCCTGGGCAACAGAGGGAGACTTCATCTCAAAATAATAATAATAAATAAATAAACAATAAAAAATAAAAAAAAGGAAGTAGTGGTGAAGGCAGAAACAGAAATAGGTAATAGGTAACTAAGAGACCAGATGACTCACATCTGGTGAAGATGAACAAGCTAAGAAAAAAAGGCTTAAGATATAATGGACTAAAGTTATATTTACCCTTTGGTGACAATTTTGGCTATGGTGTTACAGTATACTCTTAACCTTATTAGGGATGATGACAATATTTATGACTAGTTGTGCAACTCAACAGCCATTAGTGATGATCACTAGGGCAGCTGGTTTTGTATGTACTATATTGTGTGCTTGTAGGTACTCAGGATGGTAGCTTTTGCTGTAGCTGCTTTTAGTTCAACCAATGTATTTGATGTGGAAGCAGAACCCCTGTGTCTTGTTGCCTGAACTACAAACAGTAATTGTAGTTACATTACAACATCAGCATCTGCCACATCTGCTGGAACAAATAATACAGATGTAGTATTTACTGGCACAAGAATTTCATGCTCACGACATCCTTGCTCTCCCACATAACCTGGACAGGAACCTATAACTAAGGTGAATAAACAAGCACACAGCCATTTAAAGAAGCTTCATGTGGGAATTCCTGTGTATTTACTGGCTTCAGATAATGAGGTTATACCTACCAGTTAATTTCCTATAAACTAGCAATTCTCAACCCTGGTTGCACATTAAAATCACCTGGCAGAATATTTTTTTAATAATTAAAAAAAAATGTGTGTGTCTGTCCAGGGCTGACTTTCAATACATTTCAGCGAGAGAGTTGCTCTGCTACATAGGAAACCCCAAACCCCGATCCAGAAGCAGGTCGTCTCTGAGGGGTTTAGCGCCAGGTTCCCCACGAACGTGCCTTGTGTGAAGGGTGTGGGGGTGGCTGCCTTTCCGGCTGCACCCCATTTCCCAGGACTAGGGGCTCTCTGCACCCGACCCGGTCCAGGCGCATGGTGGGGCAGCCCGTCGGGGACCTGGCAGAAATTTTAAACCACGGTGATGTGTGTGTTCCATCCCCAAAGATGATGATTTAATTGGTTTGAGTTGGAGATATATATATATATATTTTTAAAGCTCCCCAGATGATTCTACAAAATGCATATTAGTTCAGGGCCCACACTGTGAACTAGTGCAGTGGTTCCCAAAGTGTAGTCCTTGGACCAGAGCCAGCAGCAGCCCCTGGGAACTTGTTAGAAATGCAAGTGGCTCAAGCTTGTAATCCCAGCACTGTGGGAGGCCGAGGTGGGCGGATCATCTGAGGTCAGGAGTTCGAGACCAGCCTGGCCAACGTGGTGAAACCCCATCTGTACTAAAAAAATACAAAAATTAGCCGGGCGTAGTGGCACATGCCTATAATCCCAGCTACTCAGGAGACTGAGGCAGAAGAATCGCTTGAACCCGGGAGGCAGAGGTTGCAATGAGCTGAGATCATACCACTGCACTCCAGCTTGGGCAACAAGAGCGAAACTCCGTCTCAAAAAAAAAAAAAAAAAAAAGAAAAAGAGAAAAAAGCAAATTTTTAAGCCCCATCTCAGACGTGCTGAACCGCAAACGATTCAAGTCTGGCCCAGGAAGCCCACCCGTTGATTCTCATGTAAGGTAATGTTTGAGAACCGCTCGACTGGTGAAACAAGTTGTTGGGGTTTGAGCAAGCATCACTTTACTTCTACTAATGCATGAGAAAGACAATAATCCCCAAAACGAGCTGGGACAGAACTCTGTGGTCTTATGTGATTATTTGCACTTCTTGAGAATAAATTAGTTTTCCTGAGAATAATGTTTGCTAAACTTCCATGAGAATGCAGTTTTCTTCTGGAGAGCTAAAATTAGTCACACAGATGGTTGTCCTGATAATACTTAAGTAGAAATTCTTCCCTTCCGCCCCGCCCCACCCCCACCCCCCTCACCTCAAGAAATGATTGGTGGTAGGGGCTTCTCGCTGTGACACTAGGAAGCTGGGGAATATTTGCCCATGTAGTTCCCATTTTCAATGCGCTTCATTTTTTGGTGTAGATCCATAGTTTATCTGGTATCATTTTTTTCTGCCTGAAAGACTTTCTTTAACATTTATATTGTGTGGGTCTGCTGGTGAAGAATTCTTTCTCCTTTTGTATCTCTGAAAATATCATTTTTTTCACTTTCATTTTTGGAAGATATTTTCACTGGGTGTTTTAGGGTTTTCTACAGAAACAGAACTAGGAGGATATACAGGCGCTGCTCATCAAAAGTTGAGGAACATCCTGAATGCATATTGTTTTCCCACCATCACAAAGTCAAAAAATCATAAAGGGATCCATCGTAAGTCAGGGACCACCTATATAGACAGGTATAGCTAGATAGGAGCAGGTTTATTATGAGAATTGGCTTCAAGATTTTGGAGACTGAGAAGTCCCAAAATATGCCATCTGTAAGCTGGAGAACCAGGAAAGCTGGTGGTGTCATTTATTCTGAGTCCAAAAGCCTAAGAACCAGGGAGTCAATGGTGTAACTCAGTATGAGGAGAGCTGCTGGTATGAATCCCATAGTCCAATGGCCTGAGAACCAGGAGCTCTGATGTCTGAAGGTAGAAGACAGACACCCTACTTCAAAAAGAAAGCTTTCTCCACCTTTTTGCTCTATTCAGGCCCTCAATATATTAAATAATACCCACCCACCCTGGTAAGGGCACATTTTTTTTTTTTTTTTTAAGAGATGGAGTCTCGCTCTGTTGCCAGGCTGGAGTGCAGTGGCACGATCTTGGCTCACTGCAACCTCTGCCTCCTGGGTTCACGCAATTCTCCTGCCTCAGCCTCCTGAGTAGCTGGGACTAGACACATGCGTCACCATTCCCAGCTAATTTTTGTATTTTTTGTAGAGATGGGGTTTCAGCATGTTGGCCAGGATAGTCTTAATCTCTTGACTTTGTGATCCTCCCACCTCGGCCTCCCAAAGCGCTGGGATTACAGGTGTGAGCCACCACGCCTGGCCTTTTTTTCTTTTTTTTTGGAAACAGTTGTCTCTGTTACACAGGCTGGAGTGCAATGGTGCAATCATAGCTCATTGCAGCCCTACACTCCTGGGCTCAAGTGATCCTCCCGCCTCGCTTCTTGAATAGCTAGGGCTACATGGGCACACCACCATGCCCAGGTAATTTTTTATGTTTTGTAGAGATGGGGGTCTTGCTATGTTAACCAGGCTGGTCTCGAACTCTGGGCATTAAGTGATCCTCCTGCCTCAGCCTCCCAAAACACTGGGATTACAGGCAGGAGCCACCACACCTGGCTGGCAGATCTTTATGCAGTCTACTGATTCAAATGCTAATCTCTTCCAGAAACACCCTCACAGACACACCCATAAATAATCTGAGCATCCCTTACTGTAGCCATATAAAACTTTGTGACATTAAATTAACCATCACACTGGGTATAGAATTCTAGATTGACAGGTGTTTTTTTTCAGTACTTTAAAGATATTGTTGTGCTATCTTCTCGATAGCAAAATAAGAAATTTGCTAACATCCTTGTCATTTTCTTCTGTATATAATGTGTCTTTATAAAATTTCAACCTCTGGTTGCTTTTAAAATGTTCTTTTTATCACTTATTTTGAGTATTTGGGCCAGCAGGAATTGTAAGACACCAGTAGAACACAGTGTACATTTTTTTGTTTTTTGTTTTTTGAGATGGAATTTCACTCTTGTCACCCAGGATGGAGTGCAGTGGCATGATCTTACCTCATTGCAACTTCTGCCTCAGCCTCCCAAGTAGCTGGGATTACAGGCGCCCAGCACCACGCCTGGTTAATTTTTTTTTGGTATTTTTAGTAGAGATGGGATTTCACCACGTTGACCAGGCTAGTCTTGAACTCCTGACCTCAGGTGATCCACCCGCTTTGGCCTCCCAAAGTGCTGGGACTACAGGCATGAGCCACTGCACCCTGCCAACACAGTGTAAATTTGCATGAATGCACAAGTAAACTCATTTCTACACTCAGCGTGTGCACAGCGTTAGAGTTTGAATTGTATCCCTTCCCAAAAATATATGTTGAAGTCTTAACCCCCTAGTACCTCAGCACCTCAGTAAGTGACTTTATTTGGAAATAGGATATTTACAGAGGTAATCAAGTTAAAATGAGGCTAGTAGGGTAGGCCATAATCCAATGACTGCATCTTTTTAAGAAAGGGAAATTCGGACACAGAGACAGATCTGCAGAGGGAAGAAGATGTGGAGACACACAGGGAAAAGACAGCTATATTATGGAGCGCTGCATGTATAAGACAAGGAAGGCCTGAGATTGCCAGCAAACACCAGAAGCCAAGAAGAAGCAAGGAAGGTCTGTCCCTTACAGGTCTCAGAGGGAGCACAGCCCTGCTCATACCTTGATTTCACACTTCTAGGCTCCAGAAATGTGAGACAATACATTACCATGCCTGACTCGTATGTTTTATACCATCTGGTTTTGGTGCTTGGCAACCCTAGGAAACAAACACATGTGTATTTCATCCCTGTGTTTGATTTGGAGCATTGCACAGGTCCCACTCACTCAATCTCCCTCCCAAGTTATAAGAATTAATCAGGACCAGCAATTCACACTAGGGGTACAGCATACCAGGCCTGGAGCCCTGTTGACTTTCCGTTATTCCACTTCATCAAGTGCCCTGTTGTTTGAGCAAATTGCGAGGTTTGCTAGACTGACCACTGGAAGATGGTGGCTGCTGCTTCAGTGAGTTTTTAATGCAAAGTGATGACTGATCTCTGAAACCAGGGAACCACCACGTTGGGTCCAGGCCAAATTGCCAACCTTCCCAGTTGGGAACTAAATAAATGGTTGTTATTTTAAGTCACTATGTTTTGGAATGGCTTATTACATAGCGAAAGATAATAAAGTCCTCTAATAATGCTTGCCTTAATATTTGTATATTTCTCATATGAATGCATGTACTTTATCTCTTTTTGTACTTGAATGAGTTTGGCTGAATATACAACTGTAAGTTGGCAGTTATTTTCTATCAGTTCACTGAAGACAGTTTTCTACTATATGCTAACACAGTTGCTGAGATCTGATGTAAGACTAATTAGAGTATCTTTGTAAGTATTCTTTCTCTGTGAATACTTATTTCTCATCGATGCAGAACGGTTTCACACTGATGCATCCAAGGGGTGTGTGTGTCCTGTCTTGGAAATGTTTCCTTCCTCATTCTAAAGATATGTATGTCTTTTGTTAAGTCGGGAAATTCTCTATTTTCTCTTTAAGTATTGCCTCACCCTTTCTATTTTCTTCTTCCAGAACTCTATATTTATCTCTCCCCCATCCCCTTTCTGTCTTCTGAGAGCAAGGTTTAATGATGCCTCAGAATTATGATTATAATCATTTTTAAAGTATTACCAATTCCAACACACTGTGTAGGAATTACTCAGACTTTTTACCCCTTTAGCTTCTGAAAAACCATAGTAACTAACCATTCCTGGACTCAGTTGAGGAAGTAAAATGCATTTCCTTTTCAATAATTACCACAGAAAAGCACACTTAGCTTGCATTTCAAGTTGTCTTCGGTAAAGTCTCTTTTGCTTGCAACAGTTGTATTCTCCTGATTGCTCTTCCCCGACTTCCGTTCTCTGTAACAGAGATAGGTGTGTTGTGAAGGGCTACCTCCAAAGTCTTGCTTTTCCGTTTCTTTGCCTTGGGAGCACCTGAGAAGCCTTGAAGGTGAGGGCAATCGGAGGCGTCATGGGCGGTGTAGTAGAGCCCCGCACCGCAGCTGGGCTGAGATTGGGCCACTCTTGGTTTCTTTTGCTTCCACCTGGGAGACTTGCCCCGGCCTTTTCCTTTTTACCCTTTACCTGGCAAAGTAAATTCTCAGCTGAGCAGGTGAGTGTGGTTTCCAATTCTGAGATGCAGAAGGAGACCGAGTCCCCGCATCCCCCAGGGGCCATGCCCACAGGTCTGTTCCTTCAGCTTTCTCCCCCGCGCTGGTCCGGGACCCCCGCGGCTCCCATGCTTCTCTCCCCGTGCCCATGAGGCTCAGATGTGCAGGGGAAGGGGCCCAGCGCCGGCGACCTCACCCCCGGGCTCTCCATGTCTTTTAATTCCTTACATTTCTGATTATCTCTGTGCTGCACTCTGGCGAACTTTTAAAAATCTAGCTTTATTTCCTCTTCATCTGTATCCCATCTGTTTAACTCTTCCATTGAAATTATTTATCTGTTTCATATCTAGAATTTTTAATTTTGTTTATGTCTGACCTTACCCATTTGTCCTTTAATTCTTATGTTTTCATCCCCTCTTTCTTTAAATATTTTAAACATATTTGTTTTATATTCTCTCCATGAAAATTCCAGTGTCTGATGAAGGAGGGTGCCTCATTTTGCTCTGTTGTTTCTGCTCTCACGGGGGCTTGTTTCCTCGTGGGTTTTGTAATTTTTTTTTTCTAAAAGGTCATGTCCAGCTGATCTTAATTTGTGAGAATCCTGTGAAAACTGAAGGTTCATTTCTCTAGGGAGGATTTGTGTTAGTTTCTGCCAGGTGCTCCTGAGGTTACACCACCATACAAATATGGTAAATCTGAACCTCCGAAGATGTTCAAAGATGTGCTTGAATTCTCAGATGATACTTCTCCTTTCTCACCCAAAGCCCAGCCTGTATGGGCAATAATTTTTTTTTTTTTAATGACATATTTTCTTAGAGGTCCCTGCTTTGTGCTTCCAACTGCTCACTTTACATGAATCCAAGGCCCCTATCTCCTGTCTCTTGCATAGATTTCTACACCCAAGGCTTTATGTACTTGACATTGGTAATGCCTTCAGGGTAGGTATAGTGTGCTTGTGTGTGTGTGTGCGGGCGGGGGGATTGTGAGGGGGCGCCTCAGAGCTCAGTTAGGGCTCTGGCTTCCTCCTTTCTCTTCAGTGATCCCCAATCAATTTCCTTACTTTCTTCTCCAAGCCTCTAAAGCATTATCCCTCAATCCAATTCTTGAGTTTCAAGACCATGTCATCATCCTCGAATTATTTTGCCTTATGTATTTTTTCAGGAGTACATTTGCATGTTGTTTTGTAATAATTACCTATATTTGCAAATATTTAACTGCTTTTAGTGCTCACACCTGTCCTTTTGTGACCTGCTAATTCTAGAGCTAGTTTTGCATTACGTAAAAAAGTCATAGCACCAATTTATTTTTTTCCTCCCCCTCCCCCTCCTCATTCTGGGTCTCTGTCGCCGATGCTGGGTGCAGTGGTATGATCATAGCTCACTGCAGCCTACAACTCCTGAGCTCAAGTGATCCTCCCACCTCAGCCTCCTGGGAAGTTGGAACGGCAGGTGTGAGTCACCACACCCAGTTAATGTTTTTAACTTTTTGTAGAGATAGGGTTTAGCTTTGTTGCTCAGGCTGGTCTGGAACTCCTGGCTTGAAGCAATCTTCCTGCCTTGGCCTCCCTAAGTGCTGGAATTACAATTGTTAGCCACCTCACCCAGCCACCGTTTTCTTATGAAAATTAAATGGAAGGTATATTTTCTGAGATCTTTAAGACTCTCCATCTCCCTCACAAAATAAAATTTTTTGAAAAAATAATGAAAAGTGGTCAGGTGTAGTATTTCTGAGTTCCAAATCTATCTCCTCAATAAAAGGAAACAGCTCTACGGATCACA
Organism: Theropithecus gelada; assembly: GCF_003255815.1. Taxonomy (NCBI): domain Eukaryota; kingdom Metazoa; phylum Chordata; class Mammalia; order Primates; family Cercopithecidae; genus Theropithecus; species Theropithecus gelada. The sequence continues at coordinate 195,628,759 of NC_037668.1, read as the reverse complement.
CTTCACTGTTTTCTGCCACTTAATATCAAAGTTCTCAGGGTGGTCTGTTTCTCTGAAGATATTTTGTCTTTCTTTCCAAGATTCTTATGGAGGTTTTAACTCATTCTTCATAAGACCTTTCCCAGCGTATGTCAAGATAGATGCCAGTCTCCATTTTCAAAACAGGATGACCATATTGTAGGAAAAAGGCATCCTTTTTTTTTTTTTTTTAACGCAGGAAGGTTTTCTTGTCTTCTTCTTGTACTTTTTTAAAAGGAGTTTTAAAAATTTTAACTGGAAAACTTACTAGACAAATGTTGGTGCTCTGATTTTTGCTTCCTATATTCTTATTTATCATTTAGTACACGTTCTTTTCCTCTGCCTTGTCAGAGAGCTTCTTAAAGTTTTATTCCACATCACTGATTTTCCCTCAGTATTCCCTTCTTTAATGCCTGCTTCAGACCAGTCTTTATCCCAAATAGGAGGGCAGTGCTGCTGTACTCCAAGAACACATCACAAAGCCTAGTGCATTATCATTTCAATTTTGTAGCTTTTAAATTACCCACCTAGATCGTGGTGATAATTAATTTTAGGATTAAGAAAAGTTAAGAAATACTTAGACAGCTGGAAAATCATTATTTCTGGTTGTTTGTGAGGGTGTTTCTGGAGGAGATTGGCATGTGAGTTGGTGGACTGCATAAGGAAGACCCATCCTTGATGTGGCTGAGCACCATCCAATTGGCTTAAGGTCCAGATAGAAGAAAAAGACAGAGGAAGGGCAAATTTGTTCTCACTCTCCTGGAGCTGGGACACCCTTCTTTTGCCCTTGGACATCAGAACTCCAGGTTCGCTGACCTTCAGACTCTAGGACTTGCACCAGCAGTCCCAGGTCCTCAGACTTCCAGCCTTGGACTAATAAGTTACACCATTGGCTTCCTTGGTTCTGAGGCTTTCCGACCTGGACAGCCACACTGCTGGCATCCCTGGTTCTCTTGCTTATAGACGACCTGTCATGGGACTTCTAAGCTCTACAATCATGTAAGCCAATTGCCCTAATAAATCCTCTCTCTCTCTCCTAATTTCTCTCTCTCCCTCCCTTGCTTCCTCTTTCCCTCCCTCCTGTTGGTTCTGTCTCTCGGGAGAAACCTAACTACTACACATGTCTATGTGGGATTTTAGATATTTTAGGAGAAAACAGTATTTTCAAATTTTCCACTAAACTAGCAACAAAGACATAGAAGAACACAGTAATTCACCTCACTAAAAACCTCAATGTATCCTCAATGATAGAATTTGGGAAGACTTGCCGATAACTAGGTCAGTTGACTAGGTTAAAAAAGAAAAACAGGCTGGGCGCGGTGGCTCACACCTGTTATCCCAGTACTTTGGGAGGCCGAGGTGGGTGGATCACTTGAGGTCAGGTGTTTGAGACCAGCCTGGCCAACATGGTGAAACCCCATCTTTACTAAAAATACAAAAATTAGTCAGGCATTGTGGCAGGTGCCTGTAATCCCAGCTACTCGGGAGGCTGAGGCATGAGAATCGCTTGGACCCAGGAGGTGAGGTGGAGGTTGCAGTGAGCCGAGGTAGTGCCACTGCACTCTAGCCATGGCAACAGAGAGAGACTCTGTCCCAAAAGAAAGGGGGCTGGAGAAAAAAAAAAAAGAAAAACAAACCTCCAGCTACCACTTGGGGAAAAAGTAGGCAGACAGTTTCTATTTCTCTCTTGTTGTTTTGTGACTTAAAATATACAGGATCTGTAAAATCCTGAAGATCAGGTAGCTAATAACAATTAAGCTTGGAAGAAGAAACGGATTCTGAAAGTAGGTCTTCAGTTGGTTTGAAGAAAAAACACTCTTTTCTGTGGGACCTTCTGAGAGTTTGGCCTCATCTTAGAATTCTAAAGATTCCTGAGTATTTCTGGTGGCACAGGGCAAGTTAGCCCTGCCATGCAGGCCAGGTGAGAGCCTTGTGACTGTTGGCTCTTGTAATAATAGCAAGTTATTTTGCATGATATCTCTCTTCCCTTATTACTTATATCTCTGTAAAGTCATGATGAAACATATAGCTTTAGTTTCTCTTGTGCTGTGCAGATTTAAGCAACAGGTGTGTCACACACATGGAAGGGAATAAGAAAGGGGAGAGCAGTGTCATCTTCCCAGGTCCTAAGTGGAGGGAGCAGTGGTTCTCCCATGTGGAGGGCAGCTGTGATCTCATGAGGATCATGAACACAGAGAAAGCCGTGTAGGGGGAAGAGGAGGAACCATAATATGAGAAACCTATTCCTGGGCCTATGTGAGTAAGCACCTTAATGAACTCTCAGAAAGAGCAAAGAACTATGGAGAAGAAATAATTTTCAGCTATAAATCAGGGCTTGAAGCCATGACAATTTAGTTATTAAAATAAATCTGACCTAAATTTGTAGTCAAAATGTGGTGAGGACAGGATATTCGTCTTACAACATAAAATTTATTTCTAAAAGTGCCCAAGGCCAAAACCTTTTGTTCTCTGAAGTACGTAAAAATATTAGGCTGGGCATGGTGGCTCATGCCTGTAATCCCAGCACTTTGGAGGCTGAGGCAGGTGGATTACTTGAGCTTAGGAGTTCGAGACCAGCCTGGGCAACATAGTGAGACCTCGTCTCTACAAAAAGTCAACAAAAAATTAGCCCACTGCAGTGGCACATGCTTGTAGTCTCAGCTACTTGGGAGGCTAAGGTGGGAGGATCACTTGAGCCTGGGAGGCTGAGGCGGCAGTGAATGGTGACTGTGCCACTGCACTCCAGCCTGGGTGACAGAGCAAGACCCTGTTTTAAAACAAATCTTTTTTTAGATAGTCTTCCTTATTAATCTCTTTAGAAAAACACTCCTTCATAAATAATGCAATGGTAAACCAGTTCATACCTGAGTGGAAACAATTTCTAAATTTGTTAAGTCCTAAACTAATGAAAAAAAATTAGGGAGAGTGAGTATGTGCATGTAAAATTCAGTGAGCATAGCCCTGGGAATGTTATCAATTTTGGGGGGTGTTCTTCCTAAAGCAGTTTATAACAACATGAGGGAAGTTAAAGCTATAGGATGTTTGCATCATTTTCCTATTAATGTCACTTATGTGTATTTATACTTTGTACGCATGAAAATAATAAAACAAGGTATTTAGTATTGAGATTGCTGAATAGGAAGCAAAGAGACAGGCTATGTCATTGACTAAGTCACTTAATCTCTCCTGGCCACAGTTTTTTTGACTGCAAAAAGAGTTGGACAGGGTTGCTTCTAAGGCCTTTTCCAGCTTTAATATTTTATGGTTAAAATAGAAACTAAGACAAATAAATGTATGTTTTCAGAAAGATCAAAGGCATAAACATAAACATAAACATCCCCTAAGGTGCATCATATACTTCCTTACACATAGCAGGTAGTCAGGAAAATATCTGTTGATTACATTTAAATTCTTTATGTGATTGGTTTCTTAAATAAGTAGGCAGACTGAGTTATTTCAAAGGCCTTTTCCAAATGTTATCCTCTGCTTAAAATGTAATTTAAGCCAAATAAATAGTGTACTTAGATCAATGAGATTTTAAATTCAAGAATAGAAGTCTTATCTTTGATCTATGTATTCCCTTTGAAGCTTCATATTTCCTTCCATAGCAGGTGATCATGGAACTATCTCTGATTATAGTTATTATTATAGTTATTTGTTTGCTTAGTTTTTCAAGTAGAATTGAACATTTTTCTCAATATGAAAACACTGAACTACTTTTAAAACTCATTATTGTATAATGTCCATCCATTTCTTGCTATCTAAAGCTATGTTATAAAAACAAGTGAATAATTGGGAACTGGGTACCAAAGTGAGTGAAATATTCTGTTCCTTAGTTTTCCATAATGAGACTTTTAATTAGCTTTCCCATGGTTTAGATACTAAATTTATGAAGAATAAAAGTTAAAAGCCAAATGCTAATCTTGTATCACCGCTTGTCTTGTATACTAATTGTCCTAGGATTTCTATATTACAACCAGGAAGACGTGAATTAAAACCTCTGAAGAGACTATAACCATAAATAACTTATGGCATATGTTCCATTATTAATTGAAAACTCATAGTTAATAAACTTTGGGAAGGAAACTTTCAGGCACATGGCATGGAATATGAAGGTGATGTTCTTTTTATAAATTATAAAGGTAGCATATATTATATGAATTACTCAAGACTTTACAAGCAGAAAAAAAGGACAAAAAATAAAACTCATGTGCACCCTATGTTAACATGTAATTCGTAATGAAACGTGTGAAATATAAACACATGACTTTCACTTATTCATTTTCACTTTATACTTTTTAATTGAAATTAAATTAGTCACTTAACATACATAATGCAGTGTTTCTTTTCCAGTCTAGTAGCTTTTCAGCATTCAGTTTTGAGGCTCATGGGAAATGTTACTCAGTATCAAGATGTGGTTTGATGAGTGAACAATGTCAGTATCCACTGTACTTAACAGAAGACAGAAGGGGCTGGGGTTAATCTGCAGCTAACAACATATAAAAATAAAAACAAACACAGACCCACAATAACATCAACATGCATTATTAGGCAAAGATCCAAAATTAACCCAACCCACACAGATTTCTTCTAAGCTGAGGTAACGCATGGAAACAGATACTTTATCAAGATCCATAGCCATAGTAGTAAGGTTCATCAGGGCGGAATCCATATGCTGTGGCAGGGCGTCCAAGAATGCCAACTGGTTGGCCAAAGCCATCCATTCCAAGGCTAAAAAAGAGAAAAAGGAATGATAAGCTACGTTTTTCATCACACACCCACAATGCAGATTAAGAGGCCTAGATTTTTATACCACCAACATTCTCCTCCTAGCAGGGATAGTGATTTATGTGGATATCACTAACTTTTTTTTCTTAAGGTTAATAGAGTCATTAAAAGTGTATATAATAAAATACTTCTAACAATGTGTGTTAAAAGTATGAGAAACCTCTGTCAGTAGGTACTATTCTAAACAAAGTGGAAGAATCAAGTTAGAAAAGTTTTATTTAATGAATTACTTATATATGGCTCTTAAGCAAAAATATGAAAAGATTTTACATGCTAGCAATGATCAGTAATATATTGCTAGGGAATGATAAAAATAAAACTGTAGTAAAGTGAGTTTTGCTGTTTATAATGTCTTTTCATATGACGATATGGGACTAATTCCACTTTTAGTAAAAACATGTGTTTGAGTTATATCAGTGAACTCTCATGCAGGGCCAAATCATACCATAAGCCTATGATTAAAAGAACAAGATAAGGAATTTGACAAAATGTGAAAATTAGTCAGATTTGATCTGCAAATCCTTCCTCTGATTCCTCAATGCAAACAATTACAAAAAGTATCTATTTCTTTTGAGTGACAGCAAGGCAATTACAAATTCTGGTTCAACTTATTCTATGGAAATAACAGAAACCCAAAGATAACCTTCAGAGCTGTAAAGATAGCTTCAAGTATGTTAAACTTCATGATTATTAAAAAAATTACTTGTTGATCTATTAATACATTATTTAGAGGAAAATCTGTTCTCCAAAGTCCTTTTTAAAGGTCAGGGAATTATCCGACACTTAGGAAAATGACAAAGTATTAATGTTACCAGGCAGAATATGGTGACCTTAACATGCTCATGCATAGCTCATGCAGTGAATGCTAGTGAGCTTGACTTCCAATCAATAGAAACCATTTGTAATGCAGAAATGTAAGTTTTGGAAAAATAAAACACATTTAAATGATTTAAGTTTGCACTACATGAGGAGATGGAAAGATAATTTTCCCTCAATAGCAAAAGCTGAATCTGATGAAAAAATATATTCACATAGGCACTAACTCTCTGTCACACTCAGAGTGAGATTAAGTTGACACACTTTAGAAGTAACTATTAAAATGTTAAGGTTTTAAATAAATGTGTGTATGTGCATGTGTGCGTGTGCACGCATGCTGGTGTGTATTAAGATGGAACTAAAGAGTAAATGTAAAGAGCCAAAATACATATAACACATACTGGTCCAGTGACTCTACCCTTTAGGAGAATGGAAGTTCTGAAATACAAGTTTCAGGTTAGCATTTGTACTGAGCAGTCCTGGACACAACTTATTGTTTTGGGCTCCTCCTACATCAAAACTTTGTCTATAGTTTCCCAAAGTTGGTTGAAATTTTTAAGTCTACATTTTATTTTGAAATGGTAAAAATATAAGCACCTTTTCTTACTTTGGTCTCATGGGAAGAGAGACTAAATTTTGTGATGAGGGAATCAAGAGGTAGCTTAACAGATGTTTCAGAAATTAATGGAGTCAGTGAACTAAGAGGCACTGGTATCAGCTTAAAATTAGAGTAAAAGTTATTGAAAACTTCTCTGCAAGCACTAAGGCTAACAAGTAATTATCTATCTAAAGAACTCTCCATTATACAACTGTTGATTACATAGCTTGGATTTCAACTTGTTCCTTCTTCATCTTTCTGCTTATTACCTGTCTTTAACCAGTCCTTATTGTTTTTAGCAGCTCCTCTGAGGCCAAATAGCAGTAAGCTTAGGTTAAACACAAGTTAATCTTATGTTCATTTCTCAATCTGGGGGCTATGGCAAGATCTATTTCAGTAATTTGAAAACAAGAGGCATATATGGGACAGTGAGGAAATACGAAAAGGCACCTTCAAAACAGAGTATCTCACAGATGACTTGTTAGCAATATCACTGTAATTTTATCTAAAAGAAGATGGTCCTCAGAAGGGAGTTTGCCAGTCGTTGGCACAAAACAAGGAGCTTCTCGGCTACAATGCTGGTTGTAGCCACCTAAGCAATTGTGTGGTGATCTGGTAAGCTATAACACCATAAGGAATATCTGGCCTTTTTTGCAGTTTGGTCCTCAGTCAGGAAGGGAATTTAACATTCTCAGAGTCTGAGGCCATTCTACATTCAAGTTGCAAAATTCTCCCCCTTTTTTTATTTCTATGACTAATAGGCAAACTATTGATCATTGTTTTCCCATGTAATTTGCCAATAGGGTAAATAATAAACTTAGATATTACCTAATCTACCTGATGGTTATAACTTCCACTGTACATTAACAAATGGATTTTTTTTCTTTTTAAAATATGTCATGCACATTGTTGATAAGAATCAGAAGTCCCAAGTCAGTGAAAGAATGACCCTTGAGCACTGATGAGTCTGAGTTTCTGAACCTATAAATCTCTGGTCTTGAACAGCATGGTCTTTAGGTTACTATGGTAAAGATCTATTTATGCAGTCAACAGTTCACCCAGAGACACCTGTGGGTATTACAGTGTAGAGGACATCATTTACTTTTCTGAATTTCTATATACAAATATCATTTGGGGAAAAAGGAATAAAATTTGAAACCAAACTGTAAAATGATCTTTTCTGGAATTCTTCATTATGTATCACAGATGAACTTGCTGTTTAAAGAAAAAAATATTTAAAACATTTATGATCAGTTTAGAGAATACGTTGACATAGGTCCTAGGTCCTTTTGTATTATGAAAAATCAACTATATCTACAGAATTAATACATTTTTAATTAAATTCACTGTGAAACAAATAGTTTGTTTCTTTAATCCCTCTCATTTGATTCTTTCTAATATAGTGGGGGAAATTAGGCTTTCCAGGATGCTAAAACCTGGAGATATTCTTTTGGAATATGTAGACACTTTACTTTTTTCCTTGGGAAAAGGATATAGCCTTGCTAATGCTGAGTTTAGTTCAAAACCAGGAGAGTTTTCCTTTAAACAGAAGCAGATAGATTCTTCATGTAAGTTCTTGAAGGAGATAGAAACTATGAATATAGAAAGGCAATGTTGCAGCAAAAATTGTGCTTTCCTGATCTGGAAAGACTTGACTTCAATAGTGTGTATCACAGGAATTTGTACGCCCTCACTAGGGGCCCTGAGAAGCAAGGAAAAGTAAGCTGTGATATGCCACATCTGCTCTTGCCTTGTGTGACCATTTTGCTTCAGATACCAGTTTGAATATGTGGCTATTTATAAGTATACTGGAATTTAATCCAATCTTGTAGGGTGCGTGTCTCTGTATGTACATAGTTTCTTCTTGCTACTCCTAACCCACATAAAAAGTGGTGTATCCCTCTAGATTAGTATATGCCACTATTATAGTATTTTTTCTTTACAGGATTGGTTATTTAGTGTCATTTCACCTTTATCCTTAATGTTCAGATAACATATTTTGGACCTTTGAATCACCAAAATACAGTGTCTCTTCCTGAAAATACATAATTCTGGTCCAAAGAAAATAGTTATTGTTTATTGCGAAAAGATAACTAGGAATGATAAGGGCAAAAAGTCAATCTGCCATTAAGTTTTATTTCCCAAGAACAATTATTTCTGGGTACCTAGGAAGAAAAATGACAAGTTCTTTAAAAGACAAAAATTATATTTAAAACTCAACAACAAATAGAAAACCACATCTAGAGTGTGTTTTTTAAAATAAATTTAGAAATCTAATTAGCATTCAGCAAGCAGAAGACTGAGTTTTCACTAATATTTACAAGACTTCAAACACATTTGTAATAGCAATCATTAGAATTCTAAACTTGAGATGATTTAGAGCAGGAAAAAAGAAATCTGGAAATGACAAGTGATGCTTCACATGCAGCACATAACAAGGGAATGGCAGCCAGTAAGGAATCCCAGGCACTCACAGGCTCTTATTAAATTTCTGGGCCAGAGTTGACATTCCTGTAGAAAGAGAAGAAAATCACCTACCTCTGGCTGTTTGTGAGGCTTAATTAGTGCGTATTTGTAAAGCACTTTGAAATCCTTGGATGAAAAGTGCTGCATAAGTGAAAAGTATCATTATTTTATTAAAATGAGATAAAAGCAACACAAGTCTTTTTCTTCTTTTAAATTCCTAGGTCAGCAATATCAATGTAGAGCAAGTAATGAATTTATTAGTAAATGGCTACAAAAAAGAATAAATGCAGGCCAAATTATTGTTTCATAGGCTCATGGAAGTCTGACTTGGGAACATTTTAGGAAATAATCTTGGCTACACTTTTATTCACAACATCCTTGACAGGGTCTATCCAGCTCTTGTCTGAACACCTCCAGAAAGAAGTGCTCACTACTTTGTCAAGGCAGTTCATTCCATTTATGGATATGTAAAACTGTTGGAAAGTTCTTTATTACACAGCTCTAAAATCCAGTTCAATTAGTCTTAGAATTACCCTCTGAAACCACACAAGGAGTCCAATTCCTCTTTGATATGACTGCTCCACAGCCCTGGTTTACTCAAGCCTCATTACATGGTCTTCAATCTTTACCATCTCACTTGCTCTCTAAAACCACTTCCATTTTCTAGTGTTTGTCTTCAAATGAAGAAGCTAAAATTAACATGATACTTATGATGTGGTCTGAAACCAGTACAGAATAAAAGATCCTATATCTGACTTTATACTATTGTAGGTTAAAACTGTATTAATCTTAAACAATATTTTTAAGAAGATATTATCACAAAGTTGCCTAATATTGACTGCTTATAATTGTGTATATATGTGTATATGTATATACATAACATTGAGTTGTATGTAGTTATATAATATTGTTATATGTAACATTAAGTTTTTTATATATATGTACAGTTGTGTTTGTACACACACACACACATTCAAAATTTACTTATAACTACCATGCTGAATTTCATCTTTTTGGTCTGAGTCTGTCTTTAGGAATTCTATTCTTCCCAAGACAAAATCATTTATGACTACATATTTGTAAATAGGCAACAGTGATTTTTCTTAACAAACCAGTCTTTGTGATCCATCAGGTAATATTGAAGGCTGGAATGCTTTTGGAATTGTCAAGCGAAAGAATTTAACATGAGCTGTTATAGGAAGAAACTTTCCAGGATATTATAAAACCATATGAAATTACTTCTTCATAATTTCTTAGAATACTTCATTCTTTTTATGAATTTCTCCAATATATTGATTATAGAATCAAAATCAGTATTTAGTATGTTTACCTTTCTAAGTAGATTGTTAATTGATCATCAGGGTAATTTCAGCTTAAGTATGATTTGTCATGGGAAATTTAGGTCTATTGTTAATAGTGACTCTATATACCATTTGCCCATCCATTCACCTATCCCAATAGTAGAAACATTTATTGAGTTCCTACAATGTTCTAAGTATAGTTTTTGAAGCCAAGGAAAAAACACATGCTGGGAAGGCAATAATAAGACATAGTCCTTGACTATAAGGATTGGAGGCACCTAACATGGAAGAAATATTCTGATAATAACCTGATGTCATACTACTGTAGCATATGTATAAATTGCTACAGAAGAAAAGAGGGGGGCCAAATATTTAACATAAGAGTATCTTAGAGACATGTACAAATTGCTTCAGGAGAATCTTGGCAGCTAGAAAGTCTTCATACAAAATACTTTGATTTAATGCATCTGTTACTTCCTGACATATTTTGTTATTGTATTTCTTTCCCATTAGAAAACAAACACCATGGAGGGCAAGGACTGTCTTGGCCATTGCTATATCCCTAGCCTCTAGTATTGTATCTGACATGTATTCAAAAAATACATGAATTCACGAATGAATGAGTCTTAAAGGACAAGTAAGATTTCACAGGCGAAGACAGACAGAATTCCTGATGGTGGAGCAGCCTGAGCAACAGAGAGGAGTGGCCGATGAAGAGCAAATGGTTTGTTATGGTTAAAGTTTTAGATTTATGATATCAGCAAGTGGCAGGAGATAAGGCTAGAAAGGGCGGTTAGGACTAGATATTGAAGCTTTTCATAAAGCTAAGAACTGGTGGCTTCTGGAGAGTCGTCAACAGTTCCTAAGAAAGAGAATGACCAAATTCTATGTTTTAGAAAGATAATTGTAGTAGGAAAGGGGGTTGAGATGCAAAATCATAAACACTGAGGAAACTATTACAGCTGTCCAAACGTGAAGTAATGAGGACCTACAGAGGGGTACTGGCAGAAATAACAATGATCAAATATGCTACAATTCACAACAATGTTATCTTTTCTCTGTTTTTTTTTTTTTTTTTTTTTAAGAAGGAATCTTGCTCTGTTGCCCAGGCTGGAGTGCAGTGGCGTGATCTTGGCTCACTGCAACCTCTGCCACCTGGGTTCAAGTGATTCTCCTGCCTCAGCCTCCGAAGTAGCTGGGTTAAGGTGTGTGCCACCACACCCGGCTAATTTTTCTATTTTTAGTAGAGACTGGGTTTCAGCATCTTGGCCAGGCTGGTCTTGAACTCCTGACCCTGTGATCCACCCGTTTCAGCCGCCCAAAGTGCTGGGATTATAGGCGTGAGTCACTGTGCCCGGACCATCTTTTCTCATTTAAAATAGTTTTATTAGGCCAGGTGCTGTTGCTGATGCCTAAAATCCCAGCACTTTGGGAGGCTGAGGTAGGCAGATTGCCTGAGCCCAGGAGTTCAAGACATGGGAAAACCTCATTTCTACAAAAATACAGAAAACTATCCAGGCATGGTGATGCACACCCATGGTTCCAGCTACTTATGGGGTTGAAGCAGGAGGATCACTTGAGCCCAGGAGGTTGGAGGCTGCAGTGAGCCATCACCGCCACTGCACTCCAGTCTGGGAAACAGAGTGAGTGAGACCCTGTCTCAAAAAAAAAAAAAAAAAAATTTAAAGTTATACCTTTACATGTTGGGGACTGAGAGTTAAGGAGAAGAATTTTAAAACTGTCTGGAAATTTTAAAGGTTATAGTTAATTGGAATGGAGCAAATTTTGCCCCCTTAGTATGGGAATATGCTTCATCAAATGACTGAGATGCTGTGGTATTCCACATAGATGAAATCAGACTGTAGAAGAAGCTTGCCCCTATTTTCTACAGGGCTGAACTATTCTGGAAAAGGGAATATTTTCTCCTTGAAATTCTTACAATAAGAAGAGATGTGCAGATTGAATGAAACAATGAGTATAAAACAATACCTAACACTAGTAAAATGATGTGTTACTACATCGAGATCTAAATGTTTGTCATTTATAGACCAACCACTAGATGGAGAGCTTGTCTTACCACTGAATTTCAGGTACTTTCACAAAGTTTCAAAGCAAGGATTATTAAATTTAAACTTCTCAGCACATTTAACATTCATAGAATGTGGTGTCCATTGCTTTCGCAGATAATTAATGTCCAGTTTTATGATTATGAAATAATTTACAGCTAAATAGAAATACCTATCAGTTACATGCAAAAAAAGTTTTGTGAATGTTGGGTGCCTAAGAAAATAGGTTATAAGAAAAGATGCTGATTGTCTTGAACACTGAAAAAAGTAATATGCATGAATGTTAAAGTACTATTACTATAACATAGCTTCTAAAATTTTTCATTGACCTGATATTAATGGCATCTTGTTTCTATAAATCTATATGTAATAAATATATATTTTAAGTTGCTCAAAGGTATTACTCATTTCTTTGGATCTGAACTTTTGTATTGTTGAGAAAATAAAATCCAAGAGCATGGTTAAGAAGTCTTCTAATGAGTTTCACCAGCATATATCAAGTTTAGTTGTCATTTTCCATTTAGTTTTATTCTTAATTTTTTATATGCATAATTATAACTTTTTCTTTTATTATAATAAAAAAAGTGGCTAAAGCATCTTAAAGACTCTTATTCTTAATGAATTCAAACTAGTGTTTTTTTTCAAAAATCAAGGGCAAATTATATGAGTAGTGGGAGGCTGTATTTAAAATACTCATCTAAAAACATTTTTTGAAGGACATCTGTCAGTTCTAAGGGTGAAAACACCTTGAGGAAAACTCCTTTCAATTTAGTTACTACACTGAGATACTTCAGATAAAAACTAATTTGTACTAATGATGAAGGGAACATGTGTAAAACAGTCACTGATTTATTCTAAATGGTAAAGAAATTCCATTCCATTGACTGTCCTCTAATTTCATTCAAGTTATACTTCTCTTCTTATACATCTTAATCTGTTGATTAACCTGCCTCCAGAGTATTATTTTAGTGACTATATTTTAATGTGGAGATGTTATACTTGGTACTTTTTGATACTATATCATTGCATTAATTTTTCTATTCCTTTTTATTAATTTACTTATTTATTGCATTTTATATAGTCTCATTGAAATTCTTCTATTAACTATAATTCTCAGGCATCCTAACACTCTTGCTGTTAGAGCACTTGTCTTGTACTGTCATGTACTTTACTAAGCTTTTTTTTTTTCTTTTTCTTTTTCTTCTTTTTTTTTTTTTCTCCGAGACGGAGTCTCACTCTGTTACCAGGCTGGAGTGCTATGGCACGGTCTCGGCTCACTGCAACCTCCGACTCCTCAAGTGATTCTCCTGCCTCAGCCTCCCAAGTAGCTGGGACTACAGGCACATGCCACCACACCCAGCTAATTTTTGTATTTTTAGTAGACGGAGTTTCACCATGTTGGCCAGGATGGTCTTGAACTCTTGACCTCAGGCAATCCACCCGCCCTGGCCTCCCAAAGTGCTGGAATCACAGGCTTTACTAAGCTTTAAAACAAGGCTTATCAAATTTAAACTCCTCAGCATACTGAACATTGATAAAATGGGATTTCCATTACAATCTGATGATTCTCTTTCATGATGGTCCTTTTTATGTTTTCATTGATATGAAGTCTCATTATATTGCCCAGGCTTGAGTATTGTGGCTGTTCACAGGCACAATCATGGTGCACTGTAGCCTCCAACTCTTGGCCTCAAGTCATCCTCTACCTCAGCCTCCAGAGTAGCTAAGACTACAGGTATGCACTGCTGCACCTGGTTCCTTTCTTTGTGTACTTTGTAATATTTTATTGTGCTTTCAACTTCATTTTTTTTCCCTGTCTGTTGGCTCTTGAGCTGTGGAATTATTTCTACAGAGAGGTTCTGTATTTGTTTATAATGTGTCAGGGCCCTGGCAGTTCCACTGTCCTGAAACAATCTAAATGGCAATTTCTTGACTAAGGTTCCCTGAATTAAGTATATGGTGTAAATTCTGAACCCACTCATGTGCATGAAACAAGCTTGTGACTTCTCTTTCACATGAGTGACTATCTTCCCCTACTGAGGGTCTTTGAGCACAGACAAGTTTTGGCCACTTCTCTGGGCTGGTGAATTAACATCATTTAGTCCTCTTTTCAACTGATGAGAAAAAGGTAGACCTTTGAAATTCCAGGCTTTATTTAGAGAATTCAGTTCCATCTTCCTTTACCAAATAACCCATACCTAGTTCAATATTCCTGTGGGTGTTTTTTTTGTCATTGGGGTATTCCCTATCTTTCTTATGAACTTGGTCATGTAAGTTTCTGTTACATTTTTGTCTACCATTTACATATTATCTGTATAGCAGTGGTCCCTGCCAAATTAGCTCAGTCTACCATCTTGCTGGAAGTCCTTTTCATTTTATTATCACTATTTTTTTTGATGTGGAGTTTCATTCTTCTTGCTCAGGCTGGAGTGCAATGGTGCAATCCTGGCTCACTGCAACCTCCACCTCCTGGATTCAAGTGATTCTCCTGCCTTAGCCTCCCAAGTAGCTGGGATTACAGGCCCACACCACAATGCCTGGATAATTTTTGTATTTTTAGTAGAGACAGGGTTTTGCCATGTTGGCCAGGCTAGCCTCAAACTCCTGAACTCAGGTGATCCACCTGCCTCAGCCTCCCAAAATGTTGGGATTACAGGCGTGAGCCACCATGTCTGACCCATTTTATTATTATTTATCTGCACATTCGAAGAAAAAAAAATAAATTTTAGATTTCTCTGGCTCACAATAGGCTTTCTTGAAGAGAACAATGACTTGCAAGAAACAACTGGAGCCATTAAAAGATACTTTATTTTTCCTTATTTGTAGTTATTAACAGAAAAAATGCTCTAATAGGTACCTAATGGAAGTTGTCAGATGTGATTATCAAGTTGAAGTGAATATTTACTCAAACCTATAATGGTCTCAGGCTTTTTCTGGCAATATTTTAATGAAGGTATGCCATCTAGTCATCTTTAACTTACATTTCTTCCATTAAGTACAAGGACTTCTTAAAATTGGCAGTTCTATACTATCAAGCAATGCTTCATTTCATACCACCAAATGTTAAGGGAACTTGCTGAGTGGCTTAAATAACCCCTAGGTCAATAAACCGAGTCATTAGCACCTCCTTTAAATAATTGTTTGTCTGTTACTGGTTCAACATTTATATAATCTGTCATAATACCCTGGTTTTCTAAGGTAAAAAAATTACTGCTATGGGCTTAAACTAGAGAATATCATGTAAGTAGCAATGTTTTTTCAGTGATAGTTTAACTATACTGTCTGGTACTGAGTGAGTTAAAGCCTGAACACCACAACTAATTACTATGTAATGCTAACCTTAGTTGCTGGTTCATTTTGAGACTCTTTAAAATATGAACTGTGTATTTTACCCCTATGCACTCTCTTAATGATTTGTTTTTTTAGACTGAAATCACTTCCAGCCATCAGTTATACTTTTGGTCTCTACATATGCACTTCTCCAAGCACAAATATTTCTTTTTCCTATTGGTCTGCCAGCCCTGTCAGAGCAAATTTCACTTTAAACTAAATGCTATGATACTTAAAACCTCTTGGATTACTCAGGCTGCTAGTGTGATCTGTAACCTTCCAAGAATGACAGCTGAACTTTCCAATTTGCTTATAGTGTTTGGGGAACTAGAAAGCACATGCCAAAAGGAAAATGTTTCTGATGTTGAACAGAAAGGAAAGTTCTTGTTGGAGGTGGGGGCAAGAGACTATTAAGTACTGAAAAATACTAATAAGAAATGAAAAGAAACTAAACATGCTGTAAAGTCTAAGACCTCAAACATAATTCAAAACTTAATACTAGTACTAAAAACTCTGGTTAAAATATGAAAAATAACCTTTAGTTACTGTAATTTAAGCGCCAACCAGAATCTTAAAGTGATAATGCACTATTGAAATGAACAAATTCAAAAAATGGAATATAAAATTATCACAAGTAGTACACAAAATGGGCTATATCAACTCCCCATCTTTCTTTATAAAACAGGCAAGTCTGACATATGAACAAAAATAAAAGTTAATACAGTCATCTAACATACATGCTACCTCCATGGACATAATAAGAGTCTCTCTTATATGAACAAAAAACACTACTGACATAAACCAGTCTTTTTTTTTTTTTTTTTTTTTTTAATTAATGTTAAGTTTTTTGTTAAAACTTGTGTCTCCAAAATCCTTAAACAAATCATTCAGTTTGGGAACATTTTGGAATAGTTTTGAAACTTTTCACTTCAAGGAAGCAGACAAATGTTTGTTTTAAAAAAATCCTGAAATCTTATCAAACGTAAGATGCTTAATATAAAATCTCCTATTTATTTCATAATCTACTTATTCATTTGTGTCAATATTTTTTAGGCTAAAATAATAGTCAAATTACATTTGGATGATAAAAATTGAGCAATGACTGCTAAAGACGTTTCTGGAAAGCTAAATCAAACTAACATTTTTCCAAAATTGAGGGCAAACATATAGATAATAGGAACTATATTTAAACACATTAAAAGTGCATCTTTTTAAATAGCTAAGCATAATTTAAAAAATTTGATTCTAAACTTATAATTGCAAATACACACACACACACACACAAAGGCATTTCCTTGCTTTACAGGGGTATGTCAAAAGATTTATATTGGGCAGTATTATTTGATGTTTTGCAGCCATTAATTCAGTAATTTCAGTAATAAACACAGGTTGGAAAAATATATCACAGTTATTTAACGTCCGCTAGAACGTTTAGGATCTCAGAATACTGCATAATATAACAGAAATGCATTAGAAGAACAGGTATTAAAGTAAATCTCTACCGTTATAAGCTTTCTTGATCCTTAAGACTATATTTAACTGTTACATTATAGGTTTCTTTTTTAAAAAAGGTAAATTTATTTTCTGTTCAGGTATAAGACTATAGATTGTAAGATTACATGTCTTCTGATGATGAAGCATGGTGTTTCTATATCATCTTCAAAGAATAGGGCTAAGCATCCTTTGGTCACACTTTGCATTGATATAAACAAATTCAGTGTAGACTGGAATATAGAAATATATGACAATTGTTTATCTGACTTGTAAGAGTCATATTTTAAGTTAAAATTATTCTTAAATCAGCCTAAGGAAACACTATCTTTTTTCTTCTTTGTCACTCATGTAAATGAGCATTTCCCCTCTTCATTTAAGGACTAGCAATTAAGTTTATGAAATTCAGCCAAATGAACTTAAGTACAAACTATGAACTTATCAATAACTCCTAAATTTTCTTAAAGTTAGTAGGGTGCAATTACTTCAAAACTAGAATATCTGAATGGGATTTGTGTCTCCACTGATAACTTGTTTCAGTCTATATCCATAACTAACTTTGACATGACTTCTTTCTTTGTAAAATAAGAATAATGGCTATATCTTTTAACACCTCTATGCCTTGAAATTATTGTATTTCCAAGAAAAGTACCCGCATATAGTATATATTTGGTGGTGTTATTGTTATGACATGAAAATGATGAATACTTCCCTAGAAATGCTTAGGAAATTCTGGCTTCTGCCTAATGATCTAGACAGTTAAGGGATACTCTATCATACTTGGCAAGCTTCATACACATGCTTTCTGTTTGCCTTTATAGGGCTCCTACATAATTCATAGAGATTTATGCCTCCACATAGGCATACTAATTGTTGTTGCACTAAAATAATGCCATGGCCAATCGTTCTTTCCTTTTACCGTAGTAAGACTGGACTGTTTGTATTAAGATTGTTCAATCAAAACCCTTTAGATTCTATGTCATGATTGATGAAAATAACACCTTTAGGGATGAAACTTACTGAAAGATTCTAGTTACATGCTTTTTCATCTTATTTTATACTCAGTGAGTTTATTTTGAAAGTAGTTAATCAAGGGTAAGGTTTTTAGTTATCTCATGTAAATCATCACTTCTCACATTGTACACATTCCTATACTCAGGTTTACTGCCAGTGTTGGCTTCTCTTAGAAAAGTGCACACAGGTCATGAAAACGTTTAGGGTGGAGTATTTTCATTCTGCGATGTGTGTTGTCTTTGGGCTTGTGCCAACCTAACAATCTGGCACTTATAAGCAAAGCTGGGCAACTATGAGAATTCTTTAGGGAGATGGAATGCACCATACATTTTTGAGATTATCTAGGCTTTAGACAGTATTCTGAATGAGCATATAGGTATATCTATATTAGTTATTTCAAGTATGCAGGAAAAGGGACAAATTGATTCAATTTAAAATAACTATGGTATCTATTTGCTGATGGCAAAGAGTATCTCCCTTCCCTAGACTTTGTTGGGGGATCACGTAACATGCAACTGTATAAAATTGTAATAGTTTCTTTTTCCCCATAGTGTATAAAAAGAATGAGGTAAATTATAATAGCCTAATATTTACGAAGGCTTTGAAAACTTTTTAAAAAATATTTTAAAAAATATTTGAATGTTTTTAAAAACACTTTTTTTGAGATTTTTAAGAACTCTTAAAATGCTTTTTAAAAACACTTTTTAAATGCATTTTACAATGTTTTTAAAAAATATTTTTTGACTTTTAAGAGCTCTTGCATATTTATCACCTCAAAAATATCTCAGCATGAAGTTGGGCACCTTTATCAATATAGCTTTATAGGGTTTCTTGTATAAATTTGAAAAGATGTAAATTTTAAGCTACAGTTGTATTTTAAAAATTTACTTGCCTAACTATGTTCATAGAAGCCTCCTCCCATCCTTTCACACTTGAGGGGCTCTAAATTAGCCACTTGATACTGTCTACACAAATCTGGATTCCTTTTTAAGATCGCTGTGCCTTTTAATTTCTGACAGGCCAGTAGGAAGGTGCTTTGTTTTTGGCTGGAAAACCCTGAAAAATCGGGGTGTATCAACTTTAGATATAGTTTCTTCTAAAGCTAAACAAAGAAAACAGGCTTAAAATATATAAAATACATTATATTTCTTAAAATATAATGTTGACTTATGTTCATAGAAAGAGAATTATGTTCAGGAAATCATTGATTATGTTCCTGTTTAAGTGTATTCAAAAGACCATTTAAAATCCTTAGCTTATTCAAAGGGTGCAAGACAGCTTTTGTTAATTGTGCCTTTCTACTCTAAAATGAGACCATAGAAATATGTAGCTTTTACTTAAGAATCAAAATAAATACACACAGATTTTACATATACCCATAATGAACTATAATATTAGAAAAATGATTAGAAAATTACTAATAATTATGTTTAAACACAAAACAAAGTAGCATTTGAAAATAAATTATATTACAGAGTCCCACACTTGTCTCTTTGGAGCAGGTCTGAGTTCTATCTAATTCATGGAGGAACTGAGCGTTAGATTACCAAGTAATTTGGGCTAATACTGAAAGACTGCGTGTTAGCCTAAAATTCCTACAGGTAAATTCTATAAGATTATAGTTCATAATTAATCCTTTAACTCCAGACATCACCTCCATTTTCAAATGACCACTTTTTTAAAATTAGAAAACCTGATGCATTTTAACAAATCCTTTATAATTTAAAACTCTTCCAATGAAAAGTGTTAAAAATTCATCAATAGCTATGATGTCAGTGTTAAAAGAATTTCAAAGACTAAAATGTTTGTCTCTTGTTCCCTTGGGAGTATCTATCTATGTAAAATGAAAAGTCAGTTTTAACTCAGTAAAACTTTCACCCATGAGATGGGAGTCATAGAAAATCAACATTTATATCAAGCTCCTTGATAAAATGGTTCTCCCCAAACCTGTAATTATTCAAATTACATTTTTTAGGACTCTGATGTGTTTCTAAAGAGGGAATATCTCTATTACAAAGACACCAAAAGCTGTTGTTTCGACTAATCCTTCCAAACTGCTTATTGCTGTAAAGAAGTAATTAAACATTAGTGAATTATCAGACCATGAAAGTACGATATTTTATGAAACAGCATATATAATTTAAAAAGTTATATTTCAAAAATAATGTGGTTCTTTGACAAATATTGTACTGCTTAGCTTAGAATGCTATAAAATCTGGACCTATTTACTTTTTTCTAAGAAAATTCACATTCTCTAGATTTTTTTTTGTGTGTGTATAAGAAGATACTAAAGGTCTGTGTTTTTGTACCAGAAGTAAGTTAATGAATGACACACTCCAAATATCATGCTCTTCATAAAATATAAGGAGGGAAAGTATTATTTAAGATAAAGTGGCATTCTTTTCTAAATATCATTAATTCTGTTTCCTCTAAAAATTAAGAATTCAGAAATGTTTAAGATGTTTATTCTACTGGAAATATTTCCAATAGACAAATATTATTTATTCTATTTACAGTAGAAGAAACATCTTAAACATCTGAGTTCTCCTTAATTTTTAGAGAAATATATATATATCAAGATATTGGAATAACATACAAGTGGGCAGAAACAGATGAAAGACCATTGATGTCCAGATACTGACAACATAGTATTACTTTTATAAGCCTGATAATACTATTACCCTTAAATATTTTCAAAACAGAAAGCTGAAAGAATAATAAATAGAATGCTTTAACTCATCTCAAAAAATTATACTTTTAACCCTGAACTATATAAGCCTCTTAAAGAGAAAGAGATTATTTCTTACTGACCTCTATATCCCTAGACCTCATCCAAGTGCTTGTCAACTAAAAAGGTTATAAATAAAGGAAATTTTAAGTGTTAAAAGCAAACATTAAGTGATTCTATATTTTATCCTATATTTTGTGTTTTATAAAGTTAATTTCACCTGTCATCACAGAAACTTTAAGTAAAATTATAAGTATCTTTTGGAAATAACAGCAATAACAACAAAAAAATCCCAACAGCATATATACTATTTTTATGATTTATTGACTACTAACAGATCATTAGTTATAACCTGGTAGTAAGAAAGAAACACAAACAAGGAAACTCTATTCATTTTAAGTATGGAGTAGTATTTGTTGCTACAGAACTTAAGCTATTGCACTATGAAAACTAATACAGATTTTTAAAATATTCTGATTATCCTCTAAAAATACAACCAACTAAAGATACAACTTTAAGACACAGTCTAAAGATACAACTTTAAGATCCTCTAAAGATACAACCAACTTTAATATCCTCTAAAGTCATAACCATCCTCTAAAATTACACTATCCTCTAAAGATACAGCCGTAAAAATTCTTAAAACAAATACTTCTTGATGTTTAAACATAGAGCCATTTCTCCAGGTACAACAAAACTGAAAAAAAAATTTTTACAGCAAATCAGCAATGAAATTGACTATAATTGAAATTATGTGACTTCCAAGCATGTATTCTACTGATCTTTCTCCATGAAAAATGTAACTCCAAGAAAATAATTATTTTGCAATTCTAGTCAGTTGGTTATTGCTATTGTTAATGAGAAATTGAACACTAATCATATTATTTCTTCCTCCATTATGGTGAACCTATAATGTTTCTTTAGGCTAAAGTAAATGGACTATAAATATGATTTTACACACTCGTAATATTGGGACATTATAAGAGTTATTTTTGAAAATAAAAGAAAATTTTTCTGATAGAGATTGTGCTTATATTCAGTATAGATGGGTACTTCTCGGTATATTTAATTAGACTTGTAGTAGTATAATACAAGTACACTAAGAATCACTTAACTGGATCTTAATTATGAAGGCAAGCATCTTCATTTGTGTAAAATATGCCTATTTAAAGTCTGTTTTTATCTTACGTAGGTTATTAAAAAATTTTCCCATATAGCATAGGCTCCTATCAACAATTTTATAATACAAAGCATATGATACTGTAAGCAGGATATATAATACACATCTACTTGATTATATATTTAATAGATGATATGCATTGTACATTTGAAAGGATACTGAAATAGTAAAAATTAAAATTAAGAAATTATAAAAAAGTTCACACTGAAAATAAAACAGCATGGGAAATGGAGTAAGACATCTATGTCTGAATACTGGCTCTGACCTTTATAACTTTTATTAAACAAACGTCTATTAAGAGCCTAGTGTGTGCCAGTAGATACAACTTGGAAAAAGACAGTCAAAGTTCTTGCCCACCTAGAGACTGTATTCTTGTGGTAGGAGGGAGAATAAACAAGTGAACAAAAATTAAACTACTAGGTTAGATGAGGGAGAAGCAGCTTCTTTGATAATTCTCTTAGGAAAAGACTCTCTGAAGAAGTAATATTTGAACTGAGATTTGAAAGGTAAGAAGAAGCCAGTTATTTAAAAAGTTGAAAGACTATTCAAGTTAAGCGCAAAGGTGATGAAGTGAGAAAGAACTTGGTGAATGTCTGGGGAAGAGAAGGGGGTCCAGAGTGGGTAGAATTAACAAGCAATTATAACTGGAACATTTGATGAGGCTGGAGATGTAGATAACTGTCGAATAATGCAGGACTTTATAGAACATGGTAAGAAATTTGTATTTTATTACAGGAGTATGGGGAGCCACTGAAGGCAGGTGAGAGATGTGGTATGACATACTTGAAAATGATCATGATGGCTACTGTGGAAAAAATGAAGCAGAAGGGAAGTGTAAAAGCAGGAATATTAGGCTATTGAATGGTTCAGGTGGCAGATGATGGTGGCATGGAATAGGATACTAACAGTGAAAATGGAAATAAATAGCCAAATTTCAGACCTATTCTAGAAATGAAATGAAAACAATAGGACATGCAGATGGTTTGCAGTGGAGAGAGAGGCTACTGATGAAGAAAAGGGAGATAATAAGGAAGATTCCAAAGTTTAAAGCTTGAACTACTGGGTGGATGGTGGTGACATATACTAAGATGAGAAGATTATGGGAGGAACCTGTTTATA
The DNA here is from genome assembly GCF_003255815.1 of Theropithecus gelada. Lineage (NCBI taxonomy): Eukaryota > Metazoa > Chordata > Mammalia > Primates > Cercopithecidae > Theropithecus > Theropithecus gelada. The sequence continues at coordinate 195,605,844 of NC_037668.1, read as the reverse complement.
TGTGAGAAATCAAAAGCTAAGTTTGATAATTTTACGAAACATTCAATTGGATAGCATAAGGAATAAGGATGGTGCTCAAAGGACAAGTCTAAGCTAAAAATATAAGTTTACAAATGGTACTTAAAGCCATGGATCTGGATGTAATCCTAGGTGTGGTGGGTGCAGTTAGAAAAGAGGGTCCCCCCAAATAGGGTATGGATAGAGAACAGGGATATAGCCCTGAAGTAACCAGCATTTAAATATGGAAAACAGAATGAATAGCCAGCAAAGAACACTGGGAAGGAATGACAAAGGGCTTGGGAGGAAAATCAGAAAAATGGGGTATCTATCTTGAGAGCTGAAAGAAGAGAGTTTCAATAAGCAGGGGCCTGGTCAACTGTGTCAAAACCAGCTGAGAGGTAAAGATGAGAATGGTCCATTAGATTTGGCAATATGATGACTACTGGTGATTCTGACAAGACTGGGTAAGTTGAACAGCACATGCAAGTCTTTTGAGAAGTTATGGATAAAGGGAATTGAGAAACAGGCAGTAGTTGGAGTATGATGTGGGGCCAAAGAGTTTAACTTTGTAGATTCTGATTTATGTTTATGCTGATTTATGATTTATGTATATCTGATTGTGTATGCTGACAGGAATTATCCAGTAGAGGGGAAGAGTGATGACAAAAAAAAGTCCTTGAAAGGACAAGAATGGGGTCTAGAATAAAAATGGGTTGACTGGATTTTGAAAAAACTTCCTTCATTGTAACAGAAGAAAGGTGGGCAAACATAAGAATAGTTTATTGATTGAGTGGTGGCAAGATAACCTTGGGCAAGTTGCTTTAAACCTACACGCTTCAGTTTTCTTAATAATAGTGTCTCCCTTCTTCAGCTGTTGTGAAGAGTAAATTAGATAAGGGATGTAATAAATAGTAATTCATACACTGCCTGGCACTCACTAATTTCAATAATTGCCATCATCATTATTGGTCCATCTATCTCATATTGTACATAGATCTGAAACCATTTAGAGTATCAGCCCACAACCTTTTTGGCACCAGGTACTGGTTGTGTGGAAGAATTTTTCCATAGATGGGGGAGGACAGACAATTTTAGGATGAAACTGTTCTACCTCAGATCATCAAGCATTAGTTAGATCCTCATAAGGAGCACGCAACCTAGATCCCTCGCATGCAGAGTTCACAACAGGGTTTGTGCTCCTGTGAGAATCTAAGGCTGCTGCTGATGTGTCAGGAGGTGGAGCTTAGGCAGTAAGGTTTGCTGGCCTGCTGCTCACCTCCTGCTGTGTGGCCCAGTTCCCAACAGGCCATGGACAGGTACTGGCCCGGGAGTTGGGGACCTCTGATTTAGAGAATACCATTTAAAATAACACAATTAGAATAAAGATTGTGTATGTCACTGAAGTCTGCATTGTTTCTACTCCTTTCTAGCAGTTTCATTTAAAACTTTACTGGGTTGTTCATGTCCCCAAAACACATTCTTTTGAGCAGTTGCACTTGTTTAAGATTTGTGTGTGTGTATGTGTGTGTTTTAAAGAACAACAAAAACTGAAGAAAACTATCTTCATGCAGAAACTTTCTGTGGACTTTCAAGGTTAGAATTTTGGGCAGATTTAAAGTTGCAAAGAAACAAAGAAGCAAACCATAGAACAGGCCCTCAGATAAAGTCTAAAATTCTGTTTTCACCTTCATCTTTTTTTCACATGCAAACTATTATGTTACAATTTAAGTAGACATAGGTCTATTTGAAAACAATTCTAAGAATATAAGCTACATTTTGAAAGTTCAACATTCCAGCATTGTACCTAATACCTTTTGAAAAGGCCCTGTGAGTGCTGCACTCTCTTTCCTTTAAAATGTTCAAACCACTCCTCTTACCCTCCTCTTGTATTGGGGTAACTAACAACAGGCACTTCCCCAAAAGTGGATCCTCTTTTTATCAGGAGATCTGACTTTACTGTCCCCAATTCAAAAATAGTCTTCTGAGTTCTCAATACACTTTTAGTTACTGCTTTTACAATAGTCATCTAAATCAATACATGAGTATTACGTATTTTTGATCTATCTCAACATTTTTATTTTTATGAGGATGGGAATAATTTTTTCTGTGAAATTAGATGGCTAAAACAGTAACTGTGACTTCAGTCTTCTGGGAAAATATAAGCTGATTTCCTTTTTAAATTTATTTTATAAAATTTCATATTTCTATATGTAAATTTGACCAAATATAAAGATATAATAAAATGTATTTATTCAATGACTGTCACCCAAGATGGCCCCCTGAGGGTGAATTTCTTGACAAAGAAGTTGCTAACTTCCAGTTGCCAACCACAAAAACAAAGCAGTAGAAAAGATAAGAGGTGTAAGTAAAAATTATATTTAACCTGTATTAACTGAATCAGATTATTAATGTCTCAATTGAAAGATTTCATTGTAACAAAAAAGAAAATAAATATTCTTCATGCACTTTACTATGAGAATGCACATATTAATGTATAAAATTCAGCTTGCTTAAATGTGATTTTGAAATTCCAATTGATTTATTTAACATATTCATAATATTTCCTTTATGTATGTAAGGACCCATTTGATAAGATGGTTTAGTGTATGTTAACAACAACGTTATTTTTACTCTAAGAAGAGCTCTTATAAAGCGGAACTTCAATTTTTTGAAATCCTTGAAATTCCCTTAAATTTCCTTAAGTACTGTGGTGTCTTCTCTATAACGAAAACCGGAAAAATAATGTTATGACTCATTAAATAAACCCAGTAAGTACAAACTTATGTTGAAACTAAACATACAAAATAACGAAATAACAAACCATTTTATTTTATTTGAGAAAAAAGAAAAAAAGCCTTGGTCTTTTAAAAGGATTGAAATAGACTCAATTTATGGAGTCTTGGAATCTTCACGGTAGTGCAGACGAACTTCCACTTGCCCTCCCCTGCCCCACCTCCTGCACACCTTCTCCTCTTAGTTTATTCGCATTTTAAATCTTTCTTCCAAGTTTGGCCTGCAACCACTTGACTGGATAAAGTAGGTCACTTGAAAAGGAAGAAAGCCCAATAAAATAAATTGCAAAGACAACAAGATTAAACTGATTGCGCTGTTTTCATACATTGTAGCTGAAATTCTGCAAATACGCAGTTGGCTGTGGTTTGGCATTCAACAGCATGTGATCAGTAAGAAGGAGGAAATTTTATTCTCATTAACTGCTGCAGATTTACTGCAGTGAAAAAGGGCTATGTAACTCGAGATGTGACAGTACAGAAAGATCAAAGCCATGGACTGGAAACTAAATAAACCCTCTGGCTACTTCCTGCAAGGAAAATTCACTTTGGCAATGTAAAACAGAGCCCAGTTAAAAACTACTCTCAGTTTTATGAGCTGTCACAGCAGTTCAAGTGGTTTGGACTGGCTGAGTTTATAACATTATATTTCCTTGTTTTTGTCTTAGATACTTCTGTAAGCGGTTTTAAAGACGCCCCCCACTCCTTTAAAAAATACAACAACAAAAAACTAATTTCTTTTGGTTGAAACCAAGAAGGTAACCACTAAACTTATTAACGCAGGTAGGTCTTCATTTGCACATTCCTTTCTCATTTAAAACAGCTTAATACTTTATTCTTAGATTTATTTGGTAATATAAATTTACTTAATAATTCATCTACGATCTGTACAATTCCTATTCAGAATAAGTGCAAATCAGTTTACAGAGCCCATATGGCTCATATCTGAGGAGTAAACTATTTGTAATAGCACATCTGTAAGGACTATGGGCAATATGGAGATTATGGGAATTAATATTACATTTAAAATTACATTTGAAAACGGTTGGCCCTAGGTTTTAGCTGTTTCTTAAAAAACAAATACCTTAGAAAAAATACCTAGTTTAATATTTCTAATATAAGAAATCTAACAACTGTTCATAAATAGTTAAATTACATTGTTAAATCAATGAAGACAAAAATAGGCTAGATTAAATCTACCTTAAATTAGAAAATATCCTTGAGTTAAGGAGTAAGCTCAATATCATTACATTCATATTTAAAGGAAATAAAAGATGACATGCTGTATTTCTCTCCCTTATTTTTTTGGAGGGGGTAGTGATGCTTATTAACCAATTATACACAATTTTGTTATTCTCATTATAATATGAAGGAGTAAGCCTTTATGATGGTAATTTGCATTATATTCCCTTAAAAATCATTTTTGTTTTTTAAAATAAGAGCATTTCCTAGGACAAATATGTCATAAGAGCAGTCATCTTTGCTTAAAGACTTTCTTCCTTTCCATTTAAATTTATAACTAATTTCTACCTGTAAAGCCAACAATGCAATTAATACATGTGAAAAGTATATGACCTTTAACACTAGACAATCACTTTTAAATGGTAATGATATAATTAACTTGCCAGATACAACTGGATTAGCTTCTGTGTCATCTTTTCTTGTAGAAAGCTACACCATAATTGACATGTTAACATTTTCAAAGGTTCCAGTCATATTCAGGTTACGTTTTTTTAAATTTATAGACTCAATTACGCTGAATTTCTTCTACTAAGTGAAAGTCCTAGTGTCACAGGATCCTTGGGGTGTTGCTTTGCCACCCAGATACCATTGTGGCTGGGCGGTACCTTCTCCCTGAGCATTGTTTGCGGCCGCTGGGCTCGTTCTGTCCACTCGGCCAGGTAGGATGTGCTCAGCTTGCGCTACCAACCTGCATCCCACACCAGTCACGGGTTAGCCAGGTGTGGAGCGGCAAGGGGTGTGTGGCTAAGCGAATGCAGGGCCTGGTCACCACACACAGCAGGCATGCTGGCTGACTGGCTGCTACGGCAGGGTGGGCAGCTCCAGGCACTGGTACAGGTGCTGGCTCCGTGCAAGGCTGCAGATGGACCAGATGTACTGCACCCAGCTTCTGCTCTGAGCAACTGCGTCTGGATGAGGGGAACACAGAGGCGCCCAGAAGCCTAGAGAAACCGGGAACCACAGAGCCCTGAGGGTGTCACAGCCCTGGCTCAGGAGCACCTAGGTCTGGGCTCTTGGAAGAGCCACAGCTCTTCTCTCCTTCTCGTTTCCCGCAACATGGCGAGTGGGGGCGATGTGTTTCAGCCCCATTTGTTACAGCTCTTTGAGTCCTGCCATTCAGGTCCCAAGTTCTTGTTTCACATCCAGGAAGAATGAGGTAAGTGGACAACTGGAGGGTAAGCAAAGGGGAAGAGGAGCTCCATTGAGTGACAGAACAGCTCTCAGGAGACCCAAAGTTGTAGCTCCTTTCTGCAGGCGGCCTGATGAGTGTCCAGCCCTCAGCAGAGAAGAGATCTGCAGTGGGTAGCTCCTTACAGCAAGCAGGAAATCCCCACATCTGTACGAGTCTGGCTGAGCCTGGGGTTTTTATAGGCTCAGAAGGGAGGAAGTGCATGCTGATTTGTTCATGGCTGGCCACAGACACGGCCAGAAAAAGTACAAGTTCTCACTTTGGGTGGAAGACTCCACCTGGAACCGGCAGCCTGGTCCCCAGGCTCAGGCCATCCCTGACTAGAAGGTAGGGTTTCACTGGGGACTCACCCCTTCCCCAGAAGCCTGCCTCTTGCCATCAACATGCCATCCACTGCGCCCAGGCAGCCCATACTGAGCCACCTTCAGCACCCCCTGGCCTCCCTCCCTGAGCTCGTAGGTGCCCAAAGCTTCAGAGGGGGCTGGGGCAGTGCGGGGCAGGGCGGGGGGCGGGGGGGTGGTGCTAGTGTGTCAGGGCTGCTCCAAGTGCAGGCACACCCAGCCAGATCATGACAGTGCCTGGGCTTGGCTTCAACTTTGCTGCAAAACTGGAGTAGGTGCCGGCAGCAGGGAGAGGCCAGGGAGCGGAAGCAGGCACTTCCGAAACTGCAGGGGCAGGGGGCCTTCCCCAGGCTCCCAGGAGCACTGGGATGACCTGGTCTCAAGCTGTAGCTGGGTGGGTGCAGCTGCACCCAGGAGCGCAGGGGGCAGGGCTCCTGCCTCTTCCCAGCCTCACAGCTGTGTAGCTCGCAGTGTCAGCTGTGCCTCCCCAACTGCAGCTGGCATCCCTGCAGCAGCTGCTCCAGATGGGCCACTGCCGCCATCACTAATAAAGTGACAATACATTTGGTTTTATTTGGGAGCATCTTTGGGCTTTCTATACAGCTAACGTGCATGCCTTCAAAATTTTTGCTCAGATTAGCAGATTTAAATTGAACACTAACTTGAAGAGGGTAGTTCTGTCACCAACTTCTCTTGTTTCTAAATTTCCAAAAGAAAGCTAATCACTTGAAATATTTTTTCAACTCAGGATTATAATTTCTCTAGGATAAAACATCTTCCCAAGTTTCCAGGATTCTAAGCCTTGATTTATGGCTCATATGTCTATATTTCAGTTACGTTTACAATTTACTAATGCCGATGTGTGATAATCTAATAAAATCTGCCCTTAAAGGTTATAGGCCCAATTTACTAATAAAACCTAATCCAATTCTCCTTGGGAAATGCAAATCATTAGTGTCCAAGTAGCAGAATGAATTTCCTTGCCTTTTCAATACTAGAAAGAAGTTGTCTCTCTAAGAAGTCTAAACAAATAAGAGAAATCAGACTAATATACAAGCCCATGAGGATTCATTTATGAGCATTTTAAAAAGAATACTATCACGTATGCAAAAATTTAAACTGCTTAATTAGCTGAATAAATGATTTTTAAAGAGACATTTACCCTTCTAGACTGAGAATATCCCACTTATTTCATTCCCATTTTTTATACAACTGGAATTAATCTGTAGAGAATTTAGTGAACTATTTAAGATAATTTAAAGGTAGTGAACTAATTACTCAATGTGTTAATAAACCCTTAGCAGCTCACTTCCAAGCAAATCTGAATCACCGATTTGCAGTAAACCATGTCAAATGTATTAAATCAAACTAAGTAAACAGTATGTCGTGTTGCACAACAAAACCTACATATCTTACTCTGAATTTTAATAACATTTATTTCAAACTTTCTAAAGTACAGTTCACTGATAAGACTAATATATCTGCTTGTCATCTGGAGGCAATAATGATGTAATAGTAAGAGGGTTGACTCTTACCAAGCTTAAAGGCTTCACTATTAGCTACCTGGTTTTAGGCTATTTCTTAAAAATCTCTGAACTTTAATTTTCACATTGTGAAAATGGGGACAATATTACTCTTTGCCCTATAACCTCACACACTTTTTGATGATCAAATAAGATACATGAAGATTTAAATGCAAGATAAATGTAAGTTATTAGTCTTCATATACTTAAGAGTAAAAAGGCTTAAACATTTTATTATTTGAATCTTTTAGAAGGCTCCTAAGGTATTCCACCTTCTTAATTAAAAAAGTAATTGGGACAGCTGCTATGAAAGTATACAGAAAGAAAAAAGGGATTTCATGTAAAGATTATGTGAGATCAAGACTCTTGTAGTATAAACATTTTTTATTTGCTTTTTTTCTCATTAATTAGAACTATGCTGTGACGTAACTATTGCACTCTTGTTCTCCTGTTTTTACCATCCCACAAGTTGAAGAGTAAAATGACCACTTCATTATCTTAGGAATAATTTTGCTTGTCATATAATACTATTTCTTATGGTTTTACTCGAAAAATTTTACTGTACACTTCTGCTTCATTAATACTGAAGAAGGTGGAAATAACTTAAAATTATTTCTATTGGCTTTACCTACCTATGTCATTTATTACTTGGCTTGAAATAGATGCTTACATATATTGAAAATAATGTCATTTGGAAAACTGAATACAATTATTACAAAAATTTGCACAGATCTGAGTATTTTTAGATCAAATCATATACCATGCCTGAATCAGAGCAACTTTTAAAAGTAAACAGGACACTGTATTATTATCCAGCCCTACTGTTGCTATAAAGAGGTTCTACTGAGTATGTTTAAATCATGACTTAAAATTCTATTTACATTGAGAAGCAACTCTTGCAAATATCCCAACCTAAATCCAGTTAAGAACAATTAGGGACCTACACAAATGTGCATGTCAAGAACAAAGTGTAAATAAAACATATGACAGTGCCTTGCCTTTAATGACTTTTTGTTCTTTTTAATACTATGTTTCATAATAGACTCATCTTAAAATGTTTACATATTAAGAATAAGTAAACAAATCTGTTATGATGTTTTAACACATGAAAATCAATATAAATAGATTGAGCAAATATTCTTAACCATACTGTCTACTATCAGTTACTAGAATTACAGATGTGGCAGTGATGTATCCAATTTTATGCTATCAAAACATCATATGTGAATAAAATTTTTATAAAAAACATTTTTAATAAGGAAGAGGAAAATTAAAAATTCACTGTGGTAAATCCTTTAAAAAGTCAAGAAGTTTATGAAAGGTGAATATTTATTGCTAAATGTATCTATTTTGACTTATGTTGACATTCACATATAAAGTTTACTTACAGTACCAGTGTAATAATATAATCTAATATGTAGACAAAAATCTCATGGCACAAAAATAATGTTGTAAAAATGTTTATTTCACTACCCTCAATTATCAATTTTCTTTGACACACAATAAATTATCAGTCTTTATTATTATCTCTGATTATTTCATAAGGACAAATTCTTAGAAATAAAGTTATAGAATAAAAGGAAGTAAACGAATTAAGGTTTTTGTTCTTTATCATCTTGCCTTTCATAAAGGTTTTATTAACTTAAATCCTACAAGAGGTGTTTAGGAGTACCGTTTTGCTCTGATGTGTGGGTGTTAGCATTAGAAATTATTTGGCAATTGATAGGTGAAAATGTTATCTGTCTGCTTTATTTTGTAACCACCATGTCTAGAAAAATCGCTAAGTCAGTTTTTTGAAAGGCTTCATGAAGCATGTTTTCTGCTGAGAAAAAGTAATAAGAAATTCATAAATAATAGAAAAACTATGATCATCTTTGGTAAAAAAAAAAAGTAATAACACACTAAATGAAGCAGTATTTTAGTCAATGATTACTTTAAAAAGATTTTATAGGTTTTTAGCAATTAGGTTAGTTCTTACAATGCTGAACAAATGGCTGGTGTCAATATCTATCAAAGAATGTGCTTCTGAGAGGTTCTTTTCACTTTTTTGATCCTTCCATCTAATTGCTATGCTATGGCCACAGTAAGGAAGATCATTAGAACTTAAGTTATTAGAACAAATGAGTTTGGGTTATTAATTAAAAATTGATAAACGACTTATCAAAGAAGGAATTTTGCAGGCATATTTACTTTCCTCTCAATATAAAAGAATTTTTTGCTTGGTCAAATTAAGGGCTGTAAAATAGACAACTTAGTTTCTCTTTTGAATAACTGCTTTGAAACAAACTCATAATATATAGTTCTAGGAATATGTAGTTCTGTAAACACTGCACAATGCCTTTTAGACAGAGAATATGTAATTTTGAGGTTGCTTTCTCAAGGGAAAAAACAGTAAACTAAATAGCTGAGTATAATTAAGGCAGCCTTACAGCTAAACAAATAAGTCTAATTTTTTTATATGTAGAATTCTAGAATTAAAAAATCATACATTTAAAAATTTGGGTAAACACAGCGCGAGACTCCGTCTCAAAAAAAAAAAAAAAGATTATTTCTTACATTTTAAAGAAATAATTTGTTCTCCTCAGTATGATTTTTTAAAGTACAACAAATATTCAACTGTGATTTAATATTTGAAAAAAAAGAGACCAAAATAGAAGGCATATGTATATGTAATATAAAATACATATAATGCACAAAAGTTAATACTAAAGTACCCTAAGAAAAGAAAAAGAGGCAGGCTATAACATATACATAGAAAATGAAAGTGTAAGAGTCAGATGGCTCAGATAATGCACACATCTAGTTTGTCTTTGACACCATTGAAATGGTCAGTAAATGACATCACTGTGCCAACCACAAAGAAGAACTCCAGGCTCTCTGAAAAATATTTTTCAAAGCCCCAAGGAAACCTAAGCAGTCTGCAATTTTTTTTCCAGTTTATGAAAATTGGATTCCTATAAAAGAAAAATGAACCATTTTTACTGCAACAAAAACTGATTTGTAAAAGCTGGAAGCAGTTTAAAAATACCCTTAACATGCGGTTCTTGTTAGTCTTGAAAAGTAAAAGTTATAATAAAAAAATGGTCCAAAAGTATGGTGCAGATACATGGTATACATAACTGGAAAAAAAGCTAGTCTTGCTCCTATTATTTTTAATTAGCTTCAAAAGCAAGTTCCACTTTACTTTCTAACACCAGTTCAGATTTTGGGAGGGGAAGATTTACATCTGATGCTCTGGGATTGGCAACTCCATAGCTAATGCCTTAGAGCCCTAATGCATTTTGCATTAGCTCTAAATGTTGGGAAATCCTGGCGCCAAGAGGTTCAAACTGATAGTGACACATGTCTAAAACCCAGGATTCACAGACCAATTGCCAATATCTATTTTATCAAACATCCAGTCTTCTTATAGAATGAGATAGATAAGTTTAACTGTTTTCACTGTTGCCTATTAAACTGCCTTGCTATCTTACAAAAATGCAGATATTCAGATTAAGAAGGACCCCCGATGTGGATTTTAAGAAAAACACCAATTTGAACTATTTAAATTCTTCTCTAAATCTGGCTTAGTTTCTCAGATTTTAATACATTCATCCTATTACTGAACATTGTCATTTTATGAAGAAATAATTTTTCTTTAAACAATTAAAAAAACCCTTGTGTCATACAAATTAGCAATTTATTATTTATTACATGAATCCACTCAAACTGAAATATTAAGAAAACAGAGAATGAAAAGCCATGAGAACTGGCTGAAGAGTATGCCACTTGGCACTGTCATATTGTTTCATGTTTTATCCCACATATTGTTATACTCAAATCATTACAAACAATGGTAATGATAAAAGTTCACTTTTTATACATTTATCAAGTATTATTCTTTCTCCAGATAACTTGACAGTGCTTATTTATTAAAGACATATGAAGAAGAAACAGGGAAAGAATTTATAAATCGTCTGGACCATTTCCCTGATTTAAAGGAAAAACACCCAACAACTCCAAATAGATAACATTTCCTCTTTTTAAGATACTTAGAGAATCAGCTTTTTCAATATGTAAAGATCAATTAAGCTATTATTCTATCACAGGTAACACAAATTCTTCATGTTGTCCATTAAGTCTGCTTATTCTCATCTTTACAGTAGAGATGAAGAATAGGAGTTCAACAACTTCTCTTTAATTAACTTGCATTTCTTGAAAAAGATTCCTATTTTGCTTAAAATCAGTTAAAATGAAAAATTTCAAAAATATTTTTGAATGACTATTATTTAATGAGATTTAAATTCACCTATAGGATATCAGGAGCTGAAATGCAGCCATAGTTTAAAATTTCACATTATGCAGCAAAATTATCATATTGAAATATGTGAATAATTATGTAAAGATTTAAAATACTTAAATCCTTGAATTGAAAAAATGCCACACTTTCAGATCCATGGTTACTGTTACAAAAGAGCTTAGAGGTCCTATTAAAAGGAGAATCTTAACCAACCACAAATGATTGAATAAAAGCAAAAAAGCAAATGATTCCAAAGTAAGTCAGTAAAATAGAGTAAGAAAAAGAAAACTATGAATCTTTGGCTATATTGTGTAATCCGTCTGTGGCTCTGCTGATAGAGTTTAGGGTCCCTTCTCGTTTGTTCTATTATGTACCACAAAATTTGAGGAAATTCATTGTGAATTATTTGTTCTAAATATGAAAAAAGTGATATAGTTAAATGTGATTTAAGGCCTTAACAATTACAAAAGACAAGAGATGAAAGTCTTAACTTTCTCAGGGAAAGTTCTTTCTAAAGGGCAAACAATTCTCAAATGAAAATAATTATAAAAATTGTATCATTCTTTTGATTTGAAAAATAGTCTATAGTAAGTTTTATTAACTAATCTTTTAAGTCAACATTACTGGGCTGTGTCTTTTGTAAAGTAAAAGAAGCTACTTAAGCATTTTTACTTTTAAAAAGAAAGTAAAGGTACAAAGGTAAAAGGATTTTCCCAAAGTCATTTAAAAAAATCTTATTAACAGAATGGAGGAATAAAATCCTGAAATCTTTGGACCCAGTACATAACTTGTAGAATACATTTATCTCTCTCAAAACTTTTATTATTTTATAAAGTAAGCATTTTCGAATACTGGAAATTAGAGATTTTGCTGAATTGGGCAAAAAAGGATTGTTTTCTATATTTTAGTGAAAATGTTTAGTTTTTAAAAAGTCACATAATTAAATAAAAAAATAAAGGCAAGTCTTTCTCAAATAAGTAATGCATGATTTATAGCAGTTGGTTTTTTTTAGATTCACAGTATCTGCAGGAGATACAAAAATAATGTTTTGCTAAAAGTAAAACATAAATGGCAGAATAATCTTATAAATGCTATAAGCAAAATTTTTCAATATAAATATTAAGATCACATATCTAAATCATTTCTCCTTTCCCAATTATGTTTCAGAAAACATTTGTACAGTAAATTGTCACCTGATACAGTATTTATAATGATTAAACAGAGCCTCTATTCAAATAATTATAGCTAATAAAGCCAGAAGCATCAAAAGTAATCAAAAGCCATATGCTTTCTAGTATTTAACCAAGTTTAGCTTTTATTTCCTAAGGCAAGGTGTTTCTTACTATGACAGTCTAGTACACAGATGAAACAATTTTTAAAGGGCTACTATTTAAACTACACTAAAGAACACTGAACTACACATAAGGTTATTATATTTCATGTAATACTGCTATGATTTTCCACCATGCTTTTAAACTTTGGGTCATGACCATCAGCAAGCTGTAAAATCAATTTAGTGGGTTGCAATTTGCATTTAAAACGGGAAATGGAATATAATAAAATATCATTGTGTATTACAGGTAGAGTACCACTTTAAGCAATTTTTGTTTTACACATATATACAGGTAGATACATGTATGTAAAACATTTACATATATGTATAGGTAGATACATGTATGTAAACAAATATGTATGTATGCATTAAATTCAAATATGAAAGGTATTTCTTTTAATGTGGGTTGTGATCAAAAGAGCTTAAAAATCACTACACTATGTTTTGTTTCCTCCAAATGAGACAGCATGTTATACTGGAAAGAACATAAACTTTGGTGACATATATACCTGAGTTCAAATTTTTGCTCCATCATCCTACTTGTGTGAATTGGTCAGTTAACCTTGAATTTTTAGAGCTGTGATTTCTTCATCAGTAAAACAGATATAATAATACTTGTTTTAAAATGTTGCTGTGCAAGTTAAAATAAATGAGTATTTGTAAAACAGATTATATACAATGGATAATCGATAATGGTTGAAATTATAATTTAGTATTAGATTAAAATAGCATTACAAGTGATCATTAAGAGTTATCACACATTGGTTGCAACTGTATTGTTCATTTAAAAAAATACATGAACATATCTTACATATAGAAAATAGCTTATCCTAATGAAAAGTAGAATTTCAGAAGAAAAAATAATTTAATAATTTAATGAAAAAATTAATAGGCTTAAGGGAAAATAACACTGTATCTGTTCACTGGACTAGCTTAATGTGAAATGTCAACTGTCAGCCTTAATTAAAATATTACACCTCTAGGAATGGTATGAAGAGGAAAATACTATTTATACTTTCTGGCAAGATTTTTAAAATCTGTTATATCATTATGTAATAAAGCTGGATATATGCTGTGGGGAACTTTATTATAATTGCAAAACAATACTGGCCTGATTTCTTTTTTCTCTTAAATATTTTATGCAAATGCCATCTAGGGAGGAAAAGTCTTCAATTTAATAAAAGCACCAACTTTTTAAAAACAGCTATGTCTTTGGTAATTGTTAAAATACATGTCTTGTGTTCTCATTTTATATTTTAATGGCTTTGGAAAACACTCAGAAACAATCTGCATTCGTTAATTAGGCAAAAGTATTGTTTGTGTCAACAGACAATCTATATTTTCCAACTTGAAGAGCATGTTTTGTTTTAGATCTGTGATCTCCCTTTTCTTTTTGAGACGGAGTCTCGCTCTGTCGCCCAGGCTGGAGTGCAGTGGTGCCATCTCAGCTCACTGCAAGCTCCGCCTCCTGGGTTCACACCATTCTCCTGCCTCAGCCTCCCGGAGCAGCTGGGACTACAGGCGCCCGCCACCATGCCCGGCTAATTTTTTGTACTTTTAGTAGAGACGAGGTTTCACCGTGTTGGCCAGGAAAGTCTCGATTTCCTGACCTCGTGATCCGCCCGTCTTGGTCTCCCAAAGTGCTGGGATTACAGGCGTGAGCCACTGCGTCTGGCCTTGTGATCTCCGTTTTTTAAATACAGAAAATGTGACTTCGTAAGTTACTTTAAAATCAAACAAACAAGTCCTTGAAAAGATTGAGGGTTTTTTCCCCTCTTAATGAAAAAGAAGAGAAATGGAGAGCGAAGAGAATTTTAGCTTTCCAAAAGCAACAGATCCCACACATTAGATTTTTCTTGTAAAACTTTACCTGCCAGGAAATGAATGCTGCCCAACAACATCTCCATTTTGAAGGTGGTAATCATTGAAGAAATCGGGACTTATGGCTCCTTCAGAGGCAATTAATCCATCTAGAAAGAAAAAAAATGGTAACCAGTAAAACACATGTGAAGGAAAAACCAGTCTATCAAGCAATACAATAAGAAAATAACTTGTATATTTAATCTATAAAGAAAAACGTTAGCATGACATGTTCTCTCCGGGAGTGTGAACAGATGACCACATGTACCTTAAGTACTGGTTCACAATAATGCAGCACAATAACTGAACATTCATTGAGCATCTACTGTGTATTTGGTACTATACGATTACAGAGAGGAATTAGTCTCTGCCTTCAAGCAGGCTTATGGTCTTCTGTGGAGAAGAAAGACAGAAAAAGATAAGGAAGGGAAACAAGGTGGGGAGAGACAGTAAGGATGGTTCAGGCTAAGGAAACAGAACAAATACGGGCAAGGAGGTATTAAATAGTTTGGTATTGGTAAAAGGTAATACTTTATTGTATTTCACAGCTTTATTAGTGTAGCATGATTAGGGAATCAGATATACCAAATAAGTGAATTTCTAAATAAGCAATACTTGACAGTTTAAGGGCCAAACATTAAAATACACGCACAAACTTACATTAGAAATCTTCATATAGTTTATACTCCTTATATTCTTAAAAGGATATACTATACATAAATATTTCTTGATTATTCAATATTCATTATAAATACTAAATATTGTACAGTCCCTAGGGTTAAGAGATATATTTGATTACCTATGCTAAATAGCTCTATACTAGTATGCTTTTTGAGTTATTTTTCTTTGCTTATAAAATGCTTCTTTCCCTAAATTTAAGTATTTGTTAAGACATTTTCCTGATTATAGTTATGCTACTTTCTCATTTGTTCCAATCTAAGAATCTAGATAACCTATTTTTGATAGAATTATGAGTAAGTTAAGAATAAAAAGAATCTGAGGAAAAAAAAGATTTAAGTGATGGCTGCAGAGTTGTTCAATGCATAGAACAAACACGTTAGTATATTGCTTTTGTAATAACTATTTGGATAGCTTTGAGGCCTTTCAAAGTTTCCTTTTCTGAAAGTATGCTGGGCTGTTGAGTGGCCTGCAGATAAATGTTAGCTAGGTCATACCCACCACATTGTTTATACATTTGGCACACAGTATAGGCAAATTATTCAATCACCAAATTTTATACTTAGCACATGCATAATACTGTGCTAGGTCCTGTGGGAAATATATAATTTTACAATACATAACCTCTGTTTTTAAGAATTTTAGTTTAAGTGAAATATAAGACAAACACTTAAGATGCAATTAAAAATGTAATTTATAATAAATGATATACAGAAGGAATGGATATAAGTACCCAATGAGTGTGGAGGCAGTAAAAGCTATAGAGGGGTCAGAAAATTCTACTTGGGAGGGGAGGAGGCAGAAGTGTAACAGATTTGAGTCTGGAAAGGCAGGTAAGAGTTAAATGATGAAATCTGTTTAGGAGTAAGGGTCTTAAAAATTGAGTGAATGGTAAAACTAAGTAATAGAGTTGGCAAACGAATTAAGTGGGGTAATTTGTATTTCCATAAGACTCCCATACTACTCATTTGATATATATATATCCATTTGTTATACATCATATATTAATGACATATTATTTAATTGTCAAATTGTTAATGGATGCCTTTGGTATTTGTCCTATTACTTTACTAACTTTAAAATACGAGATTGCTTGAGTTTCTACTGAAAGTGTCAGTAATATTTAATCCAGTTTTTATGTGCACTAGAAGTTAAAGTTTCTATAAATCAAAAAGACCAGCTAAACACTAAAGTCATAAAAAAATGAAATCATGGAAAATGACAAGACACCACAGACTGACAGTAAAGCAACGTAAAAAAAAAATCAATTTTATATGGATTCTCGCCATACAAAAATTTGTGATTCTATATGGTAAACTTTTTTAAAATATCTAGGACTTTGTGAAAGTGCCTAAAACTAACAAGGTTAAGAACACAAAAATCAACAAGTTCCTCTGTTAAATTAAAACCAAAGAATTGAGAATCAGAGTTTAAGAAACCTGCCAATTTTAGAGGAACAAAGCTAAGTAAAATGCCAAAATAAATTATATGCCACACGTGGAAAATACACACAGAGATATTTGGCATGCTAATTAAAATAAAATAATTTAACACTAAGAAATATTTCAGATATAAATAAAGACAAATGAAAAGATACATGAATTATGTAAAAAGCTATATACTTATAAAGTATGACATAGTGAAGTGTTCCAGGTTAGGCAGAAATTAAGTAAAAATCTGACCAAATTCTCAACATCTTATTTTTGATTCAGAATGCCTATTGTCTTCAAAGGGAACAATGAGTAGCAAAAGGATAAACAGAATACAGGGCACTAGAAAATGGGCAATCATCAAATAGAGATCAAATTAAAAATTTTGTACTTTAAAGATTCAGCCAGAAATTTTATAAACCCAGAATACAACTAGTCCAATAATATAATAAGTCTACTCTTATGTGAATAAAAAGAGTAAATTTATACTTCTGAAGTTGTTTTTTTTTTTTTTTTTTTGACAGACAAGGTCTTGCTCTGTTGCACAGGTTGGAGTGCAGTGGTACAATCATAGCTCACTGCAGCCTCAAACATCCAGCTAATTTTTAAAATTTGTTTTAGAGACCGGGTATTGCCCAGGCTGGTCTTGAACTTCTGGCCTCAAGAGATCCCTTTTGCCTCAGCCTCCCAAAGTGCTGGGAGTATAGGTGTGAGCTACAGTGCCCAACTTCATTTTTAATTTTCCTAGGACACTGTGGTTGATTCAGAAAGCTGCAGCTTCTACAGTGCCCTTTAAGGCTTGACAAAAGTTAGGCAGCTCTGACATGTGAGTAATCTTTCTTTACTAGAATGAGGTATAAAGATTCCATTAAAGCCTCTCATCTCAAGCATCTCAACTTCTTTGAAAATATCTATGTTTTCTTAACATTGTTCCACCAAAATTAATTCCTTTAGGGAAATATTAAAAAAGAATCACAGCTTCTTACTTATTCTCCAAATAAATCTAGGAGTGTCTTAAATTCCTACTCTAAACTTGTTGTTTCAAAGATACTAACAAGGAACTAAAGTATTTCATGTAACATTTAAATGACCAGAGAACAAACAGGAAACACAGATGATATACACCATAACCCTCTAAGCTATAGAGTATTATACACATTTACATTACTCAATTATATAAAACCTTTTAGACCACAGTTATAAAGTACACCTTTCTGAGATGCCCCAAGTAAGATGATAAAGAGTTATGAACAAAACAGAGCATATATTAGAACAGTGATGAAACCAAAGCAAATTTGTTGTCAACACAGGTAATTTATCAACCTTCTGATTTCTGAAAGCCAGTTTTAAAAAACTGGCTTATAAACATTGTGAATTAAAAAAAATACAAAAACTCAATATCTTATGTATTATCTTGTATATCATATATTCTTACTGAAATACAGTTCTTTTTTTTTTTTTTTTTTTTTTTAACTCTTTTTCTTTTTCTTTTGGAGATGGAGTCTCACTTTGTTTCCAGGCTGGTAGGTAGTGGCGCGATCTTGCCGCACTGCAACCTCTGCCTCCTGGGTTTAAGCGATTCTCCTGTCTCAGCCTCCCGAGTAGCTGGGATTACAGGCGTGTGCTACCACATCTGGCTAATTTTTGTATTTTCAGTAGAGCCGGGGTTTCACCATGTTGGCTAGGCTGGTCTTGAACTCCTGACCTCAAGTGATCCACTTGCCTCGGCCACCCAAAGTGCTGGGTTTACAAGCATGAGCCACCATGCCTGGCCAACTTTTTTGTTAAAGAGACAGGGTCTTGCTATTAATAATTGGCCCAGGTTGGAGTGCAGTGGCTGTTCACAGGCATGATCTCACTACTGGTCAGCCTGGGAGTTTTGACTTAATCCTTGTTGGATCTGGGCCAGATCACCCTTCCTTAGGCAATCTGGTAGTCTCCAACTCCCAGGAGGTCACCATAATGATGCTGAACTTAGTGGGGACACATGATTGGCATAGCTCATTACAATCCAGAGTTCTTTTTTTTTTTTTTTTTTTTTTGAGACGGAGTCTCGCTCTGTCGCCCAGGCTGGAGTGCAGTGGCCAGATCTCAGCTCACTGCAAGCTCCGCCTCCCGGGTTCCCGCCATTCTCCTGCCTCAGCCTCCCGAGTAGCTGGGACCACAGGCGCCGCCACCTCGCCCGGCTAATTTTTTTTTTGTTTTTAGTAGAGACGGGGTTTCGCCGTGTTAGCCAGGATGGTCTCGATCTCCTGACCTTGTGATCCGCCCGTCTCGGCCTCCCAAAGTGCTGGGATTACAGGCTTGAACAATCCAGAGTTCTTAAGACTCAAGTAATCCCCTCACCTCAGCCTTCTGAGTAGGTGGGACTACAGGCACATGCCACTATGCCTGGGTAATTTCTTTTTCTTTTCCTTTTTTTGGTAGAGATGAAGTCTCATTACATTGACCAGGCTAGTCTTGAACTCCTGGCCTCAAGCAACCCTCCTGCCTTGGCCTCCCAAAGTGCTGGCATTAGAGCTGTGAGCCACCATGCCCGACCTCTTTTTATTTCTTAAAGTCAAATGAAAATATAATATTGGGCACAGTAATATATATAATATTGGACATATAATAATATATAATATCAAAATTATATTTTTACTATATAAAATATAATATATGATATTGGGCACAATAATATAAAATTCATATCATATGAACTAAAGGTGAAATTGTGACTGTATGGGAGAAAATAGATGTCAATAGTATAGAATATGAGAAAAAGAAATAAGTAAAATGATAAATCTTATTAATAATTTATTTGACTATACTTTACAAGACACATCACAGAAATACACAGGTAAATGAAAACTATGGTTTTTACAATATTCCTGAGATAGAACAAACCATTTTCAGCTTCCTATTCCAGTAATATATTCACATACTAAGAGTAAGATTCACTACAATTAATGAAGAACAATTAAAAAATAAAAAGTCATTTAGACATATGTCGTAGCAATACGGCTTTATAAATGACAAAATATTTCCTCTATGGGTAAAAGTACTAAAGCAAACAGCTTCATTTTCATGATAGCAAAGGACATTAATTAGTGACTACAATCACAATAATTTTAGACTAAGGAAAAAGTACTGTAACTAAAGGAGATGCTAGTTTTGTATTTCACATGATAATACTAAGATTTTTTTTTAAAACATGGGAGAATCATTCATTAAATAGTCTAAAAATACAGAGTGATGCTAATGACTAGAAAATAGCAGATGCCATTTCATTTTAAAGTAAAAGATGAGACCCAGGGAATTACGAGCCACTCAGTTTAACCTCTGTGACTGAAAAGCCGCTAAAGCTGTTCTTATCAGAAACAGCCTAAATTTTCAGGGAGACCCAGAGGCTTAGAAACATGGCTCAAGCATTCAAACAAATCTGCAGTAGTACACATTTATCTGATGTTTTTTGATGATACAATCATACACAATAAAGGAAAGGAGGCTGATACTATCTAGATTTCCATGAGACACATCAAGAAATGCTACAGAGATTCATTTAGCCCATGGACTATCCATGGAAAATGATGTATGTAAAATAATTACTAAACTAAAAAAAATTGCTTGCTATAAGAAATTTAGTTTTAGACTCACAGCATGTAATTTCTACTGTCAAATGTCTATCATATCAGGCTACAGATTAAAAAAAAACTAAATGTTTCTAAGTTTTGGTATATGAAAATATACATAACTGTTTTCTCACAAAAGCATAACTTATACATTTTAAAGTATCAGAAAAATATTTAGGATTTTCACTTTAAGAGGTTAATCTAATTTTGGAAATGTGGTATAACTTTTTAGAAATCTGTTCTGAAATTTTAATTGTATTAAAACAACAATGATGAATACTGAGGTGGTTAATAGCTTTATCTGGTTTTGGAACCTGGTAATTGATTCATTATGAAAGGTAGCTATCAACCTTCAAAGCAAGAAACTTGATTCCAAGAATATTCTGATTTCTATTAACAAAAAAGTTCGTATCATATATATTTTACATCATCTTACTTCATGAATACTGAATATGGAAGTAACAGCTGTTTGCCATTACTGAACTAAGAAATTCTGTTTGGTTGAAATTAATGATCTACTCCATCTGGTTTGAAACACAAAGCAACATTTCATAACTACTGTAAAGTTCAGTTAGGAAGAAATCTATTTGATTTTCAGAGTAAAGCATAAGTTTTCCATGATTTAAATATCTATACCAAATACAAAAATAATACATAATATCTATGGAAAATTTGCACAATACACAATTAAGAAAACACATGAATGAAAATGTGAGTGATATTATTAATGTGAGTACAGTGATCAGATGTAATAGTAATTTACATAATCATCCAATCATTGATCAAATTGTTCAGATAAAATGAGATAATACACAAAATATTTAGACAACATATATTGAGAACACTAAATGCATGGTAGAAATACATGGTAAAAAAAAGTGAGTCACTAATTCAGATATAATCACTTTAATGATTTTTATCTTGAACTTGCTAGAGATCTTAATTATTATAGAAATCCTTTCCTTCTTCTCAATTAAATGACTTCAATGAAGTAATATTAATGTTGGCAACAGTACAAAATAGTGAAAGCTAGAATACGCAAAAACTTACCAATCTTTGTGTCAAACTCATCTTTGGAAAAAGGTAGTAATGCAGAATCAAAAGGTTATAATACATGTAAGATTTACGTAAATATTAAATTTTACCTTGAAAACATTAGCATAGTTTAGAAAGAATAAACAATTGCTCTAAAGTGTCTAAATCTTCCCCAAGTTACCATATAGAGCTTGGTAGTTTGAAACTAAAGCAAAACCATGGCAAAATTAAACTGTTAAGATTAAATACCTTGGAAAACAAAAGATGAATAAATTATGCATTTAATAAATGCAGAAGAAAAATGAATATTACATTTTTGAACAGAAGTCAGAAATCTTGAAGTTGTCCATTTAAGTTACACATTCTAGCAAGTAATAAACTTCTAAGAACAATTAATTTTCCTGGCTACAGCCTTTTATGGAGATTCCATTAAAGACTAACTTGGAAAAAAATGGTAAGTTAATAGGTTTGCTTTTTATATATAGATGTTACATCTAAAATCATTAGCAGAAGACCATTCATAAAGTAAAAGAAGTGCTAATTAAACTTGGGAATGTGCAAGGCTGGCAGACTAAAATCTCTATTCATAGCATATAAACTGTTTATTTTCGCTTTGGTTATCACCTGAGTTGTAGAAAAGGTCAGGTCTTTCGAGAATATCTCCTTCATGAATGTATGGCTCAATTCGATCATCACCATACAAGTACTGCTCACTCTCGTCCATCTGACGACTCTCTACCATCTCCAGCCACTGGGAGTTATGCCAGCGAAACTTTTCACTCTGAATTTTCTTAGCCCATTCTTCATCATATTCCTGTTGAAAACAAACAGTTAACGGTTATTATATAAGCTAACTCACTTGGCACTCAGACAGCAATATTTTTATCTCTTGAGAATTTTGGGGGGCCTTCATTGGGTCAGAGGAAGCATTAAAAATACCTGTTCAGAATTATTTTATATGATAGCCAACGAAAAGCAATTACATACATAAAGAAGTCTGTGTTTGTATTATTGATTACTAATGGCAATGGCAAACACTAGAAAAGTTCAAATTTCATAAATTCTTATTACATAAATATTGCCAGAATTTAAGCAAGCAGTAAGACTTCAGTTTCCAAAGAGTTCTTGTGACTGTAATTACATTTGACCTTAGAACAAAATGGATTTGAATTGCACAGGTGCACTTATACATGGATTTTTGTTCCACCTCTGCCATCCTTGAGACAGCAAAACCAAGCTCTCTTCTTTCTCCTCCTCAGCCTACTCAATGTGAAGACAACAAGGATGAAGATCTTTATGATGATTCACTTCCACTTGGTGAATAGTAAATATATTTTCTCTTCCTTATGATTTTCTTTAAAACATTCCTTTCTCTAGCTTACTTTATTGTGAGAATACAGTATATAATACATATATAAAATATGTTTTAATCAACTGTTTATGCTATTAGTAAGGCTTCCAGTTAACAGTAGGCTATTAGTTTATGTTTTAGGGGAGTTAAAAGTTATACATGGATTTTCAACTGTGTAGGGGGATTGGTCCCCTAACACCTGTGTTGTTCAAGAGTCAACTGCATTTGTGGCACTAATGACAGGTAGTTACCATAAAATGACATATTTTGCTGTATCTTTTAGTCTAGATAACACTAGGGGGAAAGCACTATTAAGTATTATTTTAGCTGCTAAAATGGTTTACTACAGAAAACAAATATCAGAATTGAATTTAATTTTTGTTCCAACCACAAATTAATGATCTTATTTAGTTGTAATTAGTTCTTTAAATGCTTCTTGTTTTGATCATAAACTCCTATGGAGCAAGATTAGGTTATTCACTGATAGGTGTATCTGTAACACTTGTCAGAGAGAAAGTTCTTGGTGAATGATTTTGAAGGACAAATAGGCAAATTACTGTAAGCTACAGCAGAACTTCTCCATCTTCTACTTGTCCCATAGGGTGCAGCTACTACTGATTAGTGTATTGCTTTATGGACAGCAGAAATGATAGCATGGATAGAAAATAAAGGGCTTCAGATATTTCATGTCATTGTTAGAGTTCTTGGTTTTAAAATCCTCTGTCATATCTTTAAACACATTTGGTTACAGCGGTCAAAAAGGAGTTAGAGGGATGTAGGATAATAGCACTATTAAGGTGATCACAAAAACTAAGAGGTAGACCAAATATATATTTTAGTCAAATGCTAAGCAATTTCAACTCAAGCTGAGACTCAAATCAAAATCACTATCACAGAATACATTTCTGGGATATAAAAATAAAATCTGTAATTTTATAATAAATGTAATTATTATTGTAATTTTCTTGTTAAAATTATAACTTGTTCAAGTTTCACATTATCAGCAAATCCCAGCAGTGTCAGTTGTCAGATTGTATGTTCTATACTGTACATTTAAAAAATACACAGACGCTCCCTTCAACTGAAGTTGGGGAAGGTAGAGGATATTTTTTGACTATAGTACTGCTAGTGACAATTTTGCTACCAAATTACTAAACTTTATTTTCTTTTTAATTTTTATTTTAGGTTCAGGGATACATGTGCGGATTTGTTATACAGGTAAACTGTGTATCATGGGGGTTTGGTGTACAGATTGTCACCCAGGTAATAAGCATAGTAACCAAATAGGTAGTTTTTCAGTCTTCACTGTCCTCCCACCCTCTACCCTTAAGTAGGTCCTGATATCTGTTGTTCCCTTCTTTGTGTTCAAGTGTACTCAGTGTTTAGCACGCATTTATAAGTGAGAACATGTGGTATTTGGTTTTCTGTTCCTGTGTTAGTTTACTTAGGATAATGGCCTCCAGTTCCATCCATGTTGCTGCAAAGGACATGATCTCGTTCTTTTTTATGGCTGAGTCCATGGTATATATGTACAACATTTTCTTTAGCCAGTCTACTGTTGACGGGCATTTAGGTTGATTACATGTCTTTGTTATTGTAAACAGTGCTGCAATGAACATGCACGTGCATGTCTCTTTATGGTAGAACGATGTATATTCCTTTGGGTATATACACATAATGGGACTTCTTTTCTTTTTCCTTTTTTTTTTTTTGTTGAGATGGAGTCTTGCTGTTACCCATGCTGGAGTGCAGTGACACGATCTCAGCTCACTGAAACCTCTGCCTCCTGGGTTAAAGTGATTCTTGTGCCTCAGCCTCCAGAATAGCTGGGATTACAGGTGCCTGCCACCACCACCCAGCTAATTTTTGTATTTTTGGTAGAGATGGGGTTTCACCATGTTGGCCAGGCTGGTCTTGAACTCCTGACCTCAGGTAATCTGCCTGCCTCGGCCTCCCAAAGTGCTGGGATTACAGGCGTGAGCCACCGGGACTTCTTTTCTAATAGTTATCTATTAACATTTCTATTAGCCGTCAATCTATTTCCTAATGTTATTATTTAAAATTAAGTTGCATAAAATTAAGAGCTATCATAAACATTATGTAAAAAATAGACATTTTTTATTCAACTGATAGTTTTCATAATTAAACAACTGAAGATCTTTACCTCAGTTACATCTGTTACACTAAACTATACTTGAAATTGACTATTCAGATATAAATAATAAATCCAAATGCCATACCTCCTTAGTATTATTGATGTGGTCACAGTGACTGAATGTGATGGTAATTTATACAACCACTCAATCACTGATCACACACAAATTATTCTGCCAAAAGGAGATAATACATATAAAGTATTTAGATAACTTATATTGAGAACACTTAATAAATGTTAGCCATTACCTTAATTAATTCAGGTAACGGCTCTCTGAAATAAGTACTATAATTATCAACATCTTACAAATGAGAAAATGAGGCCCAGAACACTGAAGTAACTTGATCCAGGGAACACAGCTGGCTGTGGCTACTACAGCACTGTAAGCCTCAGGCTAGCAACGTGGAAGAGGCAGTTAAACAGAGGATAAATGAATATTTTCAGGGTTCCTGCAAAACGGCTTCTTCACTGAATGAGAATATAACAAATAACCCCCAGGGACAACTTTCAGCTCTAAGATTTTGTAAGTAAACAGTGATATGGGAGGAAGTCGTTGACCAAGCAGTGATATGGGAAGAAGTAGCTTCTGGTCTGGTAAGTATATTATCCCATCGTATTCTCAGTCATGCTCTTACTGAGCTGGCTATACTTGGGAGGGTATTGGGGAAAGAGGGAATTGAAAAATAATATGCACAGAGATGTTGTTACAAGCAGTTTTGTGGTTCGCTTTGGGCTTCCAAACTTAAATAAAATATCAAGCGATGCCTCATTGTGTAATATAGGCATATGATCAGCTTCAAAGTTATTTAGCCTAAATGCTAAATATAACTGTGAACCTCTTTAAGATTCATATAACTTCACAAGAGTACACTTTTTGTTGCCATGTGTGTCTGTGTATGTGCTCAATTAAAGTTAGCTGCAGAAAGATATTGTCGTATTAGAAATGGCCAGATAATTACAAAGAGTGATCACATAACCACACAGTAGAAAGAAAGGATAAATTTATTATATCCATTGGGGTAAGACATTTAATATATTAAAAAGCAAAATGATAATGTGGACAAGAAATTGTCCATACTAATTGGCTTAAAAAAAAAAAAAAAAAAAGTTAGTTACAGGTTACCAAAACTCTCAGAATATGCTTTATAAAATATTAGAAATCCTAGTAAGTCCACATTAAATACAGAACTAATTTGAATGTTATTTTTTTAAAGAATAGTAGCTTGTTTCACTTGGGAAGAGGCATAAAACTAATTTTTCATTTTGGTAGAAAAATTTAAATCTGATTGAATTATCTGAACGAAGAGGTATTCATTCAAGGAAAAAGACAGAAAAATCATATGATCTGATGATTTCATTGCAATTTAAATTTCAAGCATACTCATTTCTGGTGTAAGAATAGGAGTTAAAATTCAGTCAAGTGCCCAAAGCATATAAAATATGGGGTCTGCTATTCCACTAAGAGTAAAACTTGACTCCTACTAATACCTGTGAAATGTTACAGAGGTAGGTAATATTTAAAATAACAATATCCTTAAACTACATTTCCACAAAATGTATTTAGCCTAGGAAGTAATGCTTTGCAAAACCAAAAATCCTGCTTACTCTGAGTTATCATTTCACATCCTCTTTTAAGATTATCCTAACAATAACAAAAATATATCTAATAAATGTAAAAATGTATAACAAAGAAGTTTCGTCATAAACAATTGCCCTTCTAACTTTAGCCTTCTGATCACCCTACGAGCTCACATCATTATTCTTATTAAAAAACTTATACATACAAGGCTCAGTTTAAAAAGAGATTACCAAATCTATCTGACAAAAGTCCAAACACACAAACCAAAAATATCCATAAGCATCCATGGCTAACTTTTGATACTTTCTTGGTAAAACTGATCTTCTAAGACAGTGAGTTAGTACAGAACCTAGCACCAAATGTAATGACTGCCCTTACACATTCCTTTAAAATTTTCACCTCTCTTTTATCAGTTTTTGATTGAATTTACTGTATACAACCAGTGCATCTCTTGACATTATAAGCCTAAAAAGTATGGTAGCAATGATATAGATTGTATTATCATTTTCTTACTTAAAATAATTGTATTCTAACTTTTAAGCATTTTGTACTATAAAATAATAGGTTTAATTTCTATGACTAACATACTAATGAACATGCATTATTGTGTACAGGATCACAGTAAAAATACCATGGTTATTTTCTCAGCTCTAGAAAAGATGCAAAACAACTCTTCTCTCAGGAAATACGACCCAGCACGCTACTCTGTACCAAACTGTGTATTTAGGATATTGAAAATTATATCCTGCAAAAGATCCAACAATGATTCCAGAATCCTACTAGGATGAATCTACTACATTGGCAAGCAGAGTTTTCATAAGAGGTGGCCTTGAAATTAAACATGTATGTATGGTTCTTTGTTATAGATTATAGATGGAAAATGGCAAAAAACAAAACAAAACAAAACAAAAACCTCGGCTTAACAGTATGAAAGCCTTCAAAGTTTCTCCATTTAAAGTCTTAAAGAGTCATAACATAACTCTGAAATAATATTTGGAGTTTCGTGATTATAAAAGTAATATTTTCATTGTTGAAAATGGAAAATTACAGGAAAAATACCTATAAAAACTTCAGCAAGATAGAACCACAATAACTACTATATCCCACCAGTTTTCAATGACTTTCTCAACTCCAATATTAATGGATAACTTTGGAAAATATTTTAAAATATGTGTTTAAAACATTTACAGGCTAAGTATGAAACATTATTAAGATATTGGACTTGTGCCATAAAAGTTTGCTCTACTTTGTGATAATGTTGCCTCAGGTTTTCAACTGTTTACCAAATAAAGCATCTTAGAATGAAATATGCCATAAGGAACACAATATTCATTAAAACTTTTTTACTTCTCTTTTTCCTTAGTAGTAAACGTTACTTAGAATCAAATGAAATAGCATTGTTTTGCTGTATAATGCTGACCATTTATGTTTATGTTTCTGGAAAGGTTTACCAGATTTCTTGAAAATGAAATATTTTAGCTCATGGCTGTTGAGATTCTATTTACCAAGTACAGTGAATTAATAGGCTAAGACAATGGTTTTGGACTTCAGGAAAGGTTCAAAAGCACATTTTGGGGACAAATATTAAAAGTAAATCAACTGCCACCTACTATTCCTGTTTTATTAAAGAAGGGTCATTTGCAGACTAAAAAATGTGAGAAAGAATCTCAAAGTAAAGACATACAGTACTTTCCCAAAATAAAACATGTTAGCAACATTATATCCCCCTCGTGGACTAACCTTTCCTTTTTAATATTTTTCCCTTTTCCATTTCAGTGACAATTTGCTGTATCATATTCCTATGGACCATCATTTGGGAATCTCTACCTTCTGTATGTGCTCTGGGAATCCTCAATGAATATAGTTTAGTAACCATGGCAAAGTGAGTTTCTTTGTGTTTCAGCATCTGCATTTATAGCTATTAATAATATGGTATTGTATAATATAAAGAACACTGGATTAGGAGTCAGGAGACCTGGGCTCTGGTTCTAGCTCTGATATTAACTGAATTATGCAACCTTTTAAAGGTATTCTAATCTCTTTTGGTCTCAGATTCTTCATTTGTAAAATGAAACAAACCTAAGACTTACTTAAGCTCTAACATTCTATAAATAAAAACCGATGATTTATACCATGAATTCATAAAGCTGTTGAAATAACTATCCCAAATAACTAAAAAATACTGGTAGGATAGGAGTTTCTTTTAAAAAGTTAACAAGCAATTCTTAAATGAAAACCCAGTGTCAAAAAATTTTAATCAACATATATCATTAAAATCAATTCTCTCAACCCCATTCACCAATCTCTAGTCCCTTCTTATTATTCACTCCCCTCTACCTCCAGCCCCGTATCAGAAAATAATTATGAGAATTCAGGGATGTCACAGCGGAATCACAGTTAAGGTATGTCATCAAAACCTATCCAAAGCCTTTGTGGAAATACTCTAGGATTATAGTTTTTTCTTCATTTTTGAAATACTTCTTTTCACAAGGAGTATACCCTGGTGTCCTGGCTTTGAGACTTGTATTTAAAGAAAAGCATGCTTTGTTTTTTATTTCTTTCTCTTCTCAGCTCCTGACATTATGATTTTAAGCACTTAGTATCCATAAATTCTAAAGTGTTGTGAAAGACTGATGGTTTGATTTTACATGGAATGTACCATCCTTTTTGAAGTCCTACATCATTTTGTTTATTAGTTAACCACCGAAACATTATGAAGCCTTAACTAGCCTATTATCAGAGCCTGTTCACTATCATGAAAACTCTTTGTCACTGGCTTCCGTCACACCTTGTATCTCATTAACACACTATAGGATAACACAGAGCAACATAGATCTGCTTTGTGTTCTAACATAACTGATGGAAAACAGATTTTCCTTTTTCCTTTAATGTGGCAGCCCCCTAATTGAGACTGTAATATGGTTTATTTAATGTAATTTTTCATACAAAATTAAAGCAAGTCTGGAGTAATTTAGTTGCTCATTAAAGTTACGGTGGTAGCTGCTAACAAGACACTTGTTATATATTAAAAAATATTTATTCCAGTAATATCGATAGACATACACATAATTTAACATACATAATAAAGTTGTTGATTTTTATGCACATACTATTTCTCAATAAGACTGCCCCAAGTGTTGACCTTTAGTCTTGACCACAAAATAAAAGAAATAACTAAATAAAATGTATTTAAGTAAGAAATCATAATTTTTTTTTCATACTATGTGTGGGTTCTTTTAAGTCCAACTGTTGCCAATTAAAAAAAAAACAAAGTAACATGCATAACAGGTAGGAAACACACACATTTATGTATAAAATTATGTGTGTATATGCTTAAATTCTAACAGGTTGGAAAAATATCCTAAATGTCTGCCTTTTGGTTTATGCAATATAAAAATGAACTATAAAAGAGGGTTAACTAAATTTATCTCATTAAACCCAATTAGACTATATGGGAAACAAAAATCAAACTCACACTGGGAAATAAAAAAATTTACCAAGACTGCAAAACAAGCAAGAACCAGTTCTGCTTGGTCTGGAAAGAAGATTTTAGAAATTTCTGCCAACAATTCACTTGAAAATCACTACTCCCACATCCAACTTGCATGCCAATTAAAAGTGACCAGCATTTACCCATGCCCTGCTCTTGAAAGTTTGAGTTCTAACGCTAACCCTAACCCTATAAAACCTTCTCTGTAACTTCTTTTCAAGATGTTGTAAGATACTTTTTAAAGTGCTCTCCCTTACTGGCAAGATTATTAATAAGTCCACCTTTTCTCTCTGACACAAAGATAACTCTGCCTGTGTTATCTCTGCAGAGATCATAACAACGGGTGATGTAGAAGCTACATTTAAAGCTACATTGGTTTCTTTCATTTTAGTAAACCAGCCTTATTAAGTACAATTTTGTCTGTCTGGAATGAAGGTAGCACCTACTTTTCCAAGTTTAGAATATTAGAGTTTGCTATTAATTCCAGATTATTAAAATAAAAACAATCTGCCCATGATCGTAATTAAGAGTTATTAAAAAAGGAAGAGGTACCCTTCAAAATCTCAGTGACACAAACCTATGTCACTACTAAATCATACACTGGCTAGAAAGATGACAGAAATCAGTCTTTTACCAGAGAACCTGGTTATATCCCTTTTCCTGTAAATACCCTGTAGATACAGTGTGCCGTTACTACAAATAATCTAGTGATAGGCCATGTAGTAGTATTGCTTCTGGAACGCCAGTTCACATGTTTACAGAATAGTATCTCAGGAGTTCTCTGGAGTCTAGATGGTATTTTCATATTAAGGAACTTTGTACTGTTGAGTTTTGTATTCTCAGGGTCTTTCTTAGTGTTTGGCACATAATAGGTGCTTAATAAACATGTATTAAATGTCTGACAAACCAGACATATCAGGGGAGCATTTTTGAAGTTCTCAAATACTTCATACAACGCTGAGGATGTACTGATGGATACAAATCTACATGAGTTTTTAGAAGTTCTCTAGATTGGAGGGGTAGGTGATGTTCTTCCCTTCATGATTCCCATGATTGCCTTCATGCAAGAGAAAGAGGCCATAGTCAACTGACTTATAATTCCCTTGGGAGATCAACTAGCTATAGGCTTCTCTCTTCTTGCCTCCCTGCTCCTCTTTGCACCTACACCATTCCCTGCCTCCCCAAACTACAAGTAACATAGTCACACAGGTGACAATGTGCTGATGAGGCCACAGAGACTGTATCATGTAAACAAGTGATGTAATCCTCCTTGGTACCCAGGGTACTGCCACCGCACATGTTTCAATTAATCAGTTGAGGGCTTGGGCCCAACTAAATTAAACAAATCTTCACTAGTATAATATTTGCATAATTTGGGGGACAAGTACTTTACTCCAGAAAGTATATTTCCCCAAGGCTTGCAAGGCATCTAAGTTTTCTTAGTATTATTCTGCACTGTCTGTCTTCAGTGGCAAATAAGTTTGTTTTTTTAAAGGTAAATTGTTTTAAGCTAAGAATATTCCCATTCTGTCTATATATTTTTTGGATTTTTTATTATTATAGAACACAGTCAGTCTGAGAATACTAGGACATCATTATCTAGAGGTAAAAAGAATTTCAAGGGATCATCCACTCCTCTCCTAAGCAGGTTTCTAATAATTTAAGTTTGTTATTTAGCCATTACTAATGCTAACTGAACAAAAACTTCACATTCTCCCTTGATGGTCTTTTTAGTGCGCACCACTTCAATGCAGCGATGGAGGCAGAAGCCAGAATTTTCATAAGTTTAAAGTGCAGAAATGAAGGAAGTAAAATATAGACAACTGTTTGGAAACTTTGGTACTAGAAAGAAGGAGAGCTAAGACAGTATCTAGGAGAGAAAAGAGACACAGGGTCGGGGGTGACTCCAGTTTAAGATGAGAGACTTAAGCCCAGAGTTTAGAAATTATTTGAAATTAAATTATTTTGTAATAAATACATTTGTATTGGAACTATCAACTTACATTCTAAACCACATACACTTAATATGTTAATCTAAACATTGTTATCTTCTAGCTACCTTTCCTAGACAGAAGGTAGATAAAAAGTATGCTAAATATAATGCATAACAGAATGACAACTGTCTCCTTTCTTTGTTGCTTCAAGTAAGATAATCATATATGGAACCATAAGAAGTTTCTTGTTCTTATACTATATACTTTATATACAACAATGGCACTGTGATCTATTAGAAAATAGTACATGAGCCATGAAATTATTCTCTAGGCATATTAAATATTCTATATTCATAAGCCCTGTGATCAGTGACCTATGTGTGAAATATTTTCGTAGAATGAGGATTTAATATGTACAGTTTCTCTATTCTGACTTAGAAATCAAAGCTAAAATGTCAACGTATCCATTTAGTTCTACACCAGTAATGAGATACTTAGTGAAATCCAAAAAACAGATAACAAATTAAGATGAATTTCTGAAGTAAAATGAGAAAGTGACAATAAAGTTCCTAATGGTGATTGTCTAGTTTCATGATTATATCACTGGCAGAAAACCCAACTTAGTGGATTTCCAACTAAGTTATTAATTGATTTTAAAAAAATGTTATTCTGATCTGTTTAAAAAGCTAAAGTTAAACTTTTAAAACTACTGAGTAGGCTACATTCAATAAGCTTTCTAAAAGTGAGCCAAATCCAGTTTGAAAAAGAAAGCAACCTGGTTGTGCGTAGCAGTATATACCATATATAAAAACATACTTAAAATAATCAAGTATCTTGTACATCCCTGGTACAAGGCCCAAATCCAGGCAGAAGACTGTGGTAGGCAGCAAAATTGCTGGCAATAAGTCTGCGTGGTTCACAAGTTTCTAACTCAACACTTAGATTATCTCTTTGATCATATCCCTCTAGTCATGTATCCTTTAAAAACCTCCAAAACTATAAATAATATTGAGATTTTTGTATTTCCCATCATTTCAAAGCAACTTAAACGGCAACTGTATGTATAAAACTATCAATTAACTGGAAAAAATAGCTGATACAAGATTTGATTTATTAAAAAAATTTAAGGGCCAAACCACAAAATTGATTATGTTTTGACAGAACTGTCTTCCAACTCCCCACTCCTATACAATAATTTATCTGAAAAACAAGTAACTCTGTGATGATATGTAGATCAGAACTCTGAATACCTATAAAATCTCTTTAAGTAAGGGGCCGATGACTTAAAAGTTGAAAGCTAAAGAACTTACTAATGTTTAAAAAGTAAATCTGTTATCATTGTATATCCTGAATCTTACCAAAATACAAATTTGGGTTTACACTGAATGCATTGTTTAAAATAGGTTTACAATGTCTTTTTCCCCCAAGATGAAGTCAATTATACTTTGTGTAGAAAAAATACTTACCGCTATAATATCTAATGTATTATCACAGACCTTTCGGATTTCATTATTCTTATCATGCATCAGGTCTATGAGATATGCTGGAGCCTCTGAATAAAAATGGTTAAAGATACAAACTACATTTGATATTGTGGCTAGTCAATAATACTAGAAAAATCTCATATTTTTCTAAATCTAAATGCTAAATGGAAATTTAACTCAAATTTTAAAATAAAACCATTAATACAAGATGACTAGAAACACTTAATATTTCATTTGTTTAAAAAAACAGGGATAGTAGGGACATAAAAAAGAGAAAAATCTAGATAAAAATGGGTAAGGAAAACAGTCAGTAAATCTCAGAAAGCACAAGACCACATTTGTGAATACATGAGGATCATGAACATAAATAAAGAGGAAGCTCTATAGTTGCGTAGCTATAAATGCTTCTTCATCTATCCTGCTCTCCTAAAAATTCAGGAAAACTAATTTCATACAAAACTAACAAGAGGGATTCATGGTCAAAAAGAGAAGGCATGATAAAACATTTTCACACAAAAGAAAGCTGCAACCTAATATTTCAAAAGAGATAAATATATTTTAAAAAACAGTATATATATATACACATATATATACACACATATATACACACATATATACATATATACACATATATATACATATATACACATATATATACATATATACATATATATACATATATATACACATATATATACACACACACACACAAAAGTGAAATTATTATATTGGATAGCAAATAACATGGAAAATAGAAGTGGAGATAATAGACTGTCAAATAGAAAGATATACTCCTTTAGAACTTGGTGACAATGCATTATGAAATTTAGGTTTGCATCCCAAAAGAAAAAAAAATGGAATGTATAATTACAAATAAGTAAGAGAGAAGGGACAGAATGAAGCAAACTCAAATTAATAAAGAAACCTTGATGAATCTAAAAGAGGAAGTGAAGAAAAACATTGTGATCTCGCATCAATACTATCAATTGGTCTTAGTTAAAACAATTTGAAAACAGAGTCCACAAATTTCTACTAAGAAACTCTAGCACACATACACAAGTACATACCATTCTTTGTATCACTGATTACACCCCCAAAATTTTATCACACAGTATTATGACTAGCTAGTGGCAAAGTGATGACTTAACTCATTAGTGTTACTTACTACTTAAATTGTTGTTTTTTAAAAATAGATTTAGGGGACCCAAGTACAGTTTTGCTACATGGCTATATTGCATAGTGGTTCTTACTATTTTTTTTTTTAGGGATACAAAAGGTATATTTAAAAATGTAGAAAAAATATACAGAATAATGTATTTGTGCATTCTGAAACTCATTTTTAAGAAAATATGTAAAAAATATGTATTGACTGCCTCTTTTCTCCACTGGAATATAAGTTCCACTAGGGCAGAGACTTTGCCTATCATATTCACTATAGTACCCCAGGTTTTAGATCATAACAAGTGCTCAATAAATTTTTATTTAATGAATAAATAATCATCTACATACTTCACATGGTTTTGTGAGAATAAAAATTATTAGAAAAATATTAAAAATTCTCAAGGGGAATCTAAAATAATCTAGACAAATGTGGATTATAATCTTCCCTCAGCAGCCATGGGAGACTTGTTCTAGGATCCCCCAATGATGCCAAAATCCACAGATGCTTAAGTCTCTTATATAAACTGGTGTAGTATCTGCATATGGCCTATGCTCATCCTCCCGTATACTTTAAATCCTTCCTAGATTACTTACAATACTTAATAAAATATAAATGCTAAGTAAATAGTTGTTATACCATATTTTCTGTTTTTTATTGTTGCATTTCTATTCTCTATTAGAATGCTTTTTGAATAAATTTAATCTATGGATAGTTAAACCAGCAGATGAGGAACCCCCAAATAAGGAAGGCCAGCTGTATTTTATTTCCCATACTGCAATTGTTGAGATTATATAAAAATATAATCAGCATTAGTTCTCAATTCTTATGTGATTGAGTCATGGTGTGAGTCAGTTTAATATTTTAAACATCTGAATATAAATCATATATTTATCTAAAATAAGTCTACACTAGCTATCTCATATGTCAAGTTTTCTGTTCAAATTATATCAACTAATATTGATCGAACTTTCTAACAAAAAGAAAAGGAATAAAATCTTGCCTAATAGATTTTTATTTTAAATATTCATATTGGATTCATAGGGAGAATCACAATAAAATGCTAAAGGTTATGGTGAAATAAAATATTTCAATAATTTTTAATATGTAATACATTGTAACATGACAGATTTAAATGCCATTGACATCAACAAAAATTGTGTTTTTTGAACTCCAAAACATTTTTAAAATGTATTATTTTTCAGCTTTTTTTTTTTTTTTTTAAGAGACAGAGCCTCGTTCTGTCATCAAGGCTGGAGTGCAATGGCGTGATCATAGCTCATTGGAGCCTCAAATTCCTGGGCTCAAGTGATCTTCCTACCTCAGCCTCCCAGGTAGCTGAGACTATAAGCATGCCCCACCATGCCTGGCTTAGAAAACATTTCTGTGTTTTGTATTTTGGAAAAGCACTTCAGTGATCTTTATCCAATTTTAAGACACAAAGTTTTTATAAAAATTTTAACTCAGCAGATCTTTATCTCCCTGTTGCACCATTATCAACATGTTATAATCTTCAGGACAACTATTCAAAAAGTATTGACTCCAGATTCAGTGACATAAAACAGAAATTAAACTTGGGGTAAAATGCAAAGAAAGTTACACTGAAAAGAAAGGTCAAATAGGAATTCTCTTAATTCTGTGGGCTCTGATAATAAGGTACTAAGTATACATTTTAAACAGACTTTCCAAAACAGAGGCGGTAACACTTATTCACTGTGTGCAGGTACTTGGTAGGTACTTTAAATACTTCACTTTTTAGTCCTCACAAAAAACCCTATGAGATGACCTGTAAATAGGGTTGTCTCTCAAAGAAGTTACCTAGAAAAACTACATTTTCATTTTACTCTTTTCTGTAGTGGCTTCTATAGTTATGTAAATTTTAAGTAATTCTACACATAAAATACACCTTCAGAGACTCTCAACCCAAAAAAGCATATTAAAGGTTCCAAGAAGACCTTGTAGCAAGAAAACTTGTTAACTTTAACTCAGTCTTTCCCAAACTTATTTACTATCGGAGAACCTTTTTTTTTTCACTAAGCAGCTATTAATACTTAAGGATTATGTTCCATGGAATACAGCTGGGGAAAAATGAATTTACTCCAATTATTTTAACACTGTTCAAAAGTGTATTTGGAATTTACCTTTCTGGGAAAGTCAGTTTATAAACCACATTAAAAATATTTATTCATGCCTGTAATCCTAGCACTTTGGGAGGCCAAGGTGGGCGGATCACGAGGTCAAGAGATCAAGACCATCCTGGCTAACACAGTGAAATCCCATCTCTACTAAAAATACAAAAAATTAGCCGGCCGGGCGCGGTGGCTCAAGCCTGTAATCCCAGCACTTTGGGAGGCCGAGACGGGCGGATCACGAGGTCAGGAGATCGAGACCATCCTGGCTAATACCGTGAAACCCCGTCTCTACTAAAAATACAAAAAACTAGCCGGGCGAGGTGGCGGGCGCCTGTAGTCCCAGCCACTCGGGAGGCTGAGGCAGGAGAATGGCGTAAACCCGGGAGGCGGAGCTTGCAGTGAGCTGAGATCCGGCCACTGCACTCCAGCCCGGGTGACAGAGCGAGACTCCGTCTCAAAAAAAAAAAAAAAAAAAAAAATTAGCCGGGCGTGGTGGCAGGCCCCTGTAGTCCCAGCTACTCGGGAGGCTGAGGCAGGAGAATGGCGTGAACCCCGGAGGTGGAGCTGGCAGTGAGCTGAGATTGTGCCACTGCACTCTAACCTGGGCGACAGAGCGAGACTCAATCCAAAAAAAAAATTATTACTTTCTGTACTCTTAGCTGTTAAGGCAGAACAGTATTTGTATTTTGATAGCCCATATTAGCATTTCTCAAATTAGACTTGCTATTTATCAGACTTGACTCTTAGAAACTCTATATGGTTCCAGAATTTTTAATTTTGTTTTGAGATAGGGTCTCCCTCTGCCACCCAGGCTGGAATGCAGTGGCAAAATCATAGCTTACTGCCGCCTTGACCTCTTAGGCTCAAGTGATAATTCCTGCTTCGGTGTCCCGAGTAGCTGGGACTACAGGCATGCATCACCGTGTCCAGCTCATTTTTTATCTTTTTATTTTTAGTAGAGATGAGGTCTTACTATGTTGCCCAGGCTGGTCGCAAACACCTGAGCTCAAGTGATGCTCCCACCTCAGGTTCCCAAAGTGCTGGGATTACAGGCATGAGCCACTGTGCCTGGCCAATCACACTGGATTATAATTTTATATTTCTTGTATATTATACCTGTCTATCTCTCCAACTAAACTATAAACTCACTGAGGTCAAGGACTTTCTTATATATCTAACACATAAGCCAGTATCTGTTTAGATGGTCAAAGCTTGAGAAATGTGTGAATAAATGAATGTTTAATTATATATGGTAAAAGAGTTAGCAGATACCAAAATTTTCAGCTTAAGAGGCTGTGTAGATGACAATGTTGTTATTCACAATGAATACAGATGGCAGGACTGTTCTGCTTATCAGGAGATGATGTTACCAATATTGAGTACCCTTTGGATGCAAGAATGATAAACTACCAGGTACTAAGTACCTCTGTGTATTGGGAACTATTACAGACAATTTAAATCCATTAGTACTTACAACAATTCTACAAGGTACGAGGTCTTTTTATTTTAACAATGTTACGGGCATTTTTAAGGTATATGATTGTATCCTAGGGAGGTTAAGTAACTTTCCAAGGTCCTGCAGCTTTGTAAGTAGCAAAAGGTAATTAAAATTACGGCTATTTGATTTACAAAGATCTCTAGACTACAGCATGCTATGCCCCTTTAGGTAGGTGGAAGATAACCAAGTGGCAGTTAGCAACAAATGCCTGGGGCTCAAGATAGGGGTTATCAAGATTAAATAGTTAGTATATAGTTGGTAGCTGAACTCATGGGAATAGATGTGGTTTCTCACGTAGAGTAAATAAGGTAAGATTAGAAAAGGACCAAGGATAGTCCTAGAAACCTCTGATACTTAAGGTATGTTAATAGAGAAGGAAGTTCTGATTTGTTTGCTAAGTTTCTTAGGAATCACAACCTGATAAGTTAATAAAATTGTTTTCATTATATTCTACCTATATACTGATTTGGGGTCAACAGCTTCCATGGAAAATAGGTTATCTTGTAAATTTATCTCAAAACTTAGTGTTTTCAGCATTATTTCAACATTTGCCAAAAAAACAAAAAACCCCAAAAACCTAAAGATGCATCTTTTCTGAATATGTGAAATATTGTTATCTACTGTAAACACTGAAAGGATACGTGTTTCCTTGATTATGACGTCTCTTGTGGCTTGGTGGAAAACCATCTGGTAGAAGACGTAAATTATCTGACATACAAATTCATCATCTTCCTGTTGAGCTGTAAATAAACAAAAAATTCAAATAAAGAATACTATATTTATATACCAAATTTAAAATAATTGAGGGGAATAATATCAAATGAGAAAAACTAAAAGTGATAAGGAGGTAAGTAAGCAGAAATGGATTAAAGTAACTTCTATGTTCCTAATGTAAAATGGTAACAGTTATCACCACTTGTTTTATCCATCATAAGAATTCTTTAAACAATTCTAATTTGTAAAATAAACCTGGTTCTATTTTGTCTTTATAATGTTGACTTCGCAGGAGAAAAATGATTCTTAAAAATTATCATGCCTTCTAAACTAAGTTTTTGGTAGAAATTGAACTATTATAAAAAGGTATTTCCTTTTGTTGAATAATGTTCAGAAAGTTAAACTTTACAGATTGCATGAAATAATAAGTAATTTAGTTTCCATCTAATTAATTATAATAGTAAAAAAGTTACATAATCATAAAGGCTAATTAATAAATCTTTAATATCATACAAAGAGTAATTTACATAACAGCTGATGTCCACCGATTAGTATGTAATGGAAAAAGCATAATTGCTTATAGAAATCTAACCTTAAGTAATGATTATGAAATTAGATTTAATAGTATAGTTTGCTATCAACTCTTGGTAAAAGTTCAATGAAATTTTAGAAACAAGAGTTTCAGGTCAACAGAGTATCAAACCAGTTGTGTAGAATAAATTGTGGGTCCCTTAAAGTTCAATTTGTCCCAAATCATCTCCCTCACTAACTTGCCAAAGTACTACTCTCCCAAACGAATTGGGCTAAATTTCTCACTATTAATTAATATCTTGGTATACAGTATTCCCTCACTTAATACCAAAGGCTTTTAGTCTTGAAAATCCATATATTTCTTAAAAAGAATATTATAAAGCCTCTGCCTGTGACAATCTCATGTCAGAGAACACCAAAACCATAGTAAAACACTCTGAGCTGGCTGTGTCAGATCACTTTACGAATATCTCAGCTCTCTTGATTATAATCACTATGGGACAGTAATTCCAGGATGCAGGTCATTTTGCTTCAACTTTCTTCAGCTCTCCACAAAATCTTCATTCTCACTCTGTCAACTACATGTCTTTACTTTCACCTCCCAACTACTTAGTCTTTCTTTTAATTATTTGTGATCTGACTGTGAGAAGACTGTATCAAAGTAAACACAAATATGTTACAGTTTTGAGAAGTATACTTCAAATATTGGGGCATTATCTCTAGATGACTTATTAAAATGAATTATATTAAGGAACTTACAAATTAAATTAAAAAAAAAAACTCAAAAGAGAAAAATGTGCAAGAGGCTTAAATAGGCACATCTTTTTATTGGCTATCCCTAAATAATCAATAAACATAAACAGGTGCTCAACTTCATTAGTCATTAGGGAAATACAAATTAAAATCACAATGAAATACCAGTATGATGGCTACAATTGAAAGGACTGACAATGCCCAGTATTGGAGGTGATGTAGAAAAATTGCAGCTCTCTTACATTACTGGTAAGAATGAAAACTGGCACAACCACAGATTCACACAGTTTACTAAGGTCAAACATATATACAAACTCTGTGACCCAGCCATTCTACTCCTATGAGTGAACCTAATGGAAATGAGTACATAAGTGCACCAAATGAAAGGTTTCAAAATGTTCATAGGAGCATTATTTATAATAGTCCTCCTCCTCACAAAAACCTAACTCTACTATCCATCAATAGTAGAAAGGATAAATGGTGGTATATTTATATAATAAAATATTACATACAATAAAAATGAACAAACTTTTGTATACAACATAGATGAATGTCACAAATATAAGGCAGAACAAAACAAACTAGATTCCACTTAAATAATAAAGTTCAAAACCAAGCAAAACTGATCTAGTGGTGACAAAATAAACTTATCTTTTGTTTCAAACTAACCACTTTGAAGGAGGTGGTAATGACTGAGAGGAGGGAGAAGAGGCATTTCTAAGGTACTGGTAATGTTTTATTTTCTTACATTAGTGATAACAACATGGGTGTGCTTACACTGAAAATACATTGAGCTATACTTAACAATTTATGTATGTTATATATTCTAAAAGTCTATTAAAATTAATACAAAATGCATATATATTATGCCTAGTACAAGATGAACTGAGATGAGAGTATCTTCTTCAGGGATCTCATATTAGCATTTTTAACTTCTATACTATTGGCTAGCTATGATGTGTAAGATCCTAGAGAACTTGGCCCTAATAAGATTCAGATAAATTTTGTATGCAATATGGAGAAGAATGAGCCCTGCCCCTTAAGAGCAATATAAATGCAAGGGGAAAACTCTAGGCCTACACTGTCAAATATTATAGCCATAAACCACTGCAGCTAATTAAATTAATTCAAAAATTCAAGTTATCAGTTGTGACAGCCACATTTCAAGTGTTCTATAGCTACATGTGTCGGACACC
This sequence comes from Theropithecus gelada, assembly GCF_003255815.1. NCBI lineage: Eukaryota > Metazoa > Chordata > Mammalia > Primates > Cercopithecidae > Theropithecus > Theropithecus gelada. Next base: position 195,564,555 of record NC_037668.1, on the reverse strand, counting down.
ACACATATAAAACATTTTCATCAACTAAGAAAGTTCAGAGAACTCAGAGGACAATAAATTCTGGATCTAGAAGGGAATATTACATTTAGAATGAACCTTCCAACTTAGAAATCAAGTTTTAAAAAATAAGATTTCTACAAGAGAAGAGATCCAATTCAAACCAACACAAATCTCAACAGAAAGAAGTGATATAGCCGGGCGTGGTTGCTCAAGCCTGTAATCCCAACACTTTAGGAGGCCGAGGTGGGCGGATCACCTGAGGTCGGGAGTTCGAGACCAGCCTGACCAACATGGAGAAACCCCATCTCTACTAAAAATACAAAATCAGCTGGGTGTGGTGGCGCATGCCTGTAATCCCAGCTACTCAGGAGGCTGAGGCAGGAGAATTGCTTGAACGTGGGAGGCGGAGGTTGCGTTGAGCCGAGATCACACCATTGCATTCCAGCCTGGGCAACAAGAGCAAAACTACGTCTCAAAAAAACAAAACAAAACAAACAAACAAAAAGAAGTGATATGATAGAGTGGTCCTCCCTTATCTGTGGTTTTTCTTTCCATGGTTTTAGTTAACTGTAGTCAACCATGGTCAAAAATATTAAATGAAAAATTCTAGAAATAATTCATAAGTTTTAAACTATGCACAATTCTGAATAGTGTGATGTAATTTCCCACTGTTCCACTCCATCCCATCCAAGACATGAATCATCCCTTTGTCCAGTGTATCCAGGATGTACATGCACGCCACCTGCCTATTAGTCCCTTAGTAGCCATCTCAATTATCAGGTCAACTAGCACAGTATTGCCATGCTTGTATTCAAGTAACCTTTATTTCATTTAATAATGGCTCCAAAGTATAAGAGTAGTGATACTAAGCATATTGTTATAATTATTCTGTTTAATTATTAGTTATGGTTGTGAATCTCTTACTGTGCCTAATTTATAAATTAAACTTTATCATTGGTATGTTTAGAAAAAAATAGTATATACACGATTTGTTAGTATCTTTAGTTTCAGGCATCTGCTGGGGGTCTTGGAATGTATTCCCCTTGATTAAGTTGTGACTACTATATTAGTTGTTCAAGGTTGGTGAGGAGAGTACTTCTGTAAAATTGGTCCTGAACTGCTTTATAGCAACATTCTTAACTTTGAAAGCTAAAGATCTTTGATATTACTGTATCCAATCCCAGTTAGTAGTATATTTAATTCATTTTTCTTGATTATATAAGTTGCTATAAAACAATGTAATGAGAAAAACAGATTCAAACTCTGCATTTTATATTTAAATATTTAAATCAATAAGCTGTTAAATCAATAAGACATTAACATGAAAATGCATTAATGTTATTTACCATTTAGCAATTCAATGAGTGCAGGGATTATCCCAGATTTGGCTAGCAATGCAGCACAAGAGTCATCCATGGATACAGTTCCAATCATTATAACCACTTCTAAAACAAGATCATCTTCTGCAGCACCTAGTGAAGTCAAGCCATAGAAAGTTTTCACTGAAATGTCCTGATCCAAATTCATTTAAGAGTATCAAAATGTAAATACACAGAAAGGATACCGAAAGCTATTAAATCAAGTCATATGAATCCTCGATATGCTATAAATTTGTCCTTTTTCCAAATTTCCATGTTTGCTGATGACAGTTTGTGATAGTGGGGGGTAAGGGGGGGCAGTAGAAAAGTGGAAATAAGCCTTTGAGAGTGCAACTGAATGACAACGTAGACACAGAAAATAAAAGACTCATCTGAATGCCTCAAAGACCTTTGTGCGTGTGTATGTATATGTAGAGGGATGGTATTTGGTAATTTTAAAGAGATAGAATAAAAAAAATTACCAAAAGACCGCAAGAAAGGTAGAATAGGAAACAGAAACTAATACTAAGAAAACACACTGTTAGGAAAAAGAGAGTATATATATAAGAGGAGATTCAGTGACTACCTTTCTGGGAGAAAAGAGCTGTGAGAAGAAATGGCTTTTCCTAACATAATAATAAAATAGTCACACAAAACTGCTCTAGCAGCCTTATCCATAACAGAAAGAAATAACTTAGTGATTATGCAAAAGTGAAATACTTAGCACAAACCTGGTTTTAGTTTATCCTTGAGGTATGGAACCAACTTATATTCTTTAAGAACCAATTCCCAGTCTAAGTCTGGAATGGTCAAGTTTGCAAGAGTTCCCAAACATTCAATCACAAACTCCTCTTCCTCATCATTAGAGATCTGGGCTGCAAGGTCCCCAACATAATCCTGAAGAAAACAGAATTTTAGTATACATTTAAATTATTTTTTATTTAATCTAATAATTAACCCACAGGAATCTAACAATTGAACCCACTGAAAGAAAAAATCAATATCAAATGTGATTTTCTTGTTTTAATAATCTTGAGCTAAATTGCTAAAGAAGCCTATGGTGAACTGGTTTAAGGCAAGAAGACTGTAGTGGGGTGGAGGGATTAGGGGTAAGGGTCACAAAACAAAAACAACATTGAAACGTAGGTTGAGATTTCTAGGTGCTAAACTAACAAAGAAGTTGATAACATAAGAGCAATTTGGATTATAAATTAATATTTGACGAGAATCCAGTAAGAGTTGTATTTCCAAATGTAGCAATTTCAACTCCCAGTCTATTTTAATAGAAAGCCAAAATGATACTTACAATAAACAGATTTTTAGTTGGTCCATCATGCTGAGAAATGTTTCTAATCATTTTCATCAGCAATGGATCCTTAAACTTCAGAGCCCTCTTCATGAGCATCTTCAGCCCATTTCCTGAAACAGAAAAGTCCCCCAATAAAATTAAGGTTAACTTAAGTTTAATGATTTTTTGTTTAGTTCTCAAAAAAAGCCACAACTATTTATATCTAGTAAAATGCACAACTCTTAAGGGTACAATTTGATGAATTTAGATGCAACCCATACCATATATCAACATATAGAGTATTTTCATTCCCTCCAGAAAGTTCACTTGTGCCCCTTCCCAGTCAATCGTGTTCCCCAAATATAATCACTTTTCCTCTTCCCTGTCTCATTTTTAAACACATATAAGTTTTGCCTGATATAGAACCTCATATAAATAGAATCATACTGTATGTGTTCTTCTGTGTCTACAATTTCTACTATAAATGTTAAAAACAAAAGTACTTTTGACTCAGAAAAATTGTACTTCTGGGAATTTATCCTAACAACATAAAAATGAAAATGTGTAAAGATTCAGAGAATGAGTAATCACTATAGCACTGTTTGTAACAGAAAAGAGGTGGCAACGAACTATATCCATAATAGTGAAGTAAACTATGGCAAAATTCTTTAATAGACAATTTTGCAGTTATTAACAAATATGCTTTATAAAAGCATTTAAACACATAGAATATTATTTCATGATATTACTAATTTTAAAAGAATATATCATGATATACAGACAATCACATTTTTATTTAAAAATATGCAGAACTATTATACTAAAATCTTACCTATGATTATCTGTGGATGGTAGGAATAAAGATTCAAATTTTTTCCTTTTTGCTCATTTTTGCTTTTTATAACAAACACATACTACTTTTCAAATAAGGCAAAAATTATTGGGCAGATGCTGAAACATCATAATGTATGACAGGCTGTTCTACCAAGATATTATAGAAATAATCTAATACATTTGTATTTTATTACCTCATATTGTAATAGACTGCTTTGCAAAAAAAAGTTTCATTTTATCTAGAAAATGTTTTAAAAATCAAATTTCAGTGAAGGCTAACTCACCATGGTTTCTAAAATGTTACCAGAAGGTAAGTGTCTGCATTCATGATGTAAGAATATTCTATCTGACCTTTAAGGATTATAGCTATGAAGAAATTATGTGAAAACAGGACTTACATAATCATTATAATTCTTAATTCTTTATTATCTATTTTCCATCATATGCCAAATACCATATACTAAAAACGTTACCTACACTCAAAGGCACTGACCTTCACAGATAAGCTGTACATTTCTTTTGTTAGCAGCAAGATTAATGCAGAAAGAAATGAGTTCCAAGTCAATTCGTTCATCTGAACATTCAAACAGCATCTTCATTAACTAGCAAGAAGCACAAGGCACATTTTACTCAAGAAACAAAACAAAAAACCAAACATAGAAGCAATTATTTTTATCATAATGTATTATCTTAGACTGTACACTGGACATAATATTATTAGTTACGTTTCAACACATAAAACTGGCAGGCATTCACTGTTCAACAACTGGATGAATAAACAGTTAATGAACTCTTAGATGCTCAGCATTAAGTATAAACTTCTACGTACAGTGGAGAATATAAGTGAAGAATTAGATAAAACATCTGTCCTTAAATAATTAAACATTGTTTGGAAGCAGAGCATTCCAAGCAAAGAAAATAGCTTATGCAAAGGTCACAATGCAGGAAAACACAGTACTCTTTGAAGAACTAAAAGAAAGCAAGCATTGTTGGTGAAAGGGAAACAACAGTTTTAAGAGATAAGAAGGTAAAAACCAGATCATGCAGGGTCTTGAAGTACATGTTAAAGATTTTGACCTTCGTGCTAAGGATGATGGGAAGCTACTAAAAGCTTCTAAATAGGAAAGTGTCAGGATAAAATTGGTGTCTCAAAAAGATTTAGCCAGTGTAAAAAATAGAATAAAATTCCAAGAAAATATGGGGAACCATGTAGGATGCTAGAGGAAAAGTCCAAGTGAGAAGATGGGTGTCTGAACTAGGTAGAGATAAAATGATTGATTAGATATATATTTAGAAAAGAGAACCAAAATGGAATGGAGTAACTGACTAGATGTTACAGTTAAAGCAAGGGAGGAGTCAAAGATGACTTCCAAGTTTATGCACTGAGCAATGACATACATGGTGATGCCAACATCTACCAAAAAGGAGAAACTAGGGTAGAAAAAAACTTTAAAGGAAAGATGGTAATTTTGGTTTTAGATATGTTGAGTTTAAGCTGCTCATGTGGTAGTCTAGTGCAGATATTCAGTAGGAAGTCATAAACGCAGGCCTGAGTTTAGAAGAAATGTCTGGACTGGAGGTAGAATTTTAGGAACTGGCATATATGGTTGAAAACTGAAGTTGCAGGCTAAATCCAATCACTTGGGCATGGGTATAAAATGAGAAAAGAACTTTTTGAGTGATAAGAGAAAAAGGAGGAGAGTGTGAAAAACAGCAGACAAAAAGGTAAGAAGGAAAAGGTAGGCTACCTATGCCATTTAGCAGTAATCTAGATTTGTCATAATGAGAGATAGCTGCTATAATAAAGGACAAATGAACAAATTTCATGCTATGTTTTAGAGAAGCTAGTCTTCTATTATTGTCGAATCAGCAAATTAACTTAGTGTATAGTATGTAAAGAGAATTTTCTCTCAGCCCAAACTGTTAACAACAAATAGAAGTTATTCCTAAAATTTATAGTATAAAAACTTCTTATGTTTTATCTCAGGGCAATACCTTTTTAGAACAACATGCCTTCATGAATCCAACACAGCGAATAATAAATATTTATTTATTTTAGACCACTTTCTGTTAAATCTTGTTTTGATTACTCTTAGTTCAAGATGACTTCTGCATTTCAAAAATGATATGTGGTCAATATACAAAAATCAATCATATTTTTATGTGTTAGCAATGAACAGCTGAAAACCAAAATTAAATTTGGTTAAATTAAATAAAAAACACAATATCACTAGAATTGTTAGGTATAATTCTAAGCAAATACACTGATCTGTATGCTGAAAATTACAAAATACTGTAGCAGGTGAACGGCTGGCATGTATCATGTGCTCTCCCTGCGGGCAGATATTTAACCACAAATATTACCACTGATGGCATCTCTGGGTAAGAATCATTAATACTTAATAATGCCACAGAATAAAAAAAGATTCAAGGGCAAAAGTAAAATAATCTTAATTTACTGGATATATATTTAACAGATTTCACTACCTATCTGCCCAATTAAAATTAAATTACAAATAAAATTGCCAATAAAAATTAAATTACAAATTACCAAAAATGTAGGTGACAATCCTCTAATTAATTGCTATGTTTTCTAAACTGTAATTAAAAACCCACTATAGATTTTTTTCAAACTGAGAATTGGTTACATTGAAGCAATGTTTCAAGCTAAGTATTTATTGCTAACAAAAATTATTTACTTCAAATCAACCTTTGTGGTATGAAAATTAGCCTTAAACACAGGGCTACAGGTTATTATTTCAGAAGGTAAATTTTCTTTAAAGTAATTTCCATATTAAATTCTACCTAGAAATAAATAATCAGAAACTAGATTTTTAGAAAATAAAGCATGGCTCGAAAACTTACTCAACTCCCATTCCGCTTATCAAGCTAAATTAGGACTAAATATAAATGGAATGCATAATGATATAGAATTAGTTTTTCATAAGAAGAGAAATAAACATTTCAATTTTAATTAAAGCTTTCAAATTTAAAAAAGCAATAGTTTAGTTCAAACTCCACATGAAAGAGTATGTCTTTAATTTGATTGCTATGATGGCACTTCAAAAGTAAGTGTAATTGCTGACAACTAGACAATATTAAAACTAGATTTGTTCTGTTTTAACTATGTCCATTGTCATCTTTTACTAATTTATCAGAAAAGCACTAAAAGGGCTTCAGTCTGTGCGATGAAGAGGCAATAGTGTTCAATCAGACAAGTCCCATATTGAGTATCAGATACCAACGACCCATGACTGAAATCACTGTGTCTAGACTCCCTGGCACCTGACTTCACTTATTTACCAGTGACCAGAGGCCAACCCCCACAGCTCTCTGTATTCACATATAACTCTACCACCCCCATCCCCTACCCAAACATCTTTGAATGATTATACCAGAACTTTGCATGCCTCCGGAATCTTTTCTGACTGGCTACTCCCTAACTCTCCTGTTTGAAGTGATGCTCTGGTTTCTGAACTTCGGCAGATAATGGCAGGCAAGAGCAAAGGGGGCTGTCAGAAAGGACGTTTACCAGCATTCAGCTAAAAAGAAGCATGTAGATCAAAGGGGGCCATATAGGACAACTGCGGTGGAAAACATGTGGATCACTATGAAGATTCTTGCATGCTGTTCTAGGATAAAATATTAAATAACACCATGACATCACTACCTAACCATGTACTTTCATTGGCCATTCTATTACCAATAAATACTTTTATAAGCATCTGGATGGCATTTGCACCCATTTAAACAAAACACGCATCTCAGAGGTCTAAATAACAATGAACTGTTAATGTGTACTTTTAACTATTATTAGAATACAACCATTAACTCCCGGTTATCCTCAAGTATGCTTACCTGAAACAATCTACCCACTGAGACCGTTAAGATCATGTATAAAGACTTGACCTGGCCCCTAAATTTTACAGAACAGTGATACAACAGGGTAAGAAAATTAGAATACATTAGATATCTAGAGGCAATAAAGTACAAAGGAAGTAAAGCAATATAATATTGGGAAAGATTATGAGACATGTTGTATATATAATCACCCACTCCAGATGCTAAATATTTTCTAAAAGTAAATTCTAATCTCATTATAGGTTTATTCTATAAAACACATGTGATAGGCAGTATTTAAAATGGACTATAAATGGGTCAAAATGGTGAGAAAGATTTTACTAAGAATATCTTACTTTCAAATAGTTAAATTTATAAAGCTCCTTTAATATATGTAATTAATGAAGATGATTATACTCAATTTCTTTTTCATCATTGAAATGAATATGAATTACTACTAAGCCACTGCTTTCCTACCTTCAAAGTCATGTTACTGGCAATACATGAGGATTTTTACCAAGCAAAAATTAATATGCATAATTACAAAAGAACAGAATATTATATTAACTCTAAGATATGCCAACCGGGGTTATGACTTTAGTAAGTAAGTTAATCAGTGGCTGATTAAACTCATGAGTGAGTTTAAAGCCTTACTGATATTATAAACATTACTTTGAGTAGCCAATACCTCTAAAGGAGTACCTTTTTAATTCCTGAAGGAAACTTGGACATTTCATTTAATTTCTGACTTGTTTTCCATCATTCTTTTATTTTGCAATTAACTTGGCACTGGGTGGCAATAAAACCACGTCAACTTTTCTCCTTAAATATGTAAAATTTGGCACTATAAAGTAAAAGTTATAGGCTGGATACCATATTTGAAACAAATATATTGTACAGTATCATTTGTTTTTCTCAAAATACTAGCTCATATAGAAGCTTCAGGATGTTTACAACACAATTTGGTAACACAACCTTATTCCCTAAAGGGCTGAAATTTCAAAAAGAAAAAAATGGGAAAAAGAAAACATCGAAAATCATTGACCTCCTAAATTTGGAAAATGTTGTTCACAAAATACAGATTACACATGTACTGAAAACTTCACTGCATACATGTTTGATGTTAGAAAACTGTCTGGTAAGAAAATACGCATGGATGTTGTTCCTGAAAAGGTATGGGAGAATTTTCTGTATACAAAGTTTTAAATTGCAATAATAACAATATCTAAAAAGTAACCTAGACAGACTCTTATTTCTGATTCTTTCATTTAAAATAAAATTTTACATTTTATATTTGAGATTATACATTCTAGAAGAACAGGATAACTCCAAATTCAAAATTGTATAAATAAGTTTCCTATTTCTTCTTGGACTGCATATATTTCACTTTTATTTAATGTTATTCTCTTTAAAATCTAAATCTGGATAAAAACAGTCAATCTCGGCAAGAATATTATTATTTTTTGGCTGCTTTCCAGTTCATATCCTGTGGTCAATGAAGTTCTGACTCAAAATGGAATCGGAAAAGGAACACCCTTTGAAACTGCAAAGCAGAAACCTTTAGAACATATGGAGTGAGACTGTAGTAAATCACCTGTAATCTCCCTTTGACATGGCTACTCTTTTATTGAAAACTGGTTTGACAAAGAGTTTGATTACACTTTGCACTGAGTATAGTCTGACATGCATTATCTCTGTAAGACACCCTGCCTTGCTAGATAAGATATGCTATATATTCTTTCAGGGATGTCTATTTCCTATAAACAAGCATAATTAGTTTATCCCCTGATATAAAAGTCTAAGAAATTACCCTAGAGAATTTATCATTTTTTTAAATACATGTAGGTGAAGTGTTAAAACTCTCGAATAGCAAATTCATTTTTAGCACTGTTTTATCTAATTTGGAATGAATGAAAGAATAGTCAATTAGAATCAATAAAAAGAAAAGTTATGGTCTATTTTTTACTATATGTTATTTTTCAAGTAACATGCATTTAATAATTCTTTATAGATGAAGAAGGAATTATGTAGTAGGAGTCAAGAGGAATTACTTTCATAAGGATGATTTATTCATATTCTTCTAACACGTTTTTAAATGTATGTTTATTGTATATCATACATCCTACAATTTTTGTTTCAGAAAACTACTTTATAAAAAATAATGTAATATTAAAAATCAGCCCAACTAGTGTTACAATCATCATAATTCAAATTAGTGGAAGGTAGTTTAATAAAGATTAATGACACAACAGTGATCCTATGAATGCTAATTCCCTAAGAGTAAAATTGTTACTATGTACAGAATCTCTACCCTTATAACATACAGTCTATGTTACAAAAAAATCAATAAACTCCTTCAAGACATTTAGGACAGATATTTATTTAGGTCTATTTAGACCTAACATATGATACATATCTAGCCACTGAATCACAGAAAAAACTTTCTTGAGAGCAGTTGTATAAAATAAAAGAATTTTGATGAAACATTTTCTCATCAGAGAATGCAAAGCAATTAAATCTATTAATATTAAACATAAACAAAATTAAAGGACACGTGACAAGCTTAAGCAATATTTGTAACATAAAATTAAAATAGTTATTATATACATTGATCTTATTTAATAATAAAAATATTAACAAATCAATTAAAAAATTGGGAAGGCCCATTTTGATGGCTCACACTTGCAATCCCAGCACTTTGGGAGGACAAGCAGGGAGGATTACTTACAGCCAGGGGTTTGAGACTGTCCTGGGCAAGAAAGCCCAACCCTGTCTGTACAAAAAATAAAATAAAAAAAATTTAAAAATTAACTAGTCATGGTGGTGCACACCTGTGGTCCTAGCTACCTATGAGGCTGAGGCAGGAGGATTGCTTGAGTCTAGGTATTTTAAGGCTCCAGTGAGCTATGACTGTACCACTGAACTTTAGCCTGAGTAACAGAGCAAGATCCTGTCTCAAAAAAGTAAATAAATAAATAAAAAGGAAGGAAGGAAGGAAGGAAGGAAGGACGGACGGACAGACAGACTGGCAAGAGACATGAATAATCTGTAACAGAATATGGATAATAAACACATGAAAAAATGTTCAACCTCACCAATATTCATGGAAATGCAAACAAAAAGAAATAATGAACCACCACATATTTAGAACAATAATATCCAGTGTTGTTAAAAATTAAATGTTAGCTGGAAATAAAAACTTATGTTTTCTTAGAAGATATTTTGGCCAAAACAAAAACACAAGTTTTCATTATCTTTTGACTTAGCTATCCTACTTTTAGGAATCTAAGCTAAAGAAACATTCAGAGATGTGGAGAAGCATTTACAAATATGATATCTCACATCATTTTCATTTGCTTACATGTATTTTTACGTGATAAATTGGAAAAAACCTAAACATACAATTTAACAATATTTAAATTATGGTATATCCATGTAATAGAATGTTACACAACTATTAAAAATAATTTTTGAAGAATGTTCAGTGACATGAGCATAATTATGATATATTAATAAAGCAATATGTAAATATTATATATACCATATAATCTCAATACATTATTTTTTAAGTATGTAGAGAGAAGTATACCAAAGTATTAAATAGTTATCTCTACATTTGGGATAATGGAAAGTTATTTTCGTTTTTATACAGTTCTGTACTTCCTCAAATTTCTATAATAAATTTGTAGTATTATTAAGAACTTTTTAAGAGAGAAAATCTTGACAAATCAAGAGAAAAGAGTAAAAAAATATATATTTCTTAAGTGTTTTTCTTAAAACACTTAAACCACTTACCTGTGGTATACAGTCAGTGTACGCAAACATTGATTTAAAGCGGTCATCCATGCTTATGTGGTAAAGAACACACATTGCTATTTGTTTGTAGTTGTCATTGCCTAGGAATAAAACATCACGGTGATGATGCCATAAACACATATTTTTTTATACAGCACACTCAATGTACTACAACTTAAACTACTGAATAAAATCCTTATACAAACTTAATCTGAAAAATATTTTGAGCTATTTCAAATCCAAAGTTTAGAGCAAGCATATTTATGTTATATGTGAAACATCACTAATTTCCAAGACAGAATGTCTATTTTCCAAGGCATAGTTTTGAAAAAGACAATTAACCCTAACAATTAATTATTTTCATGAGTCCAATATAAAAACAATTGGGTCATTAGCCTCCTCATCTTTACTGTTTTATCAAAATATGTGATTAATATAGTTCACTGACAGTGGTGATGTATTAGAAATAGTAAATAAAAGAGCATATTTCTATGAACCAGAAACTGAAAATATCATCCAAATGATGAAAGAAGTAAAGTAGTAGTTATAACAAAAAAATAAAATATATGACCATAAAATGCTATAGGCTATAACATAACCTAAATATAGTATGAAGAATGTCTCAGAACTTCTAAGGTAAGATTATTCTGGTTTTATATGCCATGAAACTGAAAAAAAGTGAATATATATCAAGATTTGAAAAACAAAATGGGACTTCAATATATCATTTAATCCTAACTGCTTTCAGACAGAATATATTTTAAGGACCTACTTATGATCTCAAAGTCAATGATAAAACTAGAGCCAGAAAAGTTGCTTAACTAAAAATTTTATCCAAAAAACAATATCCCTTTTGAAAATTCTGGGCTACGAGAAATCCTGAAGATATTCCCAAGTAGTTAGAAATTCTTTAGAGGAAATAAACTGGTATTTTCTTTTCTTTTCTTTTTTTTTTTTTTTTAAAGAGACAGAGTCTCACTCTGTCACCCAGGTTAGAGTGCAGTGGTATGATCTTGGCTCACTGCAACCTCTGCCTCCCAGGTTCAAGGTATTCTCCTGCCTCAGCCTCCTGAGTAGCTGGGATTCAGGCACTTACCACCATGGCTCGCTAATTTTTTTTGTATTTTTAGTAGAGACGGGGTTTCACCATACTGACCAGGCTGGTCTCGAACTCCTGACCTCATGATCCGCCCACCTTGGCCTCCCTAAGTGCTGAGATTATAGGTGTTAGCCACCACACCAGGCCCTAAACTGGTATTCTCACAAGGCCTAGCGTAGAACATGGAAATTGTTCAATAAGTATCTGCTGATTGATTCTATTTTTAACATTTAAAGATAAAAGCTGAAAAAATAAATTCATTTAGTCAAAGACAGAAATTACTAGTTCTAAAAGGGGTTCAGAATTCAAGACAGATAAGATTTGAGACAGAAGTATTCAGTTTCAGGAGGTCTTTGAAGGATCATGCCTGTAATCCCAGCACTTTGAGAGGCTGAGGCAAGTGGATTGCTTGAGGTCAGGAATTTGAGGCCAGCCTGGCCAACATGGAAACCCTGTCTTTACTAAAAATATAAAAATTAGCTGGATGTGGTGGTGTGCGTCTGTAGTACCAGGTACTAGAGAGGCTGAGGCAGGAGAATCGCTTATACCCGGGAGGGGGAGGTTGCAGTGAGCCGAGATCATGCCACTGCAAGCCAGCCCGGGCAACAGAGTAAGAACTCTGTCTCAAAAAAAAAAAAAAAAAAAAGGTAAGCAAAAAATATAGTGACCCTCTATCTCCTGAATTTACTTCGAATTTCCTTACCATTTGATATATTTATCTAACATATAACCTCCAGGAAAACAAGGACTTTATTCACTGCATTATCCCCAGATGCAAGAATAGTACCTAGCACAGAGAAGGTATTTAATAATTGTTGATTGGTTAATAATAATCATTTATTAAACAGTTACTACATATCAAGAGACATGCTAAACAGACTGCATGGCATTGAATCTCAAAACAATCTGTCAAATAGGTCTTATCATCCCTATGTTTCAGATGAGAAATCTGAAGTTTACAGAAAAATAAATATTTGCTACACAGCCTTGTAAGTGGTTGAGTGGGGATTTAAACACAGGTCTCTCTGATTCCCAAATCTTTACCAGGTAATGTTACAATACCACTCTCAAACATTTTTTTCCCTCATTTGATGCCTTTGGTATTCAACATTTTTATATCACAAGGTAAAACTATTTTCTATATAAGATATTATCAGGTATAAAAGACTGATAGACACTGATATATGAGAGAATTAAACTTGTTTTAAAAATATACTACTTTTTAAATCCAGGCTTTTAGATTTTCAAAATTGTTAGGCTAAAGTCTATTTCCTATTGCTTACAATAGCAGTAACAACAACTCCTTGGGATAAGATAAAAACAATGTATGTTTTTCAGATGAACGGACACTAGTAAGCATTTTCACCTTAAATAAAATCTATAAATTCACTAATTCAACTACTTGGAATACAACATATACAGGAAACACATTTTATTTATATGAACTAATATTTATTTCATCTATTTTTAATTTTTCCCTATAGCATTATTTATAGAAAAATTAAATTTATAGAAAATTTACAGAATAGAGAGCCCAAGTCAAATCATTTAAGGTAAATTTCGCATTTCTTCTATTGTTTGAAGAGCTTTACCATAAAATTTATAAAGAAGAGAGAAGCTGAATTAGAGTCAGAGATAGGCTCTAAGGATAATGACTATTGACTAAGGTTAAAATAAAGCTAAGATAAAGTAATGTGGGAGAAAAAAACATTTAAAGTCTTTGTTTAGGGGTTAGAATTTTATTTGGAGGGAAGTAGGTAAAAATTGTGAAATCGCTCCAAGTAAGAGAAAAGTGCAGACAAAATAAATGTTCTCAACCCCAACAACTTTGTCCTCGAGTTTGGAGCAATCTAAACATGTAAGATTTATCAACTTTAATGTTAGATTTTAACAGACTACATTTTTATACTGTTGAAGGCATCAATTTATACTTATTCTAGTATAAAGCACATTTGCCATAGCAAAACTTAACATTTAAACAGGTTCTCATGATATGTAGGTTAAACATGAAAAATTCCAACTTTATTCTCCAAGAAGATAGGAATCCCTTAGTCTTGGTCAGACTGTATCTCACGTTATTTTTTTCCCCTGGAAATTGAGATATTTGAAAATCTTTTCAAACAGTTTTAAAGCAAACTCTAACATTCTGAAGGAAAGTCTTTCTTTCCCTGTGATTCCAGTTATTTTCTATGTCATTCAGCTGTGGATAAGTCCTAGTCCTACTTAATTTTTACAAAATATTTGAAGATATTTTCTCTATGTAATGGATTCACTGAAAAGTAGGATTCCAAGTAATACAACTTATTAAATGGTAAAAGAAACAAAGAGAAATCGATAACCAATATAAAAGATTCTTCAATAACAAAGTAAATAATCAAACATTAAAATTCAATGGGAGGACAGGAAGGAAACAGGAAACTATTCTATACTCTAGGAGAATCTGTCTGCTGTTTATGTCAATGAAAAAATTCTAAAAAGCAATGTCCTGAGGTGGCACATCATTCATGTAAGGTGAGAGGAAGGGAAGGAAAGACTCACCTTCAAAAACAGGTATTACATTAAAAGAACAAGAAATTCCTGAACATTGGGAGAAGCTAAAATAATTTAAAGAATAACAAGGGAAATTCTCTAATTAATTTTATATACATGTATGTATACATATAGCTTGCGTGTGTGTGTGTGTGTGTGTGTGTGTGTGTGTGTAGCTTCCAAAGGCCAACTCAGGATAAAGGGTATCTGTTAGAATAGAAGGTACAGAGAAGAGTCCTAAAATTATAATAATTTCTACTGGCAGATAAATAATATAAATAAGAAGCAGTTCTCAGATATAACAATTTATGTTAATTTTATATGGCAAAACTAAATGTCTAATTTCCAAAAATAGGATGATTCATTTTGCAGCCAGTCCTAACTCTGCTCTTATGTACTTTCTCATTTTCCTTTTCTCTTCACACTTATGGCCAAAGGTGAAAGCTCCTTACAGTTCTCCCACATCTTCCTACTTCTCTCTCTGTGATCCTCTATTAAAAAAACTCTGAATATGTTTCCAATTTCCTATAATACTCATCTAAAATGATCATTATATCCAAAAGTTTGCTAAAAACTAAAGGACTGAAGTTAAGAGAAGCTCTAGGGATATAAGGCTATGGACAGTTAATCTTTCTTATACCACAATTCTTTGAGAGAAGGTTAAAGAGAAAGGGTTAAACAAACAATGGTATTTTTCCTATTGCATGTTCAACATAGTTTTTGTCATTTATACCTTACAAGTAATTAAAGGGGTCGGTATTATCTTTGATTCAGAGATGAGGCAATGACATTCACTAAGGCTATGACCCTTTCAAAAGGAAACACAGATGTGAATCTGAGATTCAAACCTAGGTCTGACTATAAAGCGCATGCATGCACTCTTAAGCAAGCCTTCCAGGAGGCAGCAGAAAGAGGGAAAACAATAATGCCAAATAAATGTAAGTTATCATTATCATTCCTTAGGGCAAAGTACAGGAAGGAGATGCACCTAGAGGGACTCTGTAGGATCTGCTGGATCTGGGACTCTTGGGGAAAAGGGTAAGAAGATTGGCAGTGGTGAAGATAAGAGATGAAATGGAGAAATGCAATCAGATATTTCTCAGAGGGCCTGTGCCCAGATACAGCAGGTTCTAATGGATGAAATAAGTTCTTCATGGGGCAAACTGCATTATCCCCCAAGTGGTTTTGAGGACTAGACCTACAGCAGCCTAAGTTCTGAAACTCACTCTCACTAAATTGGACAATAACTGCTATCAATCTGTGATTTTATGAGAGAAACAAGGGGCTAGAAGCTTAAAATGTAGGTAGACTGATAAAAGCTATACTCTAACATTGGTTGACAGCTCAGGCTCTGGAGGCAGACTGCTCGGGTTCAATCTGTGGCTCTTCCACTCATTAGCTATACAGCCTTGTGAATGTTATTTAAATTCTGTGTTTCAGTTTCATCACCTGTAAAAATGGGATAATAACTGTACCTACCTGAAAAGGTTGTGGGAGGATTGGATGAGAGGATCCTGGTAAAGCAATTAGCACTAAGTTTGATGTACAATAAACCAATTTGATAAATATCATTTATTATTATCATTATTATGTTGACAATAATATTTTTTGTTTTACCAATACAACAGTACTATCATGTGTTCCTAATATATATGATGCTTTGTATTTTTTACTTTCAAGACTTGAACTGTAGTTAGAAGTAAAGTAAGTTGGAAAGGTAGCCAAGATTTCTGAGATGAGCTAGACACGATTCAGAGGTATTCTCTGAGCCTGTGGCTAAGCCACTTACCTTTCTACTAGTCATCTTCCTATACAGCTCTGCTGTTTGGCTGGATGCAGTGGCTCACGCCTATAATCCTAGCACTTTGGGAGGCCAAGGTGTGTGGACTACCTGAGTACAGGAGTTCAAGACCAGCCTGGCCAACATGGTGAAACCCCGTCTCTACTAAAATATAAAAATTAGCCAGGCATAATGGCAGGTGCCTGTAATCCCAGCTACTTGGGAAGCTGAGATGTGAGAATAGCTTGAATCTGGGAGATAGTGGTTGCAGTAAGCCAAGATTGTACTACTCCACTCCAGCCTGGGTGGCTGAGTGAGACTTCATCTCAAAAAAAAAAAAAAAAAAAGAAAAAAAGAAAAAACACAAACAAACAATTCTGCTGTTCATAAAATTTAGGCTTAGGAGAATCATCTTATACCTGAGGCTCTACTCAGTGACCCATATGTAATAAGAACCCATGATCATTCTCTCACTCTCACAGTTATAAATTCCTTAATGGGGAAAAGAAAAAGAAAAAACTTTACTAAAGAAAATGATCCCTTCTCAATCCCCCCCTCCACAGGCACATTGCAAAATCTCTTATCCTTTCACGTTTCCTTCTTTTAACGGAACTTACTTTCACTCCTAAAGTGGGGAACAGTCATGGAGGTGATGGGCTATCAAGCAGATGAAAGAACAGACAGAAGTCTGAGGACATTGAAGAGAAATCTCACAATTAGCTACCCTCTTTCATTTACCTTTAAACAGCATATCCCAGACAAATAAAACCTGTATGAGCAGAGGTGTTTCCCCCATGTTTTAGCTGAACACAACTGAACAAAAGAAATAGGACTACAACTAGTATTGCACCAACTATATATATATGTATATACACACACACACACACACACTTTTTTTTTTCTTGAGGAAAGAGTATGAAAGAAGGTGATGACAGAGCTAAGGAACTATAATATTGTATTCAGGGATCTATCTAACCCAAGTTGCTAATGTGTCTTCTGGATTTTATCTGGGTGAAGGTTCCCCTAGAATTCAAACAATTGATTTACAAATAACTATAAATTTAATTTTCCCCCCTTTTTGTATTTAGTTAGGGAATGAAAAAGATATAAACTGGCATTTGGCCTTTTATTCAGAAAAATATGTAAATATTTTATAAACGGTCTTGTTACCCATATATTATCTTGATGATTCTAGTTCCACAGTTACAAATCACATATTTTCTTTCTCTTCTAAATAATTTCAATATAGGAAGACTACAGTATATAAACCATATGTATCTTATTCACTGAATCATAAATGATTACATAAATAATCAACACTTAATAAAAATGTGGCCTATAAGTTCATGGCATCTAGCAGATATCTGACACCTACAACAAAAAAGACAAGGCATTTTAGAACAAAAGTGAGTACCTGGAGTGGGAAGATGTCTGGAAATAACTGAATTCATCTATTCAAACACAGCTCTGCAGAGAAAGTAAAGGCTCTTTGGCAGCCAACATTTATTATTATGACTTAAAGGCTAATTTGCAGATCACATAGCAATAAACAGCTATTAGAGAGATTAAATGGTCTAAGTAAAATAAAGATCTTATCCTTTATTGTAAACTAATAGTCTTCTTCATTCACTGAAAGAACATCTGAGTTCTTACAAAATAAAGCCCAAGAAAAAAATCTTATATACCCTAAGTGAATTCCTACAAGAAATGAGGATTGGAGGGTATGATTTTCCCATAAGAATTCATGACTAGAAGCCATAAACTCTAGCTAACCAGCTATGATTCCTCTATATCCTACAAATGGCAGACATTTCAAAAAGGCTCCTTTAAGACATAAAGACATCAATTATTCTCTAATGGCATCCCAAGTAGAAACAGGCTGCCAATAGTCGGCATGCTGGCACAGCACCAAACGCTCTGTGAATTTTAAGCAAGGGCAGTGAAAAGACTGAGTATCTTGAGAACTATGTTCTTAATGACTGGAGGTGGATTAGTCAAATCTGTTCAAGTAATAAGGGCAGGGTAGGAAAAAAAATGGCCTAGTCATTATGATTCCTTTGGTATTTATAGTAATAAACATGAATCATGATGAACTCACTGGCTATTAAATGCAAAGGTCATAAGTACTTCGATAGGATTTCCACAGGAATTCACCGTTAATTAGCTGGATCATTATTTGAAAGTGTTACTGAATTATCTTAGCATTTGTGCAGCCATTCCCCTCAAATTGGTCATTCCCAGCTGAGGGCAGTTAATGCCTTAACAAACTGGTCATTAACTCCAGTAACTGATTTTGTGAGAATTATTGCACTTATAAAGTACATTCAAGAGTTTATAAGAAACATTGCGTCTTTTTTTCTTTTTAAAGAAATTTACAGCTCGTAGTTCAGCTGGAGCAGCTGAAGGAGAAAAAAATCAGCTTTCTGGGCTGCTCTCACAATCGATTTTCTGCCAATTAAAGGGCAAAACACATGCTGATGGGTTTTGAATTTTAAAATGTCTTCAGTTTTTTCATCTCTGAAGTGATTAGTAAAAACACCGTTCAATTACTAATTTTGTAAGACAGTTGGGATTTTTCATTCACAGTTCAGTCAAGCAGAAACAAGTTCTGAACACGAGAACTCAAAAAGCCAAATTTCTGTTTCTGCAGTAGACCCAGCCCAACACTGTGAAAACAAAGTGAGAACACAAGTTATGGGCCACATTATCAGCCAGATTCTCATTCTCTTCTATACGCTATGTCTTCTTTCAAAGTAGAACACTCCCTTTGATGTCACAAAGGCTCCATGAAGATAAGAGAAGTGGGAATATAAGCACACCCATATTAGGATAGAACAGCATTAAGGTGATATATTACCCCTGGAAAGTCTATATGAATACAACATGCTTCAAAATTTGCAGGTGTCTTTACATTTATTATGGACTTAGAGCCCCTAAAGTTCTATCAATACAGTGAAAATGCCACAGGTGAAAACCACCACTTAAAAGATAAGTGCGACAATTATTGAACATGTTAACTACACTGACATTGCCTAAAAACATATTGAAATTATACCAGAACATCTTTGATACATTTCCATATAATTTTATGCTTATTAGAGCATATACTGCAGATATATACTCAGTATAAACAGATAGCCTTAGTTTAAACTTGAATTTGCACAGACCAATGTTTAAGACGGTAACTATACTGGATGATCTGTTTTATAATAGATTTGTCTATAGTCAAGATTTGAGATGAACAGATAAAAACTAACAGCTGTTAAGCAACAGTTAAGGGGAAAAAATAACATAATTTATAGGTTACAAAGATCAGTATGAAAACATTAAGTACAACAATCATTTCTGAGGTACAGTGATTCACGGATAATTTTTTATGTCCAATTACTTAATTTTAAAAGTATGAGAAACTAACATTGCAGATCTACCGGTAAGCTAAACACTCTGTTTTTAGAGATATTCACTAAATGAGTACTCTTATATACAACCTTTTTGATGGATTTTCATTTTTTTTAGTATATACAACTGCACATTTGGCCACACAGCTTCTTTTTCAACACGTCTTCAATTATTTTATTATGTCCTCTGTAGAATTTTTATTACATCCAGACAATACAAGTTATTTGCAATAAGCCCTAAAGAATACACATACTTGTGGTACAAATGATAAGGACCAAAATAAAGCCCTTAATGATGAGTGCTTTCTAGCCTTTATGTCCACATCATTGACTTAATATACTTTTGCCAAATTTTACCATCTAGAAATGGAGACACCCTAGGCAATATTCACACACACACAGTATTGGAACCAGCTGGTGATAGAAGAATCTTAAGAAAAAAAGGCTTCTTGATTTAATTGGGAAAACAGGAGGAAGCATAAATTTTACTGCCATTAATAACTTCAAGCAATCCTGATATGACTCTACCTCACCCTGACGGCGAGACATGTGCTTTCTGTTAAACTGTTTGCCACATCTGACCCCTATTGTTTGCTCACTTGATCAGGTAAGAAAATGTAGGTTTATTTATAGCATAAATGAGGCCTATTAAAATTGAGAAACAGTGTAGTAGTCTATGAGGAGTTGTGTTCGGAAACAGATGTGTGAAATTCCATAACAGTTTGGTAATAAACAGACCAACCAAACCAATTTATTTTTTAAAAAATCTACTTTAAGTTTCTTAAAGAAACTATCATAAAGGCAACCTAGTTTCAAAAAAATGAAAAACACTTCATTTTGCTTGGAAATCATTACTCTGACCACTTCCAGTTTTTAATAAGTCAGAAAAGGCAAAATGTTGCCTTCTTCACAAAACAAAGTTTTATTTTTTCATTCTTCACGATGCTGTTGGTAAATTAAAAATTAGATTATATTAATATAAAGTAAACAAGTGATTTAAGATTGTGAAAAAATTTCAAAGGTGTTCAGAAGTTAACTTTGTCAATTTTCTTTTAAAGACATATGACAGAATGGTCAAAGGAAATAACCCTTAATTTTTATATGATCAAAGTTTAGAGTTCAACAGTATCTGCTCTGGTGATCTCCAACAATAAGGGAAATCAGACTTGTCTAAACCGGAAGAATTCAAGCATTTATCACTTAACTCTTGACCTGGTCTGACTCCTTACATGCTGATGAAACCTTTCTACAGCCCTGTAAAATGCCCCAAACCCATATTACCTAAATGTAATCTAGACAAAAATGAATCAGGTGCCATTCTTACTCTCAAAATCAATTTTGGGTCTATTCACAGAATACAGAAACATTTATATCAATTTGGAACACCCTAGAAACTCTAATTTGTCTTCCAATGAAGACAATATGGTCTAACATTACTAAAAATTAGACCTTTTGAAATTATTCACATAAAATTGTGAAACAGGTCTGATGTGCTATTGAATTTAGGAGTCCCAATTTTCCTGTCATAACCAATAACGTTAGTTTCTGCATAAGCCAGCCATGCAAACTGGCACAGACTTAAAACTAAGTTAGAAGAATCAAAATTTACACAGTTAGAACTCAGAATCAAAATTTAGATGGTTCAAACCTTCATACTAGTAGCTTTCAGTGGCATACATTTATCACTGACCAGGGTGGCTCTGTTGATTAAAAGATAACTTTAAGAAATATGTTGTAGTTAGTTAAATTTTTTATTTAATTTGCATATGGTTATAAATTATATATGAAAATGCTTAACACAAGTTAAATACACCAGATGATTGACTCAATTTATAGCTATTATAATTACTGTAAGTATAGAAAAACTTAGCAACATCTATGGGTAACACTACTAATTCCTCAGTTTTTAAGGATGAGAAACATTCTCATCTCTGCTTATAAATGAGCTAAGGAGGTATCTGAAGGCAGGGTAACTTTGTGATACTGGGTTCAAATTATATGGACTTCTGAATACATTTAAAGAACAGTTTACTAACCTAGGATTAAGACTGTCATTTCATCTATTTGAACAGTAGTTCTCAAACTATCTGTGGTGGTGAGCCAGGTTTTTGATTTCTTCCCCTAACATTTTTATTAAATTATTTTATTATATTATTATTATTATTTTATTATAATACTTATATTATATATTATATTATCTTATTAATAAAAATGAAATTAAACGATATATAAAACAGAAAATGCAAATTTTTATTATTACATTCAGCAGACAAAATCTTATTCAGTCAAACTGCTATATGTGTCTAAGTGCTTACTTTCAATTTTTGGACTTACTCATTATAGACCAGTAACAACTAATAACAAATAGACCAAGTATTGGTCCATGGACCACACTTTGAGTATCACTGTATTAGAAGATTCCTGCACTGAATTCACTGATACATGAGAAAGGCATAAAATATAAGTGAAATTAAGGTGCTATTTCAATGTTTAAAACAAACACTCTATAACAAACCCTCTATAAGCAGGTCTAGAAATACTCAAAACTGTGAAGCAAATTGTTTTCTGTCTCCCTGATCTCTCATTTGGCAACCATTAGCCCCCTCAAGTCTTTCCCTTCCTTTTCTTCCTCCTTATCATGACTAACATTTGTACACGACTTTCTAGTTATCAAATAAATATATGTTTATTCTCTCATCTAATTCTCAGAACAAACCTGTGAGATAGGACCTATTTTATCCCCTAATTTTTTAAATAAGACAAAAGGTTTAGTGAAGATCAACTGATGACGTGCCTAAAGTCACTCAGGTAATAAAGGGCAAAGGGAAGACTCAAGCTCAGTTCCTTTGATGTTCTTTCCTTTCATGTGTTCCTTTCATCCTTTCATCCATTCATCCCTCTAACCAGCCACCAAATATTTATTGAGAACATACAATGTGCTAGACATTGTTCTAGGTATTAGGAGTAAAGAAGTGAAGTAAAGAAGTGCCATGCTAATGGTGCTTCAATATTCTTCATCTGCCTCTTCCTACATGTTAGCCGAGACTTGATGGAACTCCATATTGTCATGGAGCTTATGCTGATGGGGCCTGGAGGGTGAACACGGGAGGTGGGTGGTGGTGCATAGGTAATAAACAAGATAATTATATGGAATTTATATTCAATGATGATTAAGTACTATGGGGTAGCAGCTATATTTTGAAGATATAGCTGACTGGATTTCTAAGAGTTTGGATAAAGTACAGGAGGGAAAGAAAAGGATTGAGGATAATTCCTCCAGTTTTGGTCCAGTTAACTAGAAAGATGAAGTTACCATTTACTGACATGAGAAAGACTGTGAAAATAGTAAATTGAGGTGAGGGTAGGGTAGAGATTGGGAGCTTAATTTTGAACCTGTTAAATCTCAGATGCTAATAAGGCATCCAAGTAGTAATATCTGGACCAAGAAAATCAGGGAGGAGGCTGAGATTATTTCTATTGCTATTTAGGAGTCGTCAGAATAGGCAGACTATTTAAATGGAATGAATGAAGTCAGCAAACTAACAAGCATAGATAAAGTCCAAGGACTAAGTCCTGGGGGCATTCTAATGCTGAGAAATTGGAAAGAAGAGGTGGAAGCAGAAAAGGAAGCAGAGAAGGATTGCATATTTAGGAGGAAAGCTATTAAGAGTACTGAGTCCTGGAAAACCAATGGAAAAAGTTAAAGGAGGGAACTGTAACAAATACTGCTCATAGGTTGAGTAATATGAGTACTAGAAATTGACCATTGGCTTTGGCAATGTGCAGGTCACTGGAACTTGACCAGAGTAGTCTGATGGGTTGTTTGTGTGGGAGGTGAAGAGTGGGAGTGACAGCTTGATTGGAAAAGATTCAGTAGTGTGTAAAACAATGAGGGGAGGGGACTGAAAGAGGAGAGAGAATAGAAGGAAGTGGGGAGAGGGAGAAAGAGAGGGAGATGGGCAGATAGGGAAAGAGAAACAGAAAGAGACAGAGAATAGGGAGAGAGGGCATATTAATATATATGAAAGGGAAGAGGGAAAATGAAGACAGGAAATGAACACTTTTTTGAGGAGAGTTGAAATGGGAAGAAAAGAAACAACATAATAACTAGAAGGTAAAAGAAGTGAAAGTGAAAAATAAATTTACAATTGCTACAAAGAGAACACAACACCTAGGAATACAACTTACAAGGGATGTGAAGGACCTCTTCAAGGAGAACTACAAACCACTGCTCAAGGAAATAAGAGAGGGCACAAACAAATGGAAAAACATTCCATGCTCATGGATAGAAGAATCAATATTGTGAAAATGGCCATACTGCCCAAAGTAATTTATAGATTCAAAGCTATCCCCATCAAGATACCAATGATTTTCTTCACAGAATTAGAAAAAACTACATTAAATTTCATATGGAACCAAAAAGAGCCCACAGAGTCAAGACAATCCTAAGCGAAAAGAACAAAGCTAGAGGCATCACACTACCTGACTTCAAACTATACTACAAGGCTACAGTAACCAAAACAGCATGGTACTGGTACCAAAACAGATATATAGACTAATGGAACAGAACAGAGGCCTCAGAAATCTGATATTTGACAAACCTGACAAAAACATGCAATGGGGAAAGGATTCCCTATTTAATAAATGGTGTTGGGAAAACTGGCTAGCCATATGCAGAAAACTAAAACTGGACCCCTTCCTTACACCTTATACAAATATTAACTAAAGATAAGATTAAAGACTTAAACATAAGACCTAAAACCATAAAAACCCTAGAAGAAAACCTAGGCAATACCATTCAGGACATAGACACGGGCAAAGACTTTATGACTAAAACACCAAAAGCAATGGCAACAAAAGCCAAAATTGACAAATGGGATATAATTAAACTAAAGAGCTTCTGCACAGCAAAAGAAACTATCATCAGAGTGAACAGGCAACCTACAGAATGGGAGAAAATTTTTGCAATCTATCCATCTGACAAAGGGCTAATATCCAGAATCTACAAGGAACTTAAACAAATTTGCAAGAAACAATCCCATCAAAAAGTGGGAAAAAGATATGAACAGATACTTCTCAAAATAAGACATTTATGCAGCCAACAACATATGAAAAGAAAGTCATCATCACTGGTCATTACAGAAATGCAAATCAAAACCACAATGAGATACCATCTCATGCCAGTTAGAATGATGATCATTAAAAGGTCAGGAAACAACAGATGCTGGAGAGGATGTGGAGAAATAGGAATGCTTTTACACTGTTGGTGGAAGTGTAAATTAGTTCGACCATTGTGGAAGAGTGTGGCCATTCCTCAAGGATCTAGAACCAGAAATAACATTCGACCCAGCAATCCCATTACTGCGTATACCCAAAGGATTATAAATCATGCTAGTATAAAGACACATGCCCATGTATGTTTACTGCAGCACTATTCACAATAGCAAAGACATGGAACCAAACCAAATGCCCATCGATGATACACTGGATAAAGAAAATGTGGCACATATATACCATGGAATGCTATGCAGCCATAAAAAAGGATGAGATCATGTCCTTTGCAGGGACATGGAGGAAGCTGGAAAACATCATTCTCAGCAAACTAATACAGCAACATGTTCTCATTCATAAGTGGGAGTTGAACAATGAGAACACATGGACACAGGGAGCGGAACATCACACACCAGGACCTGTTGGGGGGTGGGGGGAAATGGGAGGAGTAGCATTAGGAGAAATACCTAATGTAGATGATGGGTTGATGGGTGCAGCAAACCACCATGGCACATGTATACCTATGTAACAAACGTGCACGTTCTGCACATGTACCCCAGAACTTAAAGTATTGTAAAATAAAATTTAGTTAACATTTTAAAAGCTGACAAAAAATTTGGAACATTACTCAATTTAAAATATACAATAATATCACTCACAACAGAAAAAAAATATGAATAAACTAAAAAATTCAGAATTGTCCAAAAGAGTTCACCAGTGAAATGCCACCTTTATTATTATTATGATGATGCATGCACTCTGTAAAACACTGCCACCTATCACTATGTGATGTTTAACTTTTATCCAAGAATGAAGGCCCTTCCAAAGAACACATTTCAATTGCGTATTTATGCTCGCTCTTGGGCTAAAACCATCCTCAAGTATATCAAACAATCCTCAGCTTATGAAATCTCTAAACCAAAGCAAATGAAAGGTGCAACAAAATGTGTGCATGATCCATCAGACAAAAAGCTAGGAAAAGTTAACTTTTCAAATTACTTTTGAAATACTATCAGTACATCCTCCAGGGCACTGAAGAATACACTATGACAAGGAATTTTCTTGCCATCTTCCAACCCAGTCTGACATAAGGAAGCACTCGAGACATATCAAGGTCAAATGGCTTAATAAGTTTTGACAAGGAAAATTGTTTTTTGAAGATCTGATTCTTGGATAAGCCAAAAAAATCTTTAAACACTTTTAAAAAGGTAACACTATAAAAATCTCAAAAAAGACTGTATCTAACAATTAAGTAAAGCCAAGTTTTGTAGGTCCAATTCAATTTGCAGATAATCACATTTGCTGAAACCAATGGCTATTATAGATCTCCCAGATGGTAGCATTAAGTTACCAGACATAAGAAACTATCTGTCAAAGTACAGGAATGATAGAACTGAAACGATTTACAACTGATACTGAACTAAGCAGAAATAAATTTAGTATCCTTATGAAATCTCAGGAAAATAACATATTAAAAAATAAGAAATGAATAAATTTGGTAATATTTAAGAGAAGGAAAACAAAGGAATATTCAGATATAAGGTTTTCCATGGAACCAATTAAAATTTTAGATTTTCTGCACTCTTAGGGAAAGATCAAAACTACTCAAATCAATTTCAGCATAAGATAGAAAATGTAAAATAATTATTTATAATATTCTTTACAAATCCCTTTTTGTATCTCTGGTTTTAAAAGAAAAAGTTAAATTTAAAATTCTTAAATGAAATGCTTTATGTGACAAAAGAAAATTAAAATAATTTTTGGTTCTATTGAATTACAGTTTCCCTTAGAGCCTTACATGGAAAAAGGCCTGAGCTATAACACAATTTCCCTTTTGCCTTTAATTATTCAAATCACAAAACCTTAATTATATATATTTTTTCAGTTTATTTTCCAAGTAAACTTTGAGTAGTTATTCAGCCATAAACACCAATCTCACAACAGCAGGGGTCGCAATGTACTAGTTAAATGTTTCAGGAAACTGAGAAGCAGATTAACTGTTCATATTGCATAGATTTATTAGAGCATGAAAGATTCACAACTCATTGTACTCTAGTGAAAATAATCTATCATTAAATATAAAAAAGATTTTTCTGTTGTGGGGATCCCCAAATTATAATAAAGAAAATCTACTTAAAAGCTGATAGCATTTCTAGTTGAAACAGCATAAAAATCACTTATGCTAAGTTCTACCATATGCATTAGCTCCACAGAGGTGCTTCTACACCTCTTAAAAAATAAGTAATTTCTATATATGGAACAGGTAATTCTTTAATTCAGTCAACTGTCAACTTGAACATATATTAAACATTGAGTTTATTTCCGAAGAAAAAAGCAAACTGACCATTGACGTCTACTGCATATTTTCAAATTCTTTTCTCCACAGTGGAGAAAATGTACCCCAAATACTTTAAATATTTGATTTACAGAAAGTTTCTGCTGTCGAATTTCTTTAAATTTTAATTCCATGTAATCACTCCAGTTATTTACCAAAAAAATCTAAAATAATTTAGATTGTCTACTATTTAACACATTAAAAAATCAACTAAAAATAAAACTTAAAAAAATCCACAAGAAACAGTGATATTTCTGAGGGTTTGAAGAAAAACAAGTCTAACCACCTCCTCTAGTTCATTATTTTTCATCAAACCAACCAGGAAGATAAAATCAATGAGTACCTAATAACTAGCATAAAAAACGGAATACAATAAAATACGAAGTGTCCATTGCACACAGAAAAGGTAAATACTGTTTTGTGAACATTTTTGTTTAATTACATATATTAAACAAATTTTTAAATATATATCAAAAATAATATGTAATATATATTGACATACACACGTGAATATACATATATACAAACATATACACATCACATACACGTGAGGGTTGGGCTACACTGTAAAATATATATTTAAAATAATATACTTTTTTCACCTTAGGAAAAATATATTTTACTATGGATTGAGGTAAAGAATGTGTGAAAGTCAGTACTCTAAATAAATTTTTCCTGTCCCTTTCAAATTCATGTCCTTTATAACACAGTTTCCTTACTATATCTTTTGTATAAGCTTGTAGCCAAAGATCACATATGTTAAATGTATCACTGAATTACTCAATTGAGAAGTTTAGCTTATTGTGTTAGGAGTTAATGATTTAATTGTCTACACATGTAACTTATACAGTAACAAATGTAAAAATGACCATTCTAGTAATATCAGGAAATCAATTATACACTAAATGCAATTTCTGTGAACATAGCAGAGAGATACAATCCAGCAAAATCAGTTTCTTCACAGTCAAAAGAAATGTTACAAGGTCCATGCAATAAAACTCAAGAACATTACTAGGAAGAGAACCCTTGGGGAACTCATTTGGAATTCATTTTTTAAAAAATATACAATTCAAGTAAGTTCAGTTGTCAGTTTCCAAGACCGCAAGAGAATAGAAATAGATTATTATAGGAGAGAAAAATTGCTGCTATAGAAATGCTGCTGGTACAGAAGAAATGTGAAGTGACAGCTAAGGCCAGGGGAAAAACAGAAAAATTGTATATAAAAATGAAAAATACATGGCGTTCTGGGGCCATTTAGCAAGGGGAAATCCTTGGGCATGGTAATAACATTTATGGCCCTGCATAATAAATTATCTTCAGACTTGCAAACTTGAATAAATGACAGTAAGAACAATAATAGCTACACACATATAGCCTTTGAACCTAGCGACTCTGGCTCCAAATCCCATGGTTTTAACCACTACACTATACTGCTTCTCACTAAAATTTAAAATTACATTCAAGATATTAAAGTAAATTTAAGAAAATACTTTAGAAAACAAAGATGTAATTGATTTTTAAAAGACCTTCTGCTATAAACTGAATGTCTATGTTTACCCAAAATTCTTATATTGAAACATAATCTTGAATGTGATAATATTTGGGGCTGGGGCCTTTGAGAAGTGGTTACGTCATGAAAGCAGAGCCATCATGTATGGGATTGGTGCCTGTGATAGTCTGTTGGCATGCTGCTAATACAGACATACCCAAGACTGGGTAATTTATAAAGAAATAAAGACTGGGGAGGCCTCACAATCATGACTGAAGGCAAATGAGGAGCAAAGTCACATCTTACATGGTGGCAGACAAGAAGAGCTTGTGTAGGGGAACTCCCATTTATAAAACCATCAGATATGGTGAGACTTATCAACTACCATGAGAACAGTACGCAGAAAATGCCCCTATGATTCAATTATCACCACCTGGCCCTGCCCTTGCACCATGGGGATTACCACAATTCAAGGTGAGATTTAGTGGGGACACAGCCAAACCATACAGTGCCTTTAGAAAAGACACCTCAAAGAGCTCCATTTCCCCTTTTGCCATGTGAGGACACGGTGAGAAGACAGCTGTCTATGAACCAGTAAGCAGGCCATCCCCAGACCCTGAATCTGTTGGCACCTTGATCTTGAACTTTACAGCTTCCAGAACTGTGAGTAATAAATTTCTGTTGTTTTAAGTCACCCAGTCTATTCCCTTATAGAAACCTGGACGATCTAAGATACCTGTGTATAAAATGATTAAATACCCTTAATAATATAAGCCTGGAGAACTTATCAAAAAAGATCCTTTCTAGATATCTAGTTTTTTGGGATCTATGTATTTTTATTTTGATGATAATTTCACATATTTGTAATTTTGTAATATTGCATTATCTCATTTAACTTTTCCCTATTAATATATACTATTATTATCTACATACTGGAGACAAGAAAACTGACATATAGTTTAGGTAATTGCACAATATTACATAATTGGTATTGGATGAAGCCAATATTCAAAGGCATATAGTCTGGTTCCACAGTCCTAGCTTTAATCAATGTGCTCTGGGCTACCACAGTTGCCAGACTGACTACGTCCTGTAGGATTTGCTATGTGTCAGGATGTACTATTTAAGAGATTCTGGTAATCCTGAAAACCCCAAAATAACTTTCAGAATCATTTTCTTGCTCACCAATGTTCTAGTTTTACTCATTCCAGGCATTTGTCCACTCCCTTGAAGTTAGGCATGGCCATGTGATTTGCTTTTAACAACAGAATGTAAGCAATAAGAATTTGTCACTTCAAAGTGGAAGCCTTTAAGAAAAGCATGCAATTCTCCATATCCCTGTTCCTTCACACTTCTCTCTTTCTGTTCCTGGCACTAGCATTCTAATAGTAATAGATTTTATGACTTCTTTTCCTATCATTACCCACATCCAAACAGTAACTGTAACATATTCATTTCACCTATGACAAATCCCTTCTGCCCTTTCCTTTTGCCTCATACTGGACATACTATGTCTTCTCTAAATGAGGTTTTCTTTACTTCTTGTCTTGCCTACTACAACAGGCTAGTGATCTCATCTTCAGACTCTAATGTGAGTCCACCAAATAGAATACATCAGATTAATTTCCCTTTAGCAGATTTCTGACTATAACCTACCTAGCTCAAAAGTTTACAATGATTCCCACCATTAGTTGTAAGTATAAACTTCTTAGCAATGCTTTACACTTTATAATACCACCTAAAAGCATAAATCCATTTTTCTAAATGTTATCTTTCACTTAGTCATATTCTATGCTCAAGTTGAAATGGCAACTTGTTCCTCCTACTGGCCTAGCTCCATCTATGCCTTAGGTAATGTTTACTGTTTTATCTTAATTACTTTCTACAGCCTCAATTCTTATTCTTTTATAAATATCACCCTGTGAAAATGACAAATTTTTCAATATCCATTTCAAATGAAACCTTATCTATAAAGTGTCAATATGGGAACATCATCTCTTTTGAATTCCAATATATCTGTAGGTTGAAAAATATTTCTCTATAGTGCTCAGCGCTGTGCTTTGCCATGGTAGAGTATCCACATTTTACTGAATTAAATTGTACTGCATATTCAAGAGTAAAATGTTTTAAAAAAATTAACTAGTTTGTCAACAAAAATATAACACTTTTGCGAAAAGTATTTGTACTCAGAGTAACATAAGTCAGCAACATTTATAGAATGTCTACTTCATAAGGAATGATGATGTTGATTAGGAAAATAACAGTAGCCAACATTTACTTAGAAAATACTATGTGTCAGCTACTTTGCAGGCAATTCCTCACTTAATCTTCAAAAACTCTAAGTTGAATATAGTCATTATCTTTATTTAAGAGATGAGGAAACTGAGTCACAAAGAGTTTGCAAAACTTGCCCAAGGTCACATGGTTAGATGTAAACAGTCACAATTCTCACAATTCTAATAAAACAGTCTGACTCAGGAAACTGAGCTCCAAAAGAGATAAAACATTAATTTATATATTGGGTATTATATCTTATATCCCAAAATTTACTACTTGTTAACAAATTATGAAGTGGGTATCGCATGAGTGATTTCTTAAAAATCTCTTTTAAATCACACATTTTATCATATATTACAAGGCAATTATTTAATAAAAGTACATGACTGGAAACTGAACAAACCAAATAGACTATGAATTCTTTCAGGCCAATGGGTGTAAATTGTTTATCTTCATACATTGGGAAGCTGACCTAATACGTGACACATAATTATGTCAGATTTATAATAAGGGAAAGGTCACATGAATTAAATTCAAAATCAATCAACTTTACTTTTAAAGTTTTCCTTATTTATCCTCAAATATCTACAATGCTGTGGTTCTCCAAAACCAATTTTTGAAAGTGCTCCTTAATAGAGTAACTTCTAAAATGTATAATAACACTGTTGTGCAGTATTTGAATATATGGAGAAAGCTGTAAAAAAGAATGAAACTGCAGTACTGAAGCAAAGGAACAAAGAGTTAAGATATAAGTAACAATTTGCTTTCTGGTTAAGAAAGGCAATGGCATTGCAGGTAGAGGAAAAAAGCAGATAAAACAGGTAGACAGGCACTTAGGCATGAAAGAGCTTATTTAGCAAACTGCAAGTGTTTCAGTATGGTGATAGTGTAAAGTATATGCTGGGAACTGGCAGGAACCCATAAAGATGGAAATTGAGTAGTTTGTAAAGAGATTTAATGCCCTACTAAGAAAGTTAGCATTATGTTGACTGCACAATGTTAACTCTTCAACTCACCATCTTGCTGGCAGCGGAAACAAAATAACCTATAAACTGAATTCTCCAATACAGTACTTTCTAAGTCTTGCTATACAAAATACCCTTTTTAGAGGCCAAGGTGGGAGGATCACTGGAGCCCAGGAGTTCAAGACCAGCCTGGGTGATATGGTGAGACTCTCTATTTAAAAAAAAAAAAAAAAGAATAACCCTTTTAACTTAATAACAAAAAGTTTCCACAAATTAGCTCATTTTTAAGTAGTATTTTAAAGGTATAGCAGAATATGAGAACATAAATGATACCTGCTTTTATTTCCTTTTTTTAAGAAAAATCCTGAAGATAAAATATTTTTTTCCTTATTGCTTCCTTGCTTCCTTATTTTTCCTTGCATCATTACTTTCATTTTGGCTTAGTATGGATACATGAAGTCAAAGGGTTAAAAGTAGCTATTTTATTTCATTCCACAGCACCATGGAAATCCTGGTACAGATCATTTTTTACTTATTCTGCTTATTTTTATTATTTAGTTTCCAATCAAAGAATACAGACAGAATGCTTTTTGTTCAGGAGACTTTTCAACACAGAGCTCAATTTTCTAGTGATGTTGGAAATTCCAGGCAACACTGTCATTGATTTTTAAAAAGCATACCTAGGAGTGCAGTGAGCTTGGGAAGCAGTCCAACTTGTACCATCTTATTCCTCAGTCCTGTGTCAAAGGAGAGGTTTAGTAAAAGTCGGAGGGTGATATTCAGCAGGTCTTCATGCTCACAAGGTATCATTTTCACCAGTTTTTCAACAATATCCATTTCCACCTACGTAAAATAATAATACAAATACAGTGAAGTTCTGCTGCAAAATAGGACAAAAATAATATAATTATTTTTTGTTTTTACCGTAATGTATACCTATTTTATAATTATATGTTAATCTTATAGTCCATTTCAATCTGTAAACTTTGCTGAAATCAAACTTTTGAGGAGAAAATATATATGCTACACCATCCTCTCCTTCCCTCATTTAATTCCATCAACTGGAAGACAAATTACATTTGATCCTTGAAAACACTTTGCATTATTGAACACCACCTACTGAGTACCAGGTCCTATGTAAAGATCTCATCTTGGCCTTCAAGGATTCCTCAGTATAAAAAGAGAGTAGGTTGGGCATGGTCGCTCACGCCTGTAATCCCAACACTTTGGGAGGCTGAGGCAGGTGGATCACGAGGTCAAGAGATTGAGGCCATCCTGGCCAGCATGGTGAAACCCCATCTCTACTAAAAGTACAAAAATTAGCTGGGCATGGTGGTATGTGCCTATAGTCCCAGCTACTTGGGAGGCTAAGGCAGGAGAATCACCTGAACCCACGAGGCACAGGTTGCAGTGAGCCGAGATCACGCCACTGCACTTCAGCCTGGTGGCAGAGCGAGACTCCGTCTCCAAAAGAAAAAAAAAAAAGTAGACAAATAGAATGAATAATGAAAATACAGTATGATAAAAACTGAATGAACAAAATGCTCTGAAAACAGCATGGACAGAACTACCAACTCACCTGGAAGAACAGAAGACTTCAAATTGGGAACAAAGTAAAAAAAAAAAAATGACTAAGAATTTGTTCTCTGGTTCAGAAAGGCAATGGCAATACAAGTTGAAGAAAAAGTCAGTGGATCAGCATTTAGGAATAAAAGAGCTTGTTAGGGAATTGCAAGTGATTTAGTATAATCATAGTATAAAGTACATGTTGGAGATTGGCAGAAGGCTGTAAGACAGATCTATACAAAATCATAAGAGCTTTTAATGCTGTACTAAGAAGATTAACATTATTACACAGGCAGTAAAGTGTCCTGAAAGATTTTAAGTCCAGGGGGTGATGTGGTCAGATTTGTTCCTAGACTAGGAATACTCCTAAAATCCAAAGTCCTAGACACTAACCAAGCACCAACTTGTAAAAGGCCTATTTAAAAACAGCAGTATCAGAGTCCTTTTCTGTACGGTCAATAAGGTAGATTATTTTCTGTTAACTGACAAATGGAAAAAGAGGTTTAGGATAATGAAGGCAAAATATTATTTTAATTTTTGACATTTAATTTGAGATGGTATTCAGTGAATATTTAAAAATCATATAAAACCCAGGAAAGAAGCTAGACTAAAAGTAATAGTTGAAACTTTAGGACAGGGATCAGCCAACTACGGCTAGTGGGCCTATCTGGCCTGCTATCTTTCCATTCAGCCTATGAGCTAAGAACGGCTTTTGGCTTTTAACAATTTTAAATGGCTGAAAAAGAAAATCAAATGAAGAATGATATTTCATGACATACAATAATCATATGAAATTCCAATTTCAGTTTTGATAAATAAATATTTACTGGAACAGAGCCATGCTCATTTGTTTATCGACTGTCAATGGCTGCTTTCATGCTACAACTAGAGCAGAGTTAGTAGTTGCAAGAGAGATCATATGGCCCGTAAAACCCACAATATTGACTATTTGACCCTTTGTAGAAAAAGTTTGCAGATCCCTGCTCTAGAAGATCATAAAATTGCATTAAGAGAACTTACTTTATAGTCATAGAGGACAGAACTTATTTAGTAAAAGAAGTCCTGCATTCAGATTTTTTTAAGGTAGCAATCAGAAAACTTTGGTTGTAAAAACATCACATGTCTTTTAGTTACACAACAATGGCAAAAAAGAAAGAAATTTGAAAAAGTATTTATGATTTTTTAATCAAAGGATTTATAATGAATTGTGCTCTACTTTTTCTTTTATTGGAGATCTAAAATATTTATTTATACTACCCATTTCATATCTGTGTTGCAATCTTTCACTGACCTCATAAAAATCACATTAATAACTGAGCCCTTGATACATTTTTTTCCTTTCACTCCATGCCAAGGAATAAACACAATTTTTTTTTAAATTGCTAAAGTGACAAATTTACACCTGATTTTTCCTTTAGACTTTTATCTACACTCCACAGCCACACTGTAGTCCTACCCTGGAGCTGTTCATTATAGGGTATAATTCTATCGCCAAAGACTTTCAAAAATCAAACACAAGATAAAAGTTGCTTCTTTGAAAATACCAAAGCAATTGAAAAACCGCTAATCTAGAAAAAAAAGATCGATATCTGAAATAAAACAGAGAAAATCACTTTAGCCTTTCAGACAAAGAGAGAAAAAGGAAACAGTACCAAAAATTTTATGCCCGTACATCTGATAGCAAATAAATGAAATAAATTCCCTGAAAGATAAACTACTGAGCTACCACTCAAGAAGAAATAACCTAAACAGTTTTATATCTATTAAACCAATTTACAGAAAGAAAATCCCAGGCCTATGACTTTTTACTGGTGAAGTCTATTAAACATTTATATAGAAATAATACCAATTCTACACAAACCCTCCCAGAAAAATTAAAGAAGAAGGGATGCTTCCCAACTCATTATATGAGGACATAGTTACTCTAATAATAAAACCAGACCAAGACATTAGGAGAAAAGAAAACAATAGAATAATGCCTCATAAACATAAAAATTCTCAAAAATAATTAGCCAATAAAACTTAGCAATATATATAAAAGAGCAATATATATAAAAGAGCAATATATCACAACCAAGTAATGTTTACACCCTAAATACAAGACTGGTAAACCTTCAAAAGCCAATCAATGTAACTCACTATATCAACAGTCTGAAGAGAAAAACTCATATGATTATCTCAGTAATAGATACAGGGAGGCATTTCACAAAATTTAACATCCATTCATGATAAAAAGTCTCAGGAAGCAAGAAATAGAAGAACTTCCTTAAACTGATAGCAAGTATCTAAAAAACCCTACTGTTAACATCATGCTTAATAGTGAAAGACATTGCTTTCCTCATAAGATCAGTAACAAGGCAAGGATAGCTGCTCACACAATTCCTCCTCAACATCAAACAAGAGGGCATACCCAGTGCAATTTAAGGCAAGAAAAAGAAATAGAAATCATACAGATTAGAAAGGAAGAAACAAAACTTTCTATTTGCAGATAACACAATTATCCACTTAGAAAATCTCCAAAATCTGTGAGTCAGTACAACTAAAAAGTGAGTTTAGAAAGTCACAGAACATAAGGTCAATATGCAAAATCAATTATATTTCTATATACTATCAACCAAAACCAGGAAATGGGTAATTTTTTAAAACTATCATTTATAATGGTAAAATACTTAAGTATAAATCTAAAAAAATACGTGCAAAATATGTATGCTAAACTATAAATGATGGAAGAAATCAAAAAAGACCCAAATAAATAGAAACCTATACCATATTCATAGATTGGAAAAATCCAATATGGTCAATATATTGATCCCCTCAACAGATTCAATGCAATTCCAATGATTTTAAAATGTACATGGAAAAATACAGAATAGAATAACTCTGAAAAAGAATAACAACATTTCAATACTTACTATGAGGTTATAGTAATCAAGAGAAAGAGGTATTGATGAAAGCACAGACACATAGATTAATGGAACAGAAAACAGAGTCTAAAAATAGAAGCAAACATATATGGCCACATTTTCTTTTTTCTTCTTTTTTTTTTTTTTTTGAGATGGAGTCTCGCTCTGTCACCCAGGCTGGAGTGCAATGGTGCGATCTCAGCTCACTGCAAACTCCGCCTCCTGGGTTCATGCCATTCTCCTGCCTCAGCCTCCCGAGTAGCTGGGATTACAGGCGCCCGCCACCACACCCGGCTAATTTTTTGTATTTGTAGTAGAGATGGGGTTTCACCATGTTAGTCAGGATGGTCTGGATCTCCTGACCTCATGATCCATGGAAAGGCAATTTCAATGGATAAAAGCATCTTTTCAACAAATAGTTATGAAACAACTAGATATCCATATTAAAAAACATAAATCTCGGTCCATATCATGCACCATATACAAAATTAACTCAAAATGGATGTATCATAGACTAAAACGATGATGACAAAAACCTCTATAAAACTTGAAGAAAACACAGGAAAAAATCTTTGTCAACTTGGGTTAGACAAAGATTTCTTAAATATGACACCCAAATATAGTCCACTAAATTTTTTTAATATGCTGACTTCACGAAAATTAAAAACTTCTGCTTTTCATATGAGAATGAAAAGAAGCCATAGAAAAGTGAAAATACTTGCAAAACATGTAACTGATAAACAACTTGTATCCAAATACAGAAAGAATTCTCAAAAGTGAGCAGTAAGAAAATTAAGCAAACTAGGCAACATATATCCTCTCTGTTGTTCCTCTGAAAAACTGTCTAAAAGCAAGGCTGGTATTAGTTCACATCAAGAGTAAAATAAACACTTGATTTAAATAAATAATACTACCTCACAAATAGCTCAACCATCTCCTTATTCCTTTTATAAATAAAACTGCCACAAGCTTCAATTGTCACTAATTGTATCAGGTGGTATTTTCCTTTTGAAAAAGCAACAGTGTATACATACACTGGTTGTTACAGCAAAACTTAATTAAAAAAACTTGCAGAGTTTGTTATTAATTTTTTTTTTTTTTTTGATGGGGTCTTACTCTGTCACCTAGGCTGGAGTGCAACGGCATGATCTCCGCTCACAGCAACCTCCACTTCCTGGGTTCAAGCAATTCTCCTGCCTCAGCCTCCTGAGTAGCTGGTATTACAGGTGTGTGCCACCACACCTGGCTAGTTTTTGTATTTTTAGTAGAGATGGCGTTTCACCACATTGGCCAGGCTGGTCTTGAACTGCTGACTTCAACTGATCCACCTGCCTTGGCCTCCCAAAGTGCTGGGATTACAGGTGTGAGCCACCATGCCCAGCCGGTTATTAATTTGTATTTCTATTGCACAGAATAGAATGTGAAATATGTGCCATTAGACAATCAGATGTTTAAACACTAGACTAGCATTTAACACAGCCTTCTAGTCATGTCTTTTTGGTTGATAAAAACCCAATCTTGAGAGCTAAATTTAATAACTACCTCAATATGCAATGCCCTCAGGTCTATTTCTTTCTTTCTTTCTTTTTTTTTTTTTTTTTTTTTTTTGAGACAGAGTCTTGCTCTGTCACCCAGGCTGGAGTGCAGTGGCATGATCTCAGTTCACTGCAACCTCCGCCTCCTGGGTTCAAGTGATTCTCCTGCCTCAGTCTCCGAAAAAGCTGGGATGGCTGGTGAGTACCACCACGTCCGGCTAATTTTTGTATTTTTAGTAGAGATGGGGCTTCACCATGTTGGCCAGGCTGGTCTTGAACTCCTGACCTCAGATGATCTACCTGCCTTGGCCTCCCAAAGTGCTGAGATTACAGGCATTAGTCATCCTGCCCGGCCCTCCTCAAGTCTCTTTCTATATCACAGAACTTATAATTAGTATTTTTATTAAACAGTCTATGTAAAGTGAGGGTTTACCAACAATCTATCAGCAAGTTTGTTTCAGCCTTTAATTGTATCTTTCTCAGTGTTTCTGGAAATGAACATTTAAAAACTGCTTATTGTTAATCTTACTACAAATGTCTTAAAAAAAAAAAGACCTAAACTATTTTTCCCAGGAGGCAAAGAAGAAGAGTAGGAAGTTCAGTATCTAGAGATCTGCTTCCTCAAGCAAATTAATGTCTTTGGTCCTCTCCTACTTCATCTGTGAAATTGGGAGGCTATAGATTCACTAAATCTGGCCTTGGATTTAAGGTCCAGTGAAATTCTAAAAATCTTGATTCTACAGATATCCTTAAATAAAGTGTATTTCTTCCACAATAAAAGGTAAAATCCATATCATCTATAGTAAAAATCTGGCTAATCAAATACTTCTCTTGATCTTAGAAGAATAACAAACTTTTTGGAACCTCAGTTTTTCCTCCTCAATAAAAAATGAGGTTTAATGAGACAATTTATATCATACATTCCAATTCTATGATCTTCCCAGAAAATAACTTTTAATAATAGTCAAGATCTTTTTGATAGAATAAACACATAACTGTATTAGTTAAATCTAACTCTAATACATATATAATAGATACATGCTGATAGAAATCAATTTGAATTTTGAAAACTTACTAAAAGTGAACTTAATTTGATCACACAAATAGAAGAACATACTTCAATTTATAGCAAGAGGAAGTAATTATTTAGCTATACTCTTAACTACTCAGGACTGTTTATATACTACCATGTTATCATATTCTTCTTAGATATAAGTGAAAACAAAAAATATGTTTGATTAATCTAAGAAGAGTCAATCCCAAAATAATGTCAGGCACATCATGAACATAAATAATTATATACTGATAATGAAAATGACAGATACTAAATATATATGGGAAAAATAAAATTTCATACATTCAATAATTATAATTCAAGGTACTTATTAAATCTGATAAATAAGTCTCAGGTTTTCAAAGGGCCTGCCATATCATTCACTATAGTATAGCTACTTCCTAGTTCATTTGATTTTAAAATAAAATAGAGTAGGCAGACATACTATATATTTAGACTATCTAAAGGAGAAGACAGTTTTGCCAGTAATACATAGCCACATAATGATATATAGTTATAAAAATTATCCTTAATGGAGTTAAGGTCAATGATCCAATAATTTCATTTATAGGAATCTGCTCCAAGAAAATAAGCAGAAATATAGACAAATATGTATGTACAAATATGTGCAGTGAAGAATTATTTGTAATAGATAAAATTGTAAACAACTCGGTTATGTGAAAACAAGGTAGGTTAATATATGATCTATTGACTATATTATTGTACATAACAAAGACTTTTTAACGACATGGTAAAAAGCAGATGAGAATTTTTATTTTATCTTTATATATTTTTATACTATGTATATTTTACACAGGTGAAAATGATATATGCTCAACTTGTATTTCCCAAAGATCATTGCATCAACACAGTAAAAGATGGCAAATGAGAGCCTAGTATAATTCAATCAAGAAATAAAGAAGGTATGAACAAAGAGGGTATTAATTAATAAATTAATAAAGAGGGAATTAATACAATGGCACTAGTAATGAAAGGAAGAAATATTACAGTTTCAAGAGATTTTTAAAAAGCAGAATCAACAGGTTGTGGCTGCCAAGTAGAACAGCAGGTAACAAAGAAGAACTGTAGGTAACAAAGTGGAAGTATGGGTAACAAGGAAGAGATCTGGCTAAATTTTAATTCCACAAACTGAAGTTGGAGATGCAGAAGGCAAAATAGCTTAGGGTAAAATAACAAGATCAGGTGACTCTGAAATAAAATTTTAAGTTTAAACAAACTTTCTATATATTATGTTTAATATGGCAAGATCCATTCTATATATTAGAAATGATTTTTATTCAGAAAGGTCCAATCATCTGGAATATTGACTAATATGGAATACATTTCTTAATGAAGCAATAACAGTGAGTTATTGCTATTGTAAAATCTTTATTCAGAATTATCTCAGTAGGGGAATAAAGTGTTTAATTTTTATCAAAATATTTTAATTTGAAAATGGCAAACATGAACTATTTCAAGAAAAAGCTTTGTAAGTTACCATATCATTTTTATTCTCCATAAAAATGCTGAGTTTCTTCAAGAATGACACAACTAGAATTAGCAGCTCAAAATTGTCCCGATCAAGGGCCTTCACCAACATGTGAACTATGTTCTTGTTCCTCATTTTCAGTTCGGTACGAGTATCCTCAGCAAGATTCAGAAGCAAATAAAGAGCAACTAGAAAAATGAAATATATGAGAGTTAAAGAATTAGTAAACTGAATCAACAATTTAGAAAATCATTTCTACTCACCAAGGCAACAGAGATAGCCATAAAACGTTAATATATTATTTTGAAAATTTTAACTGG
The DNA here is from genome assembly GCF_003255815.1 of Theropithecus gelada. Taxonomy (NCBI): domain Eukaryota; kingdom Metazoa; phylum Chordata; class Mammalia; order Primates; family Cercopithecidae; genus Theropithecus; species Theropithecus gelada. Next base: position 195,523,430 of record NC_037668.1, on the reverse strand, counting down.
TTAGTAATTGGTTAATTAAAAACCATTTATTGTTACTGAATGGGATATATATGTGTGTGTGTGTGTGTGTGTATTTTAAACAAAACATATATATAAAAAATAATTCATACAATGCTGAGAAGGACACAATAACCAAAATAAAACAATGATTCCTGCCCTCTTGGAGCTTACAGTTTAATAGAAATCAAATGGCAACTAAAGGTAGATAAGTCAGGAAAAAATAACGCAGACAGGGGAAAATAGTTTTTATACATATAGAAAACAAGATAACATATTATAAAACTTTAACACCTAAAGTCTGCTGTGTTAAAAAGTGCAATAATCCAGAATATACAGTATAGCTACAGCTAAATTTGAGCCTACTAAAATCGACTTTTCGTATGCAAACCGATTTTCTGTTAGTCACTATAAGAAAAGACCTTATGAAATTCAGTAAGACAATTATTGTAGTAAACAGAGTTGAAGCCACTGTTTGCTAGTTTTAAGTAAAATTTCTTTTAGATTTGTATAATAAAAATGCTTAGGTTCTCAAAGGAAACTTATTCTCTTCTTATAGTGAAAACGATATTAACAGATAATGTTTTCCATTTTTCCTTGATTGACAGGGAGCTTCAGAGTTCAATTTCTGTAAGAATTATGTAGGTTTTTATGTTCAACACAGTCTTTTTGCTCTCTTGTGGCCTCATTGTTTTAGTGTTTCACTTCATGTATTCTTGCCAGCTACCTCTAAATGCTTATGAAAAGAAGAAATACATGCATATGCATATTCATAAGTAGATAAATATAAAATTTATTTATTTAACAAATATTAGAGATGGAGGGTGGAAGGCCAAACGTATCTATTGTATGCCAGGCCTGTTGATGTATAAAGCATATTTAAATTCTAAAACAGTTTTATGAGGAAAGAAGTATTATAAAAATTTTACAGATGGGAAACCCCTGATTCAAAGAAATTAAATAACTTTCCCTACCATACAGCTAGAAAGTGTGCTAAATTGAAATTCAAGCCTATCAGATCCAAAGCTCACTCACATATTTACACTATTACATTATGCTGACTTTCTATACGAGGCACTGTCAAAAGGTTTCAGAATTACATTGAAAAAACAAACAGGCTTCTCTTTACAGCCAAGATAGATGTAGCAGGTTGAATATCATCCTCCGAAAATTTATGTTCACCCAAAACCTCAGGATGTGCTTTATTTGGAAATAGGGTCTTTGCAGATGTAACTGGTTATGGTGAGGTAATAATGGATTAGGGTAGACCGTGAATCCAATTAGTGGTGTCTTAAGAAGAGGAGGAGATGACATAACAGAGACCGACAGATTGGGAAGAAGGTCATATGAAGACAAAGGCAGAGACTGGAGTGATGTAGCTAAAAGCCAAGAAGCACGAAGGATTGCTGGGACCCACCAAAAGCTAGAAAGAGACAGGAGAAGATTCTTTTCCAGAGCCTTCAGAGAGAACATGGGCCTGATGATACCTTGATTTTGGCCTTCCACCCTCCAGAGCTATGACAGAATAAATTTCTGTTGTTTTAAGCCATCCAGTTTATGGTAATTTGTTACAGCACCCCAGGAAATTAATAGGATGGGGTTTTAAACCTTTGCCTGACAACACCACGAAAAAACCTGACTGAAATACACAAAACAAAGATTTTCACAATAGTGGACACCAGACAAGGAAGGACAGTAATCCCTGAGAGATAAGAAATAAATGAGATAGTCCTATGTTTATCCTAGAATATTGCCTTGAGAGAGTTTCCAGGTCACAACACAGTGAAGGAGAATCCAGGCAGAACCTGATAGTATCCCTGAGTTAAGGAGATGAAGCCAAGAATCCAGAGATGCCAAGGAGTTCACAGAAAAGAGTATTGAAGAAGAAAGAGCTGAGCAGAGAGAAACTCTGGAGTTCTAACAGAGGCCTCCCTCAAATATTGAGTTGAGTATTGATGGGAGTGTAGGAATTTAAGTGAGGCTGGGACAGAACAAAATGAGAGGAGTAGAAGAACAAAGCTGAAAATAATGCCTGCTTCTACCAACCATACTGGCAAGCTCATAATTCATGCATTAGTGGGTAGAGTCCTCAGAAGGGTCTTGCCTCCGTAGTGGGAAATAACCAGCTTTATACTAAATGCTGCTTCTGTCCAGACTAACAAATTATGAGTAAGATCCAAGAGGATACAACTGTTTCCAAGTAATTTAATTATGTTCCCAAACAAAACTCAAAGGTATTTTTAGGAATAAAAAATCCACCTACAACAACGTAAATTTCACTGTCTTGCTTTTTTTTTTTTTTTTTTTTTTAGACGGGGTTTTTCTCTTGTTGCCCAGGCTGGAGTGCAATGATGCGATCTCGGCTCACTGCAACCTCCACCTCCCAGGTTCAAGCAATTCTCCTGCCTCAGTCTCTCGAGTAGCTGGGATTACAGGCATCCACCACTACTCCTGGCTAATTTTGTATTTTTTTAGTAGAGACAGTGTTTCACCATGTTGGTCAGGCTGGTCTCGAACTTCTGACCTCAGGTGATCTGCCTGCCTCGGCCTCCCAAAGTGCTGGGATTACAGGCATGAGCCACTGCGCCTGACCCTGTCTTGCTTCTAATCAAAGATTATCAGTCATACAAGAAGCAGGGAATATAACTCACAAGGAAGAGAAAAATGAACCAATTGCAACTGTCCAAGAATTGACCTAGAGTTTAATTATAAAAACGGAACATTATAAGTTATATAACTGTATTCCAGATCTTCTAAAAGTTAAGTAGAGACATGGGAGATACCACAAAAAAATTCAAACTTCTATCACTGAAAATTACAATGCTTGAGACTGTAAACTAGATGAAATTAAGAACAGTTTAGAAACAGGAGAAAAAAAGATTAGTGAAACTGAAGACATAATCACAGAAACTATCCAAAATTAAACACACAGAAAAACATGGAAAAAATGTTGAGTTTCAGAGAACTGTGGAACAACTTCAAGTGGCCTAATATATGTTTACCTGAAGTACCTGAAAAAATAGTAACAGAAACATTTCCAAATTTAGTGAAAATTATAAACCCAGAGTTTCAACAAGCTCCCTAAACTCCAAAAACAAGAAACAGAAAGAAAATTACACCAAGGTCCGTCATAATAAATTACTCAAAATGAATGATGAAGAGACAATCTTAAAAGCAGTCCAAGAAAAAGAGACCTTATATTAATATATAGACAAAGATAGCATGACAGCAGACTTCTCATCAAAAACAGCGCAAACAAGGCAACAATGGAGCAACATCCTTATAGTATTAAAAAAGGTTGTCAACCTAGAGATCTAAGCCCAGTGAAAATATTTCAAAAAGATAAAAATATTTTTAAAATAAGACATTTTTAGACACACAAAAGGTAATTAACCACTGGTAAATATGTCCTACAAGAAACATTACAGGAAATTGCTCAGGCAAAAAGAAAACGACACCAGACAGAAATATGGATCTATGCAAAGGAATAACATCAATGGAAATGGTAACTCTACAAGTAAATATATAAGATTATTTTCTTAGTAAATATATATTTAAAATAAAATTGATTATTTATATAAAATGATAATGTGTTATAAGGTTTTTTGTTCGTTTGTTTTTGGCTTTCTTTTTTTGAGATAGAGTCTCACTCTGTCACTTGACTGCAGTGAAATGGTGTGATCTTGGCTCACTGCAACCTCTGCCTCCCAGGTTCAAGTGATTATCTTGCCTCAGCCTCCTGAGTAGCTGGGGACTACAGGCATGTGCCACCACACCTGGCTAATTTTTGTTTTTTGGTAAAGACAGGGTTTCCCTATGTTGCCCAGGCTGGTCTCAAACTCTGGACCTCAAGTTATCTGCCCACCTGGGCCTCCTAGAATGCTGGGATTACAGGTGTGAGCCACCACACCTGGCCTTGTGATAGGGTTTGTAACATATGTATAAGTATAATAAATGTTAGTATTAGCATAGAGGTGGGAGAGGGAAGAAGTGATTGTAACACTAAGCATGAAATGGCACAAAATACTTGACAGCAGACTTAACTTATGATAAGTTAAACATGTATCACTTGTAGGTAATTATGATTAAAGATGTGTGATATAAACCTTAAAGCAATCAATAAAATAACAAAAGACTTATAGCTAAGCTAACAATGGAAATAAAATAGAATTTTTAAAAGTCTCAAATTCATATGAAGGTGGACAAGAAGGAAAAAGGAGGAAAAAGACACATACACACATGCAAAGCCAATCTAAATGCTGTTCATAAAAAAAACACACTTAATATAGACATAAATATATTAAAAATATATAGACAAATATATCCCATGATAACACTAGTCACAAGAAGTAGATTAACATAAGAAAAGGTAGATTTTAGACAAAAAAAATATCCAGCCATGATGAAGATCACTTCATACTGATAACAAGGACAATTCATCAATAGTACATCTACATCCTACATCTTTATGTCCCCAAGAATAGAGAGCTTCAAAAATACATGTGGTGAAAACTGGTAGTAGTACAGGAGCAATAAATAACTCACAATTATAGTCAGAGATTTCAATATTACTCTCTCAACAATAGAAAAAGTACAGGAAAACATCAACATATGTAAAGACTTGAACATCAATTATTTGGGAAAAAAAGATCTCCCTTCTAAATAACCCATGGGTCAAAAAAGAAACCAAAAGAGAAACTGGAAAGTATTTAAACTGAATGAAAATGAAAACAGGACATATGAAAATCTGTGGGATGCCATCAAAGAAGTGCTTAATGGGAATTTTTTAGCACTAAATATCTGTATTTGAGAAGAAAGGTCTTGAATAAATGACCTCAGCTTCCATCTTAAAAAAAACCAAAAACCAAAAAAAAAAAAAAAACCAAAAATATAAGAGCACATTAAACCCAAAGTAAGCTGAAGAAAAAAAATTATAAAGATCAAAGTAGAAATCAATGGAATAAAAAATTGGTAGGGTTAAAAGCATCTGATATCAAAATTTTCTATAAGCTATGGTAATGAAGACACTGTGCTACTGGCATCAAAACACACAAAAGTGATGGACAGAACAAAATAGAAACCCAAAAATAGGCATGACACATATGGACAAATGGTTCTGACAAAGATATAAATCAATTCAGTAGATAAAAGATAGTGTTCTCAAAAGTAGTACTTACATAATTAGCTATTCATATGCAAAAAAATGAAGAACTTTGATCCATTCCTCACCCTATATACAAAAATTAACTCAAAATGTATTATAGGCTTAACTAAACTGAGACTATACAACTTCTAGAAGAAAACATATGAGACAATAATTGTAACCTTTGGTTAGGAAAGGATTTCTTAGATACAATACCAAAACCACGATCGAAAAAACACTAAGTTGGAATTCATAAAAATGTAAAATTCTGCTCTTAAAAAGATACTTTAGGAGAATGAAATCATGTATCTGCATAAATGCTTATATCCAAAACATGTAAAGAATATATATAAAACAATCCAATTTAATAGTAAGGCAAAAATTATGAAGGCACACTTCAACAAACAAAGAGATGGCAGATAAGCACATCAAGAGATGCTCAACATAATCAGTCACTAGAGAAATTCAAATCAAAACCACATACATTCATGGTGAGAATACAAAAATGACTATTATAGAAAAACATCTGGCAGTTTCTTACAAAGTTAAACATACACCTATCATATGACTCAGCCATTCCATCATTAGGTATTTAACTAAGAGAGAAGAAAGTGTATGTCCATACAAAGACTTGTAGACAAATGTTCACAGCAGCATTAAAATTGCCAAAAATTGGAAATATTCTAAATGATCAACAGGTGAATACAAAGAAATACTATTTAATAACTATTTGATAAATGCAATAATATGAATGAATAATTATGCTGAGTAAAAGACAAAAACACATATATACTACGTGATTTCATTTATATAAAACTCTAGAAAATGCAAACTAGCCTAAAGTGACAGAAAGCAGATCACTGATGACTTGGGATTGAGGAAGAAGGGAGAAGGTAGAAGGAAAGGGAGAGATTACAAAGATGTATGAGGAAATTTTGGGAGTGATGGATATGTACTTTATCTTGATTATGGTCACCATTTCATGGGTATTTACATATGTTAAAATTTATCAAATTATATACTTTAAAATTATACAATTTATTATCTATCAGTTATACCTCAATAAAGCTGTTAAGAGTATACAATATCTGCATAAATAAAATATTTGGTTAGAAACAGAGCTTAAACTTTTGCATGTTAAAAAAGTCAAATTAGTTCTTCGAAACTTTTACACGAAAACAATTGCTTTCTTGAGATCTGATGCATTTTGGATTACATGCTAACATAGATAATACCTATTATTTTCTAGCATATTTTAAAATGAACTTTTGAAAATCTGACATTTTCTCCAACAGGCTGAACTAAATTACTTGGCTTCAAATATTTAAAAAACTCAATGTAGTTAAAATTGCTAATAATCTTCACAGGATGAAAATATTTTGGGAGTTAACAAGTATTTCCACATACAAAGTTAGTCAAACACCAATTAACTACATGAATCATCAAATAGTCAAGTAGAAACCAGGAATTAAATTCACACTTAAAAGTCCCATGTCATTATCACTAACCACCATAAGATTTTACATCTTATCAGTAACCAAAAAACCATACTATTGAAGTTTTAAATCTCTTAATAAAGCTAGAGACAAGGAATTCTTTTCTATTAAACAAAAGAAATATTTTAAAATTTTTATATCAATTTCCTAGGAAAGCAATAAAATAATTCACTTTATAAAACAAGTAAGTTAGGGTTGAAGAGACAAAGATTGTTATCATTGAAAAAGTCACACACTAGATTAAAAAATCCTTTCTTAGGAAATAAATAATAAGTATATAAACATTTAGGAACTAAACGGGGAAAAATAGTAGAGTGAAATTTAAAACATTACCCATGCTAAAGACAGACGAACTTGTAGCATATTAATATTTATAGAACTTTCAGTTATTCTCACATTAGCTTTACAGGTATGATAAAAAAGTGAACAAAACAAATGTATTTAGACTAAGTACTTTGTTGCCTTCCTCATTGCTTAGGAATTCATACCTCGTAATAGCTGTTCCTGTTTTACCACAAGCCCCTGGTACTTTTTAAAGGTTTTTTCATAATCCTTTCTCAAGGTTTGATTTTCAGGGTCTTCATCAAGTAAACAACTTGTTAAGGATCATCCATACTCACTGAAGCAAAAAAAATCTACTGATAAATTCTATGAACAACGGCACTATTAGATTTTATATGCAACTTTATCCAGTTATTTTTCTCACCAAAAGTTTAACTAAAATGTTCTCTGTATAATAATTGTGCTGTAACAGCACTTCTTATCTAAGTGCTCATGGATTCCCTAGGAGTCCTTGGGTGAACAAACTTTTTTTTAATGTAGCCCACAGCTAACATCATATAGATGTTTGAACCTCACCAAATACTTGAATTCCCAGAAACTGTATGTGAGTATTTTATGTAGGTGCACAAATCTATAACTTTTAACAGATTATCAAGTGGGTCCATGAACCAAAAATATTACTGCCTCAGAGAATGATTTAGTTACTAAGAACACTGGATTTTACTTCAGACAGAGGCCCAGAATATTTAAAGGATATAGATTAAATCTAAAGCTTTTGTAGCAGCCTTTTCAGACTAGAGATGCCAAGAAAGAACTAGCCCAAACTTAAAGGTAAACAAATTTTAAAAATCACATCTTTTGGTCCCAAATCGTCCCCTGGACACCTTGCAAAAATAATCAGTTATTTCAGCATGTGAGTCAAGCATATGACCCCAGAATATGAGTCAATGCAGCTAACCTTGTTGAATACCACTTGTATCAAAGTACAAAGAAATTTAGGACATAATAAAATAGTAACATGTCAGGAGAAATGACCAGAATTCTGATGTAATTTTTATATCCCTTCAATTACCATAATCTATTGAGTCTAAGACACATTTTCCTCACATCTTAACATCTCCAAAATGGGATGTGTCTTATAATCCATGATGTGTCATAGCTTAATTGAAAGCCTATGTTCCTCTCCTAGCGGTTAAACAATAGTGAATCTTAAAATTAATGGTGTCTGATATAGAAATACAGTATGTCCTAAGATATCAGTTCTTGTCACCAAACAATCACAAAATGCAAATTCATGATTGCTAAAGAGTTCCACTAGTGGTTCCCTGCATACTTCTCCAGTTTAAAAAATTTTAGGTATCACTGAAGCATTCAGGAGTCTTGGGACTCCAGAACTGATGTAAAGTCTCTAGGATTCTTGGGTTGTCGATGTAGTTGAGTCACTGTCAATCTAGATGCCAGAAGTTTATGGTATGCATAGGAAATTTATAAACCTGAAAAGATTCTAATTAAGAAAAGTCAAAGCTTGTGTGTGATGTGGATTTTATAGCATCTTGGAATTCCATGTGACAATAATAAAAGTCTGACAGATTTTGTACACAATAACCTAAGTTAACCTATTACAACACAGATTAAATTGAAGCCTCAGGGTTTCCGGAGGCCAAAATTAATATAAAAGTAAGGTCCACTTCTGCACAAAGCAGAGTTAAAAATGTATGATACACTGCACAACAGGAATAAAGTTTTCACTTTTTAAAAGACACAATAAACACGTGATTCAAAGGAAAGTTACCAGCATGCCTAGTTGATCTACAAAACACATCATGTTTGAACAGATATGAATAAACCAGGGGCCTCCGATCCAGAAGCATTAAGTTGTAGAGGCTAAAATGTGATAAATATCTTCAAATATGAGAAGAATTATGATGTTGAAGAGAATATCCTTATTCCATATTGCTTTGGTATGCAATACTAGAACCAATGGATAGAAGTTATTGGGAAATGGACTTCAGTGCACTAAGCAAAAGACTATTATAATAAACAGAATGCTAAACCACAGAATGGGTGAAATAGAGAAGCATTGACATTGTTAAAGAAGAGCTGATGTAACGCCATTTGCCAGGGAAGTTGCAGAAAAGATTTTTATATTTGCAAGATAGGTTAAAACAGATACCTAAGTTTTCTTTCACAGGTTCTATCATTCTATAGGCCTTTCAAATTTTTATTTATTAACAACAGTATTTTTGCACTTTCCTAGAAAAATAGAACCTTTAGGTTCATCACCAAATTTACACCCATTCTAATCAAAGTCACCTTAGTACTCACATAGAAGTATATAAGTAGTAGCGGTGAACTAGGCTTCAACTAACCAAAGGATCATAGTGGATGTAATTACGTAATCCTTTAGAGGTTCACCTACTAACTTACCCGACACAACTACTACCTGCTCCGTCTACCTCATTAACTAATAAAGGTTGTTAAAGACAAAAAGTGAATGTCAAACTGTATTCATTTTGACAGTTTCAATCTACTTCTTAACCTTCAATAACACACTCCTGCATTGCTTCCAAGTAATGCAATTAACAATTTTACAAAAGAAAAAAGAAAAGAACAAAACCATCCCACCCATCCAAAGCTTATAGCAAAGGGCAAAAGAGGGTTCAAATGCCACCCTAAAAGGATATCAGCTTTCTTCTTCTTTGAAAGTTCTTCTTGCCAAAGCTCATGTCTTTTTAACTCATGATCAATAATATTCATACACAGAGCTCCAATTTTATAATGAGTAATAAGTCCATGAAACTGAGAAAAGCTTTAAAGAAGACATTTTAATATATATTTAAAAGAATACATTTTATGGGTACAGGAAATTTGTTTTTGGTGATCAATGGTACAAGCCATGTAGAAAATAAATTTGATATACATATTTTAAAAGATATATCAACAATACACTACTAGGAAGACTTGAGATTATAAAATTATTTTAAATATATCACACTACCCTTACCTAAAATAGTTATTTTTAAGAAGTTAGAAAGTAGACATTTTTTGTAACTAACCACCATATTAACTACTCAGATATTCACAATAGATTTTTAGATTATTGTCTAACAAAACTAATAATGTATCAATACTAGACATACATTTTATTTATTGTGTAAAACTGACATCAATTAGTAAAGTACTAGTAATTAGGTTTTACATATGTTTTCTAGACAATTCATTCATCCAAGTATTTATTCAATAAACAATTATTTGCTACTACTAGCACATTTTTAGAACAGAAGCAGCAATTCTCTAGGAATTGGCTAGAACTTTTCATAACATTTTAATAAACATCTTTCTTAAGGATATATGTGTATAAATAACAAATATGAATACATAATAGGTATGTATTTGCACATACATGCATATATATAACAATGACATTTACTGAGCACTTACTGTGGGTCAGGCCTTATTCTAAGCATTTTAATTTTTAATTCATTTAATCCGAAAAACTATCCAAAGAGGGTGCGACTATTACTATCCAAATTTTACTCATAAGGAAACTGAGGCATGAGTGAGTATAGACTAAATGAAAGATAGAATAACAGATAGCAAGACAGAAAATGGGAAACAGGAATAAGAATTTAGCGGTACAGCATAGGCAGACACACAGAGAAACTGAGAGAACGAGTGATCTACAAATTAAATCAATGACACAAACAGCAATAGAGATACAGTAGTCATTTGATTTAATAATTTTTATACTCACCTGGAAAAGCAAAAAAATATGTAAATTATGTTTGTAGCTAACTCAACACTTTGCTTCCAGTCTTCTCTCAGGACCCTTGCTAATGCACCAAGGGCAGTTTCTAAAGAAAAAGGAGAAGTACCGAAATGATCATTCTCCTTGCTCTGGTATAAAGGGTGATTGGTTTTAAATGTCTAGTTATTAATAAATAACAAAGCTAAGATAGAACTGGGACAAAAAGTAGTATGCTTCTTTCCAATACGGACAGCTACTTTTAAAACTAAAATGTAACTTTACTTAAAGATACGTAACATGCTACTTCAAGTATATACTGTACACAGAAGTAATCAAATATGATTTAGATAAAGTGACATAATATATATTATGGTAACAATAAAATAATTAAAAAGCCTTTCATTTTTTAATTTAATAATCTTAGATTAAGAACTGCAATCTTAATTTGTAAGATTAAGAACTGTACTCTGACTACTGCAGTACTGATTTTTTTCTTTTTAACATCTGATTTAATGTATTTGATAATATGAAAAAAACTTGAATAAGTCTAGAAAAAAATGAGCAGTTTAGTAGACTAACACTAGTTCCATTAAAGTAAATTAAAAACCAAATAAAATCTATACACAGAAAAATAAATTTAATATTTCAGTATCACACTGAATTTATGCTAATAGCCACAAATAAAACAAAAAGCTTTCACAAAATTCACTTTCAGGTAGGTTAATAAGCATTTCTGCTAAAATTTTCTCTTCAGGAAATGAAAATTATAAATTAATGGCATAGTTTCAAATTGGGTTGGTACATGGCATACTAATTCTTAAAATAATTAAAACAAAATAAAATATCTGTATGTTAAAATATAAAAATCATAATTCCACTGTTTTTAATAGGTACTCAAGATTTACAATAGTACTTTATGGACTGCATTATAAGTATTTATTATGGTAATGAAAATGTTCCATATTTGAGCTTTCTGGCTATTCGGACTATGAACAAAAATTAATTGTATTAGTTATGAATCCACATAGTGACAAATTTTTTAGCAAATTAAAAATCATCCTATGATAGCATTTCACAGTATTATTCATATTCACAATGCAGAGAACTGGAATAGTATATGCTTTGAAAAAAATTATTTTGGAGTCATGTAAATATGTTGGCAATGCATATTAACATGCAAAGCCTCCCAAAAGTCCTATTTAATAAAGAATCCGGTATAGCTTTGTTCAATCTAGTAATTCCCAAAGGTATTTGACCATTATAATCCAGAGAAAATAGTATTTCTTAAAATACTAGCCTATACAGAACTGTTCTATAATGTCATAAATTTAGGCATAGGTTTAGTGACCTATTTGCAAAATTTTATTTCATTTTTCTCCTTTAAAACAGAATAGAGAAACATCTCAATAAAAATACAGTTACAGGAGTTGTACACAGTTTACCAAGAAACAGCTAAAAGAAAATATAGTTTACAAGAGGTTAAAAGACAATCCCAAATTAATTTCTACATTGAATGCAATCATAATCAAAATCCCATTATGACTTTTCACAGAATATGATGAAGTAATCTCAAAGTATATAAGACAAATGTGCAAGACCAGTAAAGCCAATTCTTGGGGAAAGAAAGCAATTTGGAACATTTTTTCCCACATATTCTAAAGTTCAAGTCAAAATAAAAAACAACACAACAATAGTGTGGTATCGGTATGTAAATAATCAAATAAACCAATGGAACAGAAGGAGAGGGAACACTAAAACAATTCCATGAAAATATGGAACAGTACCTGCCACAGAATAAGTTTTCAAGAATTATCTATTTCATAAAAGAATGGCAAGCATATAGCAGAAAAGGCATTTGAAATACTTATTTGAAAATACTGATTGAGAAAACTATTGATTTGAATTATTTTATCCAGGTATTTGGCAACAACCAGAAAGGCATTCTCTCTCATGTAATGCAAACCAGATAATAAACACATCTTTCCTATTTTGTTTTTGATAAATGTATAATCAGAAAACTATGGATTTAAAATGATTCTATAGGCAGGGCATGCGGTGGCTCATGCCTGTAATCCCAGCACTTTGGAAAGCGGAGGCGGGTAGATCACCTGAGGTCGGGAGTTTCAGATCAGCCTGACCAATATGGTGAAACCCTGTCTCTACTAAACACACACACACACACACACACACACACACACACACACACACACACAAATTAGCCGGGCATGGTGGCACATGCCTGTAATCCCAGCTACTCAGGAGGCTGAGACGGGAGAATCACATGAACCCGGGAGGCGGAGGTTGCAGTGAGCCGAAGGTCGCAGTGAGCAGAGATCGTGCCACCGCACTCCAGCCTGGGCAACACAGAGGGAGACCTTGTCTCAAAAACAAAAACAAAACAAAACAAAACAAAACAAAAATGATTCTATAGTGGTATTACTGAGAAAAGGGTGTTAAAAACATTCTATCTCCTTTTCTTGTTACTACCAAGTACTTCCAGTGAAAGGAAAGCAAATACTTGATGTGAAATTCAATCTCAATGAAACTGCAAAGATTAATAGCTTTCCCTGTGCTACTGAGAAAAAACTAATACTGGAACTTTAATAAAACATGATATATATATTTATGCAAATGTCTGTAGTTTGATCTTATATTCTAATTGAAACAATAAAAGAGTTTCCCAGAGTAGAAGAAAGAAAAGGTATAGTACCATTAATGCTTAATTTTCCTTGTTTACATTAAACGGTTTGTGAATTCTCTGGAGAATATTTAAATGCTATGCTCTCAATTTAAGAAATCTGAGTAGAAAGAAATAAAAAGCTGGAAAATATATGCAGTCTTAAGTTTTGTATATATAATTGTAACTTGTTCATCTATTATGATTAAACATGTTTTATGGTAATCACCATTTAATAGTAGTTCTTCCAAGTTATCAGGATTTCGAGCAAGCTGCAGGATCAAAGCAGAACCCCGAACCTTGTCAGGAATATCTTCATATAATAACTCAATATATTCATCCATGTCATTAATGTTAGCAACTTCATCAATCTGAAACAAAGGAAGAAGCAGAAAGTACTCATCAACAATGCTCAACAGATCCACTGTCAAAGAAATAATATTTTGTGATCGATACAGATATAACAATACAGAAATTTCCAAAGAACTCATAGTAACCATCTTTTTGGATAGGGAAATTTTAGATCTTTAGACCTAGGACTCTAATACAAAACCCCATGATAAAATGAGATGTATATAAACTTTAAAAATTGTTTATCAATATAAAGTATCTTAAATGTAATAAAAAATATTTGTATCTACTATAGTAGATTAAACAATATTTCAAAACATATTACAATAAGAATATGTAAACATTTTTGCCCATCATTTACCAAAATTAATTGTTTAGAAAGCACAGCCAGCCACAGGTACAGCGGCTCACAGCTACAATCCCAGCACTTTGGGAGGCCGAGGCGGGCAGATCACAAGGTCAGGAGTTCGAGACCAGCCTGACGAACATGGTGAAGCCCCGTCTCTACTAAAAATACAAAAATTAGCTGGGTGTGGTGGCACGCACCTGTAATCCCAGCTTCTCAGGAGGCTGAGGCAGGAAAATCGCTTGAACCCGGGAAGCAGAGGTTGTGGTGAGCCGAGATCACGCAAAAAAAAAGCAGAACCAATACTTTTTGTCTTTTTCAATTAAATAATGGTTTTCTACCTTTCTCAGGTACCTGAGTTCAGTCATTTTTAAAAAATACCACATGCTTAATGTGATTGTGTGTATTATTGATGGAAAAAGGCAATATCTTATAATTCAGTCCTCTATTAGATCAGAACGCATGCAGTCTTACCTCCATTCCTTCAAAAGGAGGTGGATCTTTAGGCTTGCTTGATTTTTCTTTTTTCTCTGTAACAAGATTTTTTTTTTAAATAAGGAGAATTAGGTTTTTAGGGTTTCTAGGTAATTTTTATTTTCAGCAGCTGAGTTTAATTCTAGCTAAACTGGGGATATTAAAACCAGTTTATGAAATAATCTCTTTTCAATGTATAAAAATGCTCATATATAATCAATTCGATCAAATGAGGATATCAAGGAGAGTATAAATTAATAAAATCTGTATCACCAACTTCCTCCTTGGTTAACTTTTTGGGTATGTAAGGTATACAGTCAGACTTGCCAACAAGCAGCAAAATAGTCTGTTCTAAGTATCCTCTCTTTCCCTTCCTAATTCAAATTTAAGGTAGGAATAGGAAAATCAATAAGGCAAAGAAAAAAGTATGACTTGAGTAATATAAAAACTAAAATGAAAATTAACAAAGCAGAAAGAAATAAAAATTGGTAAATTTAAAACCTAAGATATAGAATAGTTGTTAACTGGTTCTTTTTTAACAAGTAAAATTAATATCATAAATTAAAAGGCAAACATTTATTACTTATATTAATTAAATCCCCACTTATTCCCAAATAAAGAGTTATCCAAAGGTGCTGAACACAAGTTTGAGCCATTCGTTTATATTGAATTATCTAATTAATGGCATAATTTCATTTTTTAACAAAAAAACTATCAAATACTTTATTGATCTGGATTATAAGTCTAAGTAATGTATGTACATTAAAGTAAGTTAGAATGTTATCAAAATTTTCGATTCCATAATTAGCAAATAAATATATGATAGAATTAGTCATTATTTTCAGAGGACAGCACTCATTCTATATAAGATCATACATTCTCAACAGCTTAATTCTGCTTCAGACAGATAATTTACTAAGACAGTGGTTTTAATTATGCAAAAAAAATCACTGAATGTAATGAATTACACAACCAAGTAAGTATTATTGTTTCAATTGCTTTTAAGATAAGATTTCTGGCTTTGGAATACTGCTTGCCAAGTAAAAGAATTTTAACAAAGAAAACCAGTAGTGTAAAAAAAAGCGTATATTTAATATACACTTCCTAAAGCATTTCCTATGTCTTCAATTATTAATAATACTCTACCCAGATAGAGAAAATATTGATTTGAATTATTTTATCCATGTATGATGACATGAACATTTTTTCATATTCCTCTAATTTCTGGGGAGCAAGGTAAAACCACTGATTTGCCCTGAAAACACAGTGAAAGAGTTTTTACTGGTTCAAAGATACTTTATTCTAAATGCCTTCAGAATTATATTAATTTGGCACTAGGAAAGATCAACTTTAACTATACTGTACAACCTACAATAAGTAGACACAGATCTTAAAAGACTACCAGATTTGCTTTTCTCCTTGGATTTATTGGACTATGTGATCTCTCATCATTTACAGACATCTTAACAAGAATATTCTATTAACAAAATACTTAATACAAATTTTCCTTGATAATATTTTCCTTATCTACATAGTACTTAACAATGCCAGGTATGTGATTAGAAGCAATCACGTTCAAAATGTCTATTTTTGCTTTTTTTTTTTTTGAGACGGAGTCTTGCTCTGTTGTCAGGATGGAGTGCAGTGGCACGGTCTTGACTCACTGCAACCTCTGCCTCCTGGGTTCAAGCGATTCTCCTGCCTCAGCCTCCTGAGTAGCTGGGGTCACAAGCATGCACCACCACACCCAACTATTTTTGCATTTTTACTAGAGATGGGGTTTCACCATGTTGGCCAGGATGGTCTCGATCTCTTGACCTTGTGATCTGCTCGCCTCGGCCTCCCCAAGTGCTGAGATTACAGGCGTGAGCCACCATACCTGGCCCTTTTTGCTTTTAAATAAATTTACAACCATTTAATTCATTCAACAAATATATGTTGACCATCTATGTTAGACACTGTATTCACAGCTAATAAAAGTATATATTAAGTACAAGGCATTTTATTTGCTGTGTATGAAGAGAGACTAATTTGAAAAAATTCCCAACAAAATTTTCTTTTTTTTTCCTACTTAGTCCAATCAAAACTTCAGCACTGATATATTATTTTAAGAGCACCAGCTGGGCACAGTGCCTCATGCCTGTAATCCCAGCACTTTGGGAAGCCGAGGCAGGAGGATCGCTTGAACCCAGGAGTTTGAGACTAGCCTAGGCAACACAGTGAGACTCCCATTTCTACAAAAAATGTAAAAAATTAGCCAGGTGTGGTTACAATTTAGTGGTGAACTCATAAAGGGATACCCATCGTGGGCATCTGCCTGTGGCTCGGTAACCTCTAGACATTTCAGAGGCCCGGAGATGAATCCAAGTGGCTGCCTGGCTTCTTTAAGCCAGGGGCTGTCTCTGCTGCCTCCCTTGCCAGCAAGGCATTGCCGACCTTCACATAAGCTTGCTTGGAGTAGAGAAACAGTTTCTGAATCGGAAACACTTCTCCGGTAAGTATTCCCAAGCGCAATCGACATCCCTTTTGCCTTCTCCTGATCTGTTGGCCTCCTTAAAGGTCCTGTTGCCTCTTCAGAGGTCCTGTTGACACTTCCTAATCTGTAAAATGGGCCCTGTTTAAGGGGGATTTTCCCAATTGGAAGGAGAACAAAGGGCAATGTTTGGGGGGAGTACTCCTGGATGATTTGGTTTCAGTTATGAAACCTGATTTTAGAGTTCTGACTTACCGGGGTCTCATGTCTGTTCTTATCTTGTCCTGTTTGTGTGTGGGGAACCCAGAAGGAAACATTAGCAGAAGTTCAGTGGGCCTAACAAGTGGAAAGGGGGGTCTGTTTTATCTGTTTTGCTAGGTTAAAACTTGGATACTGAGCCAAGTAACTGGTGTTTGTCTTTGTTATGTGTGTATTGTAATTTTCTCTCGGTTGATACAGGAAATGCTAACTTGATCCCTCCTACCTCAAGCAGCCCCTTGGATTCTATCTTGCAAAACTGGGCAGCTTTCACCTATGAACCCATGAAAACAAAGAAAATGGTTTTCTTTCATAATCAGCAAGCAGGGTGATCAAAGCTCTGCT
Source organism: Theropithecus gelada (assembly GCF_003255815.1). Classification (NCBI taxonomy): domain Eukaryota; kingdom Metazoa; phylum Chordata; class Mammalia; order Primates; family Cercopithecidae; genus Theropithecus; species Theropithecus gelada. The sequence goes on along the minus strand of NC_037668.1, from coordinate 195,505,840 downwards.
CTTTTGGAAGCCACAGTTTAAGAGAATCCAGGAACCCAACAAGGGGGCAACAGGGTAGTAAGAATCGTTTACCAGTCAGGCTCCTGATCTCTCTGTGTAGAATCTGGCTGAGCAAAAGGTAAAAAAATCAGTTTTCTGCAAGGTTTTGATTAATAGGAGAAAAAGATGTGTATGACTAGTCTTGGGAAATACTGACTCTGGTGTACTTTTTGGTTTATTAATATTCATATTGTTCCCTTTCTTTCCAGAAATAATCTTTTCTTTGTCTTTCTGTGCTCTTCATAAAGAAAAGGTACTAACTGAGGGCTCCTCTCATCTTGTTTTATGTCCTTGAAAACTTGACCTGTGACCGAGTGAGCTCTATAAAATAGAACAATTCCTTTACACTATATACTCTGGTTTCAATAATTACTTCATTTTGCTCTTCCTCCACATTGGCTACCTTCTTGGAGAACACAGGTCACAGAGGCATTTTCTATTGCCCTGACATAATTTTCTGCTTTTGCGGGTAGCTTCGAAGCTAGTGACCTGAGCTCACACAGACCCACATCTAAGCTTTCTCTAGCCTTAAGGCCCAACCAGCAATCCGTTTTACTGTCATTTTAGCCATTATAGATGACAACAAGCAAGGAATTGAATATTATGTTTTTTTCATATTAGTTTGCATTTCCTTATGCATCCAGTGAACCAAGTCCCCAGAAGTTGTATCCATCTCCAAATTCACTGTAACTTTTACCTTTAGTAATTGGGCACAGCCCAGCTGCAGTTCCATGCCATGGATGATCACATGGTCACACAGGAATCAAAGGTTCCTTATCCTCCACCTTTTTATTTTATAGATTAATATCATCAGCTCCCTGAGGAAACTATGCTGAAATGGCTTATGAGAGTAACTAATTTGGGAGTGGTGTCTTTGGTTTTAAATGCTGCAGAGTGAAAGAACGTGTTTGGGTTGGTATGGTACCCACTGCTCACAATTAAACAATTGCAAATGATTATACATGAACCAGACAAACAGGACATGATTAGTGAGGAAAGAGTTAGCCTAATGAATTGGATAAAAGCCACTGTAAGGTCTCTTTACCCTAAGAAAGGGGACTGTCCGACTCTACCTGTAACTGCCAAGTGGAGTACCCCAGATGAAGCAGCTAATGTGGCTTGTATGCAAGCCATATGGGACTGGCATTATGATGACAGGGATATTCACCCCTTGAATATGCCCATTACCCAGGTCATGGTCAGCTTCTCCTCATGGGTCTTACAGATGCTAACAGAAAATATGAGGTTCGTTAACAAGGGAATGGTGAAGGGTAGAGGGGAGGGTCAAAGGATGCATCCCAGGAAGATGGGAAGTTTTAAACAGTTATTAAGAAATATGATGAATGAAGAAAACATTGATAGGAGTAAAACTAAGAGGAAAAGAAAAGGGGAGAGTCAGAGGACTCATCCCAGCAGAATGAAAATCTTTAGACAGTTATTAAGAAATTGAATGAATAAAATGGAAATTGATGGCGTTCAAACAAAGGCCTTAATTGCTGGTTCCCCCAATATTAAAGGGTACCAAATCAGTTTTCTGTACTTACCCCAATTGGAGACATTTTTTTAAAAATCAGAAGACAAAGATCAGTATGAGAAAACTGACCAACAATTGCCTAGGGTGATGTTGAGGTGACTAATCAACATAAAGATTGACTAAAAAGCCTTGGTCCCTTAGCTAAACCCTCTGCTGGGAACCCAAATCTCTTTTCACAGGAGAGGGTAAAATGGTCTGGGAGTGAAGAGAAATTGCCAGGACCAGAACATAAAATTAAGGGTGGATAGGATTATCAAAGTTGAAATGTTTATATAGGCTTTTTGTAAGTAATTGTGTATTCTTTACCTAAATGTCTTATGAAAATGGATATTGTATCTGACTAGGGGATGTTTTCTCTACCTAGTACTATAAAACTGAAGGCATGCAAATCTGCCCTTCAAGCTATAATTAACTGGACATACTACAATGGGAACCAATAAGATTGCCCGAGCCCACAGAATATAGAATAGAAGCTGGAGTGCTGGTAGGAACAAATTATCCACTTGATAGCCTTTTGTGGAATGTTTACTGAGGCTTATAGCAAAAGTCTGTGAGCACATCCCAGTGATGACTGCTGTGACTCTGGACTAGAGAATTTCCACTTAAGAGGCATTTACTGCCTTGTTACAGGACATTAACTGAAGACATCCTATGATGGAAGGACATACAATGATCATGACATCTGAAATACCCATGCTATTTGGGGCAATGTCAGAAACAGTCTAACTGGGGACAGCAGTGCCCAGAAGAGCTCCATAATAAAATGGAGATACTTTGTATATGATCATGCTACTTGGGAAATTCAAGGAGGAGACACTCATGAGCAGGGAGCCTCTTTTTCCCCAGGATTGACTCTGAAACTGTGAGAAGCTGCAGGATTCTACGGTGCCCGTTAAACAGCTCCTACCTGACTGACAAAGAGCTGCCTGATTTATGAAAGGCAATTCCAAGGTGAACAGACAACATCCTGTTTGGAAGTCGGCTACTCTGACTGAAGACGAGTCAAGAAAACTTTTTTTTTCTTTTGAGCTATTTATAGCTTATGACAAGTAAAGTACATCTTTATGAGCAAAATTTGCCTTTCTACCTGAGTTCTCACAAATGTGGAAACTTCATTCATAAGTATTATTTTACGGCAATATAGTTATTTGTATAAGTTCAATAAGAATCTGCTTTCTTTTGTAGCAGGACACAATTGCAGATGCTGGTTACTTTACCAAGGCTTTGACTGGATTGGCATATTTTCAGATATGACTAAACTGCTTTGAGGAATTGATGTTGACTTTATAGAGCCAATAAAAGCCCCTCGGAAAGACTAGCCTTCTACTTTGTCTATGTAGTTTCTTTTTAGGGTTCCTCACCTGTGATAAGTAAAAAATGTTACTTTCAACAGATCCAGAAACCTCAAGTTATTTTGGGACCTCCACAAGAAATGAGTTCACCCAATTCATACAGGTGTCTGCAGGCATGGATAAATCCTTGGTTTAGCTAACCTTGAGGCTTTCAAAAAGTCTAAACTAAGATTCCTTATGGAAAAGTTCCTGCAAAGTCAACTTAAAAGAGCCTATATGGCCAATCAATATTCTTGCCATACTTTATGCAAATAGGCCAAGTATAATAAGACTTATTTTGGAAATAAATTGGTCCTACTATAATTTGTCTTTGGTAGAAATGGCATACTAGAGACAAAAATTTTGTTTCAAAAGAAACAATAGTATACCTGTTACTAGATTCTAGCCTTGTCTATTATTTTTGGGTTTTTATTGTTTTCTACAATTTGAACTAAACCTGAATTCTTTCCTGGCTACAAGTCTTCAAACTAACATTTTCAAAATTTTCTTCCATTCTTCTGACTTGAATTCTGTTCCAGACAGAAATATAGTTATAACTAAGCATTAATTAGGCTATACTTTGGCTCATTACCTTGCTGCTAAAGTCACATAGCACTACATACTGACCATTTACATCCCCATTGTTCTTACAGACAGGATCTCTGACGTTAAGAATCATAAGGATTTTGCTTAAGGATCATTTAAAATGTTTTTCAGACCCTGAGTTGCAGTGAAACAGCTGACACCTCGGAAGACCCTCATAGAGGAAAGAAATCAGCATGAGAATACAGCTTCTTCATCATTCTGTCCCATTACTTCACCTTACACTCTTTGACCAATTAACAATCTCCACACTTCAGCCTAATCCAAAATCCTTAAAAACTCTAGCCCCAAACTTCTCAGGGAGATGGATTTGAGGTTTTCTCTCATCTCCTAGTTTGGTGACCCCCAAATTAAACTTTTTTCTTGCTGCTGCTGCCAAAAAAAAAGGAAACAAAGAAAAATAATTCATGAAAGTTATATCCGTTGGATAGTCTAAGGCATATGATATATATATTAACACTTACATAATCCGTCTAAATGACGAACAAATATAAAAAAGAAGCTTATAAAGTATCAGTCTAGTTGGTGCAGTGAAAATAGGTTTTCTGCCCCAAATTCTTTCCTTTTATTATTCTAGAATCAATATGACAGACATTTCCTTTTTTATTCTTACTTCAGTGTATGTGTACATACACAAAACATGAAAAAAGAATTAGACCATTTTATGTGGAAGCATCTAATATAAAGCCTACCATGAAAGCAATTAATGTTTATTCTTTGTTGTTTACTCATTCATAGCACTGGTGAAAAAAACCTACCCAAAATCAAATATCAATAGTTTGATAAACTTTTGTTTATAGTTGTTTGACAAACTATAAACAACTTTGGATCTGCATTAGGAAGCCAGGAATTCTACTACTTACCTTTTCCTGACAATGAATCACGGCGGTTCTGTAGATAGTACAACAGCTGTTCTACCTCATTTAGTTTTGAAGGATGAATGAGTTTACATTCTTCAACCACCTTCCTTGCCAGGGAAGTTATATCTGTGTTGGCATTGAGACTCTTAAGTCGAATGCTGTAGGTATGACAGAATTTTTCAACTCACGTATTATAAAAGTAATAACTGCAATACTACTACTTTAAAATAATTTATAGGTTATAAATTATTATAGAGAATCTGGCCATAGACTCTTAGTAAAATAGAGTATTAGATATAATTAGACTTAGAAAAATACAAGGCAGTGATTTTCTGTGAGCTAGACAAACAAAATAACAAAAGGAACACAAAATCTTCTTCCAACTCTCTAGGCAAGACAGCATATTCGGAGATTCTGCTTTAAAATGGTATTTCTGATATAAAATATATAAAGTCTTTAGCATTATCAAATGTAAGAATTCATACCATCATAAATAAATCATTTTCTTGACCATACCCACAAATGCTAACTTTTTTCAGCTAGGGACAAGACACAATATTGATACGTTCAGATTCAGTTGCTCTGGTGGTAATTATATAGAAAGTAAAAGCAAAAGAAAGTGAAATCCGGCTGGGCACAGTGGTTCACATCTGTAATTCCAGCACTTTGGGAGGCTGAGGCGGGGGGCTCACAAGGTCAGGAGTTCGAGACCAGCCTGGCCAATATGGTGAAAACCCGTCTCTACTAAAGATACAAAAAATTTGCCGGGTGTGGTGGTGTGCGCCTGTAATCCCAGCTACTCGGGAGGTTGAGGCAGGAGAATTGTTTGAACTTGGGAGGCAGAGGTTGCAGTGAGCCAAGATCGCACCATTATACTCCAGCTTGGGCGACAGGGGAAGACTCTGTCTCAAAAAAAAAAAAAAAAAAAAAAAAAAAAAAGTGAGATCCACTTTAAGATCTGTATGAGGAATTTTGAGGAACAAATGAATACATTTTATACTTAGGTTAGTGCATTAACAATAATAAGCCAACACCTCCCTCTTTTTAAAGTTAGCCCAGGAGATTCACTGGGAACCCATTAAGAAACCATTATTAAGAGTCTGGAAACAATTGCCTAGTTAGGGGATTCAGGGTACCAGGAAGAGGTATAAAGACATAAAATTAGATTCAAAGTGAAGAGTCAACCTGGTGGCAAAAGACTGTCAAGCAGATGCTCCCATGCAAGCTTCTTTTCAAAAAGAGAAAAATAAGCAAGCAGCCACTGTGTAGAATTATTTTGTGTTAAAGATGGCTAACTTTTTGTTGGAAGACATCAAGGAATTAGAAGGAGCAGGAGTGGAGATCTCAGAGCAATGTCCTGTAAGCTTATTATTCATACACAGATGATTTCTCCTGAAACCATTCCAGCAGAATGACTTAGATATTATTCCTAGCTATATATTCAACCCCAAATCTGGTTATCCTGGGGTTCTACAAGCTATGTAATCGCTTTTAATAAATTCCTTTTCTGCTTAAATTTGTTAGAGTGGTTTCTAATGTTTACAAGAAGAACTCTAGCAATATTCTGTCCCTTTATTTCTTCTTTAACTTATTTGGTTTTTTTTTTTTTTTTTGTTTCTACCTTGAAAGTCCTTTAATTTTATTATATTTTTATATAGTCTTAGCTGCATATCAGAAGGCATAGAGAGAAAGAAAGGTCAATACAGAGAAAAACTCTAAAAAGACCTCTAGTTTGCTTCCAATTGCTTGCAATTATGAGTAAAACTGCTATAAACATTCAAGTGCAGCTTTTTGTGTGAACATGTTTTCAACTCATTTGGGTAGATATCTAGGGGCATGAGGAGGGTCCAAGATGGCTGAATAGAAACAGCCCCAGTGTGCAGCTCCAAGTGAGATCAACGCAAAAGGTGGGTGATTTCTACATTTCCAACTGAGGTATCCAGTTCAACACATTGGGACTGGTTAGGCAGTGGGTACAACCCATGGAGAGTGAGCAGAAGCGGGGTGGGAGGACATCACTTCACCCAGGAAGTGCAAAGAGCCGGGGGACATCCCTCCCTCAGCCAAGGGAAGGTGTGAGGGACTGTGCTACCCGGCCCGGGTGCTATGCTTTTCCCACAGTTTTTGCAGTCCACAGATCAGGAGATCCTTTGTGAGCCAATACCACCTGGGCCCTGGATTTCAAGCCCAAAACCAGGCGGCTGTTTGGGTAGGCACTGAGCTAGCTGCAGGAGTTTTTTTCATACCCCAGTGGTGCCTGGAACCCCAGCAAGACAGAACTGTTCACTTCCCTGGAAACGGGGCTGAAGCCAAGGAGTCAAGTGGTCTCACTCAGGGAGTCCTACTCTTATGGAGCCCAGCAAGCTATGAACCACTGGCTTGAAATTCTCACTGCCAGCACAGCAGTCTGGAGTTGACCTGGGATGATCAAGCTTGGTGAGGGGAGGGGGGCCTGCCATCAGTGAGGCTGTAGTAGGCAGTTTTCCCTGGACAGTGCTAAGGAGACTGGGAGGTTTAGACTGGGTAGAATTCACCACAGTGTGGCAAAGTGCTTCTTTAGATGCCTCCTCACTGGACAGGGCACCTATAAAGGAAATGCGGCAGCCTTAGGGGCTTACAGATAAAACTCATCTCTCTGGGACAGAGAACCTGGCAGGAGGGGTGGCTGTGGGCACAGCTTCAGCAGACTTAATCTTTCCTGCCTGCTGGCTCTGATAAGAGCAGCTGATCCTGACAGGGGGAATTCTCCCAGCACAGCACACCAGCTCTGCTAAGGGACAGACTACCTCCTCAGGTGGGTCCCTGACCCCTGTGCCTCCTGACTGGGAGAGACCTCCCAACAGGGGTTGACAGACATCTCATATAGGAGATCTCTGGCTGGCATCAAACAAAGCTTCCAGGGGAAGGAGCAGGCAGCAATATTTGCTGTTCTGCAGCCTCCAGGCGAATGGGGTCTAGAGTGGAATTCCAGCAAACTTCAGCAGACCTGCAGAAGACGGACCTGGCTGTTGGAAGATTAACAAACAGAGAGCAACAACAACAACATCAACAAAAAATACCCCCCAACAAAAACCCCATCCAAGGGTCATCAGCCTCAAAGATCAAAAAGGATAAATCCACGAAGATGAGGAGAAACCAGCACAAACACACTGAAAATTCCAAAAACCAGAATGCCTCTTCTCCAAATGATCGCAAGTCCTCTCCAGCAAGGGCACAAAACTGGATGGAGAATGAGATTGATGAAATGACAGAAGCAGGCATCAGAAGGTGGGTAATAACAAACTCCTCTTAGCTAAAGTAGCATGTTCTAACCTAATGCAAGGAAGCTAAGAACCTTGATAAAAGGTTACAGGAAATGCTAACTAGCATAACCAGTTTAGACGAAACATAAATTACTTGATGGAGCTGAAAAACACAGCATGAAAACTTCGTGAAGCATACACAAGTATCAATAGCCAAATCAATCAAGCAGAAGAAAGAGTATCAGAGACTGAAGATCACCTTGCTGAAACAAGGCACAAAGACAAGATTAGAGAAAAAAGAATGAAAAGGAACAAACAAAGCCTCCAAGAAATATGGGACTATGTGAAAAGGCCAAACCTACGATTGATTGGTGTAACTGAAAGTTACAGGGAGCATGGAACCAAGTTGGAAAACACACTTCAGGGTATTATCCAGGAGAGCCTTCCCAGCCTAGCAAGACAGGCCAACATTCAAATTCAGGAAATACAGAGAACACCACTAAGATACTCCTCGAGAAGATCAGTCCCAAGACACAAAATCATCAGATTCTCCAAGGTTGAAACAAAGGAAAAAAATGTTAAGGGCAGCCAGAGAGAAAGGTCAGGTCACCTACAAAGGGAAGCCCATCAGACTAACAGCAGATCTCTCTGCAGAAACTCTACCAGCCAGAAGAGAGTAGGGGTCAATATTCAACATTCTTAGGGAAGATAATTTTCAACACAGAATTTCATATCCAGCCAAACTAAGCTTCATAAGCAAAGGAGAAATAAAAATCTTTCCAGACAAGCAAATGCTGAGGGATTCTGTCACCACCAGGCCTGCTTTACAAGAGCTCCTGAAGGAAGCACTAAAATATAGAAAGGAAAAACCGGTACCAGCCAAATGCAAAAACACACCAAAATATAAAGACCAATGACACTGTGAAGAAACTACATCAACTAATGTGCAAAATAATCAGCTACCAGTATGATGACAGGATCAAATTCACACACAACAATGTTAACCTTAAATGTGAAAGGGCTAAATGCCTCCATTGAAAGACACAGACTGGCAAATTGGATAGAGTCAAGACCCACTGGTGTGCTGTATTGAGGAGACCCATTTCACATGCAAAGACACACTTAGGCTCAAAATAAAGGAATGGAGGACTATTTACCAAGCAAATGGGGGGGAAAAAAAAAGCAGGGATTGCAATTCTAGTCTCTGATAAAACAGACTTTAAACCAACAAAGATCAAAAAAGACAAAGAAGGGCATTACATATGGTAAAGGGTTCAATGCAACAAAAAGACCTAACTCTCCTAAATATATATGCACCCAATACAGGACCACCCAGATTCACAAAACACGTTCTTAGAGACGTACAAAGAGACTTAGACTCCCACACGATAATAGTGGGAGACTTTAATACCCCACTGTCAATAATAGACAGATCAACAAGACAGAAAATTAACAAGGATATTCAGGACTTGAACTCAGCTCTGGACCAAGTGGACCTAATTGACATCTACATAACTCTCCACCCCAAATAAACAGAATATACATTTTTCTAAGTGCCCCATGGCACTTATTCTAAAATTGACCACATAATTGGAAGTAAAATAATCCTCAGCAAATGCAAAAGAACGGAAATCATAAGAAAGAGTCTCTCAGGCCACAGTGCAATCAAATTAGAACTAAGGATTAAGAAACTCACTCAAAACCGCATAACTACATGGAAACTGAACAACCTGGTCCTGAGTGACTCCTGGGTAAATAACGAAATTAAGGCAGAAGTAAACAAGTTCTTTGAAACCAATGAGAACAAAGAGACAACATACCAGAATCTCTGGGACACAGCTTAAGGAGCGTGTAGAGGGAAATTTATAGCACTAAATGCCCACATCAGAAAGGTGGAAAGATCTGAAATTGACACCCTAACATCAAAATTAAAAGAACTAGAGAAGCAAGAGCAAACCAAGTCAAAAGCTAGCAGAAGACAAGAAATAACTAAGATCAGAGCAGAAATGAAGGAGATAGAGACAAAAAACTCTTTCAAAAATCAATGAATCCAGGAGCTATTTTTTAAAAAAATTAACAAAATAGACTGCTAGCTAGACTAATAAAGAAGAGAGAAAAATCAAATTGACACAATAAAATACGATAAAGGGAATACCACCACTGATCCCACAAAAATACAAACTACCATCAGAGAAAACTACAAACACCTTGAAGCAAATAAAGCAGAAAATCTATAAGAAACGAATGAATTCCTGGATACATACACCCTCCCAAGACTAAACCAGGAAGAAATCGAATGCCTGAATAGTCCAATAACAACTTCTGAAATTGAGGAAGTAATTAATAGCCTACCAACCAAAAAAAAAAAAAAAAGGCCAAGAACAGATGCATTCACAGCAGAATTCTACCAGAGGTACACAGCGGAGTGGGCACCATTCATTCTGAAACTATTCCAAGCAAGAGAAAAAGAGGGACTCCCCCCTACCTCATTTTATGAGGCCAGCATCATCCTGATACCAAAACCTGGCAGAGACACAACAAAAAAAAAGAAAATTTCAGGGCAATTTCCCTGATGAACATCAATGTGAAAATCATCAATAAAATACTGGCAAGCTGAATACAGCAGCATATCAAAAAGCTTAACCACCATGACCAAGTCAGCTTCATCCCTGGGATGCAAGGCTGGTTCAACATATGCAAATCAATAAAAGTAATCCATCACATAAACAGAACCAAGGACAAAAACTGCATGATTTTCTCAATAGATGCAGAAAAGGCCTTCGAAAAAATTCAACATCTTTTTATGTTAAACACTCTCAATAAACTAGGTATTGATGGAACATATCTCAAAATAATAAGAGCTATTTATGACAAACACATAGCCAATACCATATTGAATGGGCAAAAGCTGGAAGGATTCCCTTTGCAAACCATCACAAGACAAGGATGCCACTCCTATTCAACACAGTATTGGAAGTTCTGGCCAAGGCAATCAGGCAAGAGAAAGAAGTAAAGGGTATTCAAATAGAAAGTGAGGAAGTCAAATTGCATCTGTTTACAGATGACATGATTGTATATTTAGAAAACCCCATCGTGTTAGCCTATAAACTCCTTAAGCTGATAAGCAACTTCAGCAAATTCTTAGTGTACAAAATCCAAGTGCAAAAATCACAAGCAATCCTATACACCAACAATAGACAAGCAGAGAGCCAAATCATGAGTGAACTCCCATTCACAACTGCTACAGAGAAAATAAAACACCTAGGAATACAACTTACAAGGGAGGTGAAGGACCTCTTCAAGGAGAACTACAAACCGCTGCTCAAGGAAATAAGAGATAACACAGACAAATGTAAAAATATCCTATGCTCATGGATAGGAAGAATCAATATCATAATAATGGCCATACTGTTCAAGGTTTACAGATTCAATGCTATTCCCATCAAGCTAACATTGATTTTTTTCACAGAATTACGAAAAAGTACTTTAAATTTCATACAGAACCAAAAATGAGCCTGTATAGCCAAGACAATTCTAAGCAAAAAATGGAGGCATCATGCTACCTGACTTCAAACTATACTACAAGGCTACAGTAACCAAAACAGCATGGTACTGGTATCATAACAGGGATATAGACCAATAGAACAGAACAGAGACTCAGATATAACACCACACATCTACAACCATCTAACCTTCAACAAACCTGACAAAAACAAGCAATGGGGAAAGGATTTCCTATTTAATAAATGCTGCTGGGAAAACTGGCTAGCCATTTGTAGAAAACAGAAACTGGACCCCTTCCTTACACCTTATACAAATGTTAACTCAAGATGGATGAAAGACTTAAATGTAAAACCCAAAGCCATAAAAACCCTAGAAGAAAATCTAGGCAATACCATTCAGGACATAGGCAAGGACAAGGACTTCATGACTAAAACACCAAAAGCAATTGCAACAAAAGCCGAAATTGACAAATGGGATCTATTTAAACTAAAGAGCCTCTGCACAGCAAAAGAAACTATCATCAGAGTGAACAGGAAACCTACAGAATGGGAGAAAATTTTTCTATCTACCCATCTGACAAAGGACTAATATCCAGAATCTACAAGGAACTTAAACAAATGTACAAGAGAAAAAACAAACAACCCTATCAAATAGTGGGTAAAGGATATGAACAGACACTTCTCAAAAGAAGACACTTATGCAGTCAAGAAACACATGAAAAAAAGCTCATCATTATTGGTCACTAGAGAAATGCAAATCAAAACCACAATGAGATACCATCTCATGCCAGTTAGAATGGTGATTATTAAAAAGTCAGGAAACAACAGATGCTGCTCAGGCTGTGGCGAAATTGGAATTGGTTTAACCATTGTGGAAGACAGTGTGGTGGTTCCTCAAGGATCTAGAACTAGAAATACCATTTGACCCAGCAATCCCATTACTGGGCATATACCCAAAGGATTATAAATCATTCTACTACAAAGACACATTCACACATAGGTTTATTACAGCACTATTTACAATAGCAAAGACTTGGAACCAACCCAAATGTCCATCAATGATAGACTGGATAAAGAAAATGTGGCATATATACATCACGGAATAATATATAGCCATAAGAAGAATGAGTTCATGTCCTTTGCACGGAGATAGATGAAGTTAGAAGCCATCATTCTCAGCAAACTAACACAGGAACAGAAAACCAAACACATGTTCTCACTCATAAATGGGGATCGAACAATGAGAACACATGGACACAGGGAAGGTAACATCACCCATCAGGGCCTATCAGGAGGTAGGGGGGTAAGGGGAGGGAGAGCATTAGGACAAATATCTAATGCATGTAGGGCTTAAAATCTAAATAACGGGTTAATAGGTGCAGCAAACCACCATGGCACATGTATACCTATGTAACAAACCTCCACATTCTGCACATGAATCCCAGAACTTTAGAGTAAAATTAAAAACAAAAAAAAGAAACATGAAACACATCTTTTATGGTTGATTTCATAAGTTAGTAGTTCATAATCTATTATATTCATTTTCTAAATGGGATAAATTAGAATATATATGTTACAACAGGTTCCTATTAAGCTTACAAAAATCTTACTTTTTCTAGGATTAATATACTCCGTATTTATAGTTTAATATAATCTCTCCTTCACTAAGATGAAGTATGCCTGGAAGAATGCCATAATTAATCACCTATGCAGATCAAAATAATATCAGATTTGTATAAAGTTTATATAATGTTCACTAATTTCAAAATGTACACAAATAAAGAACTTACATTTTTTGACATTCTTTTCGTTCTCCCAACATGGGGTCACCCATTTCTCCAAGAATGGTGGCTTCCACTTCATATTGAACAATGAGTGCTTTTTCTGATGGATGTACATCAATATTCCCTCCTTTAACTTTCCTATAATACAAAATTGAAATGACATACCAGATTAAAACTCTCAAAGTGGCCATGGTTTTTGTCTATGTTTAGGTCTATAACATATGGGTTGGATTAACATGTGAATTTGAATCAGATTACTCTTGACTTGGGATTAGAGATAACTCTTTTTCTCTAACTGTAATATATATATATATATGTGTGTGTATGTGTGTGTGTGTGTGTGTATGTATGTATATATATATCTTTGTCATGCATAAAGTATCTTTATAAATAGCTCTTCCTAGGAAAAAAATACATTTACCAAAGGATCATGCATAAGAGCAAGAGAATGAAACATAAACAATTAAGATGGCTTTGGAGAGAATGACCTAAAAAAAGTCAGTTATTCAAAACCAAAGACAACTGTCTTAAAATTTATGTTAAAAGAAAAAGTCAGGCCAGACATGATGGCTCACACCTGTAATCCCAGTGACTTGGGAGACCAGCATGGGAGAAATCCTTTAGGTCAGAAGTTTGAGACCAGCCCAGGTAATATAGTGAGAGACTGTTTCTACAAAAAATTTAAAAACCAGCGGGGCATGGTGGCAGGTGTCTGTAGTCCTAGATAATCACAGGCTGAGGCAGGAGGATCACTTGAGCCCTCTGATGGTGCCATTGCACTCCAGCCTAGGCAATAGAACAAAACTCTGTCTCTATCAAAAAAAAAAAAAAAAAAAAAAAAGTCAACCTGCCCATTAATTACCCCATAAACTGGACCAAAAGACAGGAAGAAATTATATATTACAATATATGTCATGTATCATTGTACAAGTTGTAGCATTAGTACCTAAATAAAATCACTGAATCACACCCAAATTACGTAACAAAAAAGCATTTACAGGTTAGGTAGGTTGTATAGTCACATATCTCAAATTATAGTGTCAATAGTAGGTTCTACGGAAAGGTTGTATATACTCTTTCTTCAAGCCCATGAAGTTGCAAAATGAATTCTTAATTGCAGTAAACCAGTGATGAATTAATCACTATTTGCCACTTGGCCATTTTAGAAGGCAATAACGTTGGTTGTGCTGGAAGAGATTAAGCAACAGAAACAAGTAAAATCTCTCATTCTTAGTACTAGCTAGCAGCTAGCTGACTAGTGGGGTCTTTTAGCCTGATAAGAAAAAACAAAAATATGACAACACCTTAAATTTAATTCCAGTAATTAGAAACTCAAAGCTTTTCTTTCAGTTGGAAATAATACTCTGATAAATTATGCATATTTTCAAAGTAATTTTTAACTGATCTGTTCACCAGAATTCCTCATGAAAAGGAGATGCATCTGCAGTGAGTATTAGGGTAATGATTAACAGTCAAGTATAGTGATAGAGTAGGAAATTAAGTACACTAAAGCATAGAGTCTAGGTAGGTCAGCAACTAAAGTGATAGTAAGACATATAGGACAAGTAAAGAATGAAAACAGAAGCCAGGCAGGCCAGCAAAAATCGAGGAATTAGGAAATGAGATATAAACATACATTTAAAAGAATGGTACAGATTCCAAAAGGTAAGATAAATGGATAAATGTACAAAAGCTATGTAAGTCACAGGAATCAAAAGATCTAAGGAAAGCTGAAAAACAGATATAATGTAGCATCACTATCTTAACTACATAAGAAACTATGTTAATTACGTAAGGCAAACTAGTTACTTCCTTCCTGATAACATGAAAAGCAATCCCACTACTGGACTTTTTGTAACTGTATCCAGTTAAGGGAAGAAAAGAATAAGGACAAAATATAAATGCAGATCCTTAGACTAGCCTCCTATTACCACTCTAAAATGGGTCTTCCACATATTGGCAGCTGGAGGAATTGCATAATTCTTGTCCTCTGTGGTCTCATTAAAGAAATCAAATAATTAAAAAGGAAAAAAAATGAAACACCTCATCACTCCTTTTTAGTTTTTGTTTGCTTTTTTTGGCTGTGTATGTGTGTTTTAGAGGAGTAAGTTAATTAAAATTTATCTCAACTTATGTTTATTACAGAAAAACTAAAACAGAAATGAGCAAAGAAAAAATAAATTCAAAAACTTACAAGAAGTAATCACTTGTTATTGGTAAACATATACATTCAGATATTTTTCTATTAGTACTAAATAATATAGAAAGAGAGAATGACAGCTATAGTGGTTTTTTTTGTTTTGTTTTGTTTTTGTTTTTGTTTTTTTAACAGAAGAGGCTAAAGGGTAGTAATCTAGTAGGGGTGAAACTATCATTTTACCTTAAATGCTGAACTTTCAAGTTGAATAGTATTCACAATGATGTCAGATATTTAACTATTGGGAGAATTAATTTCCAAATGTTCTACCTGAATTCCATTAATTAGATGAAAAAAATTTAAGCCATTATTAGAAATTAATGAATTTCTATTTGAAGCATCCTATGACACCGATGCTAAATTGATATCTTTTAGCTGGTTGCAAATTTCTTCTACTAATAGAGCCTTCTCAATAACAGCTCTGTTTCACTTTGTTTTTGTACATGAATAAGAAAACTAGAACCAACAGTGTGCTAAATTTACTTAGAAAAATAATTTTCTTTTAATCTCAATGAGAAGTTATGCTTCACAGAGTAATATAAAATACACCTTCTATAACTGCATGTGATAAACTGTCACCTTTTGGGACAGTGTTCTTAAATATTAACTTCTGAAGTACATCCTTATGTTCCTAGATTTCCTGTGGTTAGAGATATTATTGTGATCCTTAAGAAAGATAATAAATGCTGATGAACTTTGTGTTGCCACCCATTCATTATCAATTTTCTTGAGAAACCAAAAATGCAGTCCTTAACTTTTCATTACATAGGTACTTTAAAAAAATTATTCCTTTCAAAAGGATTTACTGCAAAATAAAATTGTATCAAATAATGAAATTAAAAAACAGTTGTAGATTTATACCATACAGCCAATAACATAGCCATTGTAGGAAGTGTTTGGTCTACTCTCCATATGCTCTCTGGCAGGATTGTTATGCATCTATTTCCTGCATCTACTTGAAAAATACCCAATATATAAGTGTCCACAATTCCAAATGACCCTACCAACTGTCAGAGCATATGTATGCATTTCCACAGTTTACAGCATGGGTATGGCACGATAGGCTGCTTAATGGGGAACTCTATTCAATGCTCGTATGTCTTATATACTACTAGACAAGACACTAACAGAAGCTGGAAGTACAAAGTGGAAATTTACCAAATCCTCCATCCCAGCTTATTTTAATGTAATTACTAATGATACCTCCATAACATTTAAAAAAACTGGGACAAATGCTAAGTCAGATGGGTTGAGGGGGGTGTGGGGGAGGAAAAGCTGAAAACTAGAATTGTCTAGGGCAAAGAGGCAAAAAATAATGACCCTAACCAAATATAATCCTTTCTTGCCTACTCAAAGGCACCCTTCAGTAATTATTTAGTAGTCCATTCCCATCCACAAATAAACATATGAAAATGTCTCAGGTTAAAAGGCAAAAAAAAAGAAACCCAACCCCCCAAACCTTACATTGCTTAATGCACTGTTGCTTAACACCTTGATATTAATCCATTAACACTGCTTTTCATTGTTACAAAACTCCTTTTGTGTTTCATTTTTTCATTTTTTTAAAAAAACAGACCCAAGGCTTACAAAACTTCTTTTGTTTTGATAGTTATTCTAATTAGTCTACTCACATGTGAACCCATTCCAATTAGACTTTGACTCTAAACCCTACTCCTACTCTACCAAAAAAGCTCTGGTCAAGGTCATCAATTTCCTCCATGTTCTAAATATTTAAAGTTTTCACATTTTTGTCTTTGATTTATCTGTATATTATTTTTGTATTTTGTGGGGATAAATTTTAACTTCTTTCCATAGAAACAACCAATTGTATCAGCAGGTTTTGCTGTGTCTTTTAAACTTTTTTGTTTTTTGTTTTTTTTTTTGGTACAAGTCATAGTCAAGCACATTTTTCATCTGGAACCAGTATGTACCTACTACACACATAAATCAAACAAAAAATTCAGGAAATCATGCCTGTTCTTATCATGTGAAAAGCACTCTATCCTATTCACAACCCACTGATACATTGTGATTTACAGCTTAGAAATAAAAATTTAGTCTTTTTTTTTTTTTACCATTGGTTGGCAATGTTACCTCTTTGCAAAAATGGCAATGAAACCGCCTTTGCAAAAATTATAACAGTGAGAGAAATCTAACCTTACTCCATCTTGCTTCTGACCTCACATGCTACCTGCCTCTGTCGAACTCTAAAACAAAAATAACAACCCCTTCCCAAAACTAGCCCTGAAACCACCTTTGTAAGACCAATGAAAGGCCACACGATTAGAATTATGGGAGGGGCTTAAATTCTGCTAAGCCAGTAGGTGCAGTTAAACGATAATCAGCCATTGTTCCCTAGTCTGCCTTTCTTAACAATCTACTGCTCCAAAGGTCACAAGATTTGTATCTTCCCCAATTGCTTTGATAGATAACAACACTATTGTCAAAACCTAAGATTAGTCTTTGAAGGTATTTTTCAGACTTTTGTATTCTGGCCACTGACGGACTCCACCTGGACTTGTGACTCAGCCCACTGAACTAATTCAGCTGGTTCTGTGATCCCCATCCAGGAAGTGACGCAGCACAAGAAGATAGCTTAAACCTGCTGCAATATCATCCCCAAGTAAATCAATCAGTATCTCCCGTTTCCTAGCCCCCTGCCCTCCAAACTGTCCTTGAAAAACCCTAACTTTCAAGTTTTACGGGAGGCTTGTATGAGTAATACTCCCACCCTGCTGATTGGCTACCCACGCAATCATTAAACTCTTACTCTACTGCAATACTGCTGTCACAGTGAGTTGGTTTTTTCCCTGTAGTGGGCAAGAATAACCCAGAGTCGATTACATCACATGTGTGTCTATTTCTAGGCTTTTCATTTTATTCAGTTGGTTTACCGAGCTATTTTTACGTTAATACCTGAGGGAAGTGTTCCCAACCTGGCTCTTCCATATTTTTCTCAGTATTGCGGGACCTTTGCTCATCCACTTAAAAATTTAAAATTGTGTTTCAAATTCAGTAAAATCCCTCTTGGGATGACTGACATTATGAATTTTCAGATTAAGGCATCTATCCATGAAAATGATGTATCTACTTAAGATTTAATTTTCTTTTAATGAAATAATATAAATAGAAAGGTGATGCCCATCATTTATTATTAGGTTTATTCCCAAATACCTTATATTTTTATTTGTATTTGTAAATAACTTTTTTGCTAACAATATTTAACCAACTATATCAAAATTCAATTTGGGTGTGTGAGGTATAGAGATGTTATATTCTGCAACTGTTGTTTAACACCTTGATATTAATGTCAATAGCTTGAACATTATTTTAGGTTTTCTCTACAGATTAATACATAATTTGTGAATAGTATCAGTTTCATTTCTTCTCTTGCTATCTTTATACCTTTCCTATTTCTTATCTTACTACCTGTTTAGGACTCCTGGTGAAATGTTGAGGTAGTTACATAGCTATCCTTGGATCATCCTTAATGTTAAGGAAAATGCTTCTAAAGTTTCCTCATTTATTATTTGATCTTTTGATAAAGGGTGTCACTCTGTCACCCAGGCTGAAGAGCAGTGGTGTGATCACAGCTCACTGCAGCCTTGCCTCCCAGGCTCAGGCAATCCTCCCACCTCAGCCTTCCAAGTAGCTGGGACTACAGGCATGCACCACCATGCCCAGCTAAGTTTTGCATTTTTTATCGAGATGAGGTTTCACGATATTGCCCAGGCTGGTCTTGAACTCCTGGGCTCAAGTGATCCACCAGCCTCAGCCTCCCAAAGTGCTGGGATGACAGGCATGAGCCACCACACCTGGCTAGTTTCCTTATTTAGTATGTTTATATCACAATTCCCTTTTATTTATGGCTTTAGTTTTTTCCTTAAATCATGAATGTGTAGTGAATGTCATCAAGTGTATTGTTCTTTAATTCATAAATATACTACATCAAATTCATTAAATACATAAAACCATACTCATAGTCTTAGAATAAGCACAACTTGTTAATGCTGTCTTAAAACACTGTTGGATTAAATTTGCATCCTTGCTCATTGAGCCTGCAATTTTCCTTTCTAATGTCCTTTTTCTGACTTTCATATGGAGATTATTCTAAAATCTTAATATAAATTAGTTGAGGAGTATCCTTTCTTTCTAGACTTCTTGGAAGAGTTGTACATAATTGGAAGCATCTGCTTCCTGAAAATTTTATTAGGATTTGACTTTAAAACTGTCTGGATGTAGCAGATTTTATCAGTATGAAATACTCCTCTATAGTTTTTACAGTATACTTTTTCTTAAAGTCTATTTTATCTGACATGAACATAGTCATTCTAGCATTCTTAGGCTTACTGTTTGATTGCATGCATTTACCATTAACTTACCATGTTCATACTTAAAAGTATATTTTTCAGGTATGACAGATAGTTGGGTCTTGCTTTTCTTTTTTCTTTTTAAAAGAAATATTGGTAATCCCTGCCTTTCCATTGGAACGTTAAAACCTATGCTGTCCGATACAATAGTCACTAGCTACATGGGTCTATTTAAAATTAAATTTAAATACATTATATTTTAAAAATAATTAAAAATACAATTCCTTAGCTGTACCAACCACATTCAAAGTGTTCATTAGCCATACAGCCAGTAGCTATGTATTTGATGATGCAGCTGTAAGACATTTCCATCAGTGAAGAAAGTTCTATTGGACATTACTGTTTTGGATCATTTAATGCAATTACTGACATACTTAGATTCAGATCTATCATTTCATTTTTATTTCCTGTTTGGGCCCTCTATACTTTGATTATTTTCCTAATAGCCTTGTGAATTATTATTTTTTTAATTCCATTTTGTGTAGATGTTTTCGCTATACTTAAAAAAATTGTTTTTGGTGGTTGCTTTAGGAAGAACAATGTTTTGGTTACCTTTTTTTTCTTTTTTTTTTTTTTTTTTTTGAGACGGAGTCTCGCTCTGTCGCCCAGGCTGGAGTGCAGTGGCCAGATCTCAGCTCACTGCAAGCTCCGCCTCCCGGGTTCCCGCTATTCTCCTGCCTCAGCCTCCCGAGTAGCTGGGACCACAGGCGCCGCCACCTCGCCCGGCTAATTTTTTGTGTTTTTAGTAGAGACGGGGTTTCGCCGTGTTAGCCAGGATGGTCTCGATCTCCTGACCTTGTGATCCGCCCGTCTAGGCCTCCCAAAGTGCTGGGATTACAGGCTTGAGCCACCGCGCCCGGCCTTGGTTACCTTTTTTTTCACAAGGTATTTAAGAGTCAATGCTGTGCTACTTCACAAATTGTAGGTCTATTGCCTACACCTCCCCCGCCATTCTTTATGTTATAGCTGTCATATGCATTATGTGTACTTACCTTATAAACCCACACAAAAATTTCGTAATTTTTGCTTTCAAGTCATATGTATTTTTTAAAAATTAAGAGGGGAATAATCTCTTATGTGTACTCAAATATTTACAATTGCTGATGGTTTTCATATTGGTAAAACCAAAACAAGTTTTATATTTCTATTACTAACATTAGACTTGGTAATGGAGAATTAGAGGATTAAAGGTAATTCAAACCAACACACCTTCTAAGAAAATCTTAAAAGCTGAGGGCAAAAACACATACGTGTGTATCTGTTTGAGGCCATAAGAGAACTAAAAAGGCAGAAAAAATTACAGTGCTAAGATCCAGGAGAAAAAGAAAATGAAGAGAGGTAAATCTTGAATTCAATGCTACTTTTCCCTAGAGGTAGAATAGTCATCTTCAGAAAAAAACTAGATATTATTTTATTAATTTCTAGAACTAAAAATGCAATAACCAAAATTAAGAATAATAAATAAATAAATATATTTAATAGCAGATTAGACACAGGTAAGGAGATAATCTGTGGTATAAAATATAAGTCAGAAGAAAACAACCAAAATAAAACATAGAGACAAAAAGACGTAAAATACAAGCAAAAGTATAATTCAGCAATCCATACTGAGTAGGTCTAGTATATGTACTTGAAGTGCCAGAAAAAAGGTGAGAGAGAATGGGGACAGAAGCAATATATGAAAAGATAATGGCTAAGTGACAATAGTGAAATGGCGAGAGTAGGGACCTCTAGAGGCTGGCACTCCCCAGAAGCACTGAAAACTTGGCAAAAAAACTATCACAATCAACCTCATCAGAACTCTGGAAGATAGTCAAAGGTTTATAGCTACCAAGTGAATGTTTAATCAGAAGAAAGGTTACAGAAACAGGGTAGGCGATCATTATGGTCTTTTCACTTACACTAGACATCCACCCCACTCTCAAGCACAGTGGCAGTCTTAAATATGGCAGCCCATATTCCCACTGTTAATACTTGGTTCTAGAGGAGTTATGTGGACCTTGCACCCAAGGAATTTTGTCTGACTGTTTTGCAACTGACTGGGGTTTCCTTTGAGGTCTGCTGCAAGGGGCTTTCCTTTGTTTTCACTGATTTTAAGCTCTTATCAGGATAGTGTAGCTATGCAGTCACTGAAATCAGTGAAAGCCAAGCATACAAGCTGCTGACCCCTGGGATAAATAGTAATAGCGGGGTCAAACAAAACATGCTGAAAGCCTAAGAGGAAAGTCCAGGGAGTCAGACATTTTGGGGGAATAGATGCTTTGAAAAGCTATTGCACATAAAGAGAAATCTAGAAATCCATGAGTATGGTCAGGGCAGAATACATACCCAGAAAAAACCTGGTAAGACCACAAGATTTTACCTCTGGCTGGTCTTTAGGCTCTGTGCAAGCAGCAAATGAAGGTTAAGGTAAAACTGTAAATTGCCTGACTAAGTGTTGAAGGCATATCCAAACACTGAGTTAACCTACAAAGACACAGAGTATTTTTTTCTTTTCTTTCTTTGGCCATCATAATATTCAAAATACCCAGTTTTCAACAAAAAAATATGAAACATGCAAAGAAACAAGAAACCATGGCTCATTCTCAGAATAAAAAAAATTAACAGAAACTGTCCATGCTATAGCACAAACACTGGACTTATCAAAGACTTTAAATCAACTGTCTTAAATATGTTCAAAGAGCAAAAAGAAACCAGTGCAAAGAACTAAGAAAAAGCAGAAACACAATGTCTCAACAAATAAATAGTTTAAAAATACATTATCATAAGGATCCAAATAAAAATACTAGAGCTGAAAAGTACAATAACTGAAATAAAAAAATCACTACAGGGTTTTTAACAGCAGATCTGAGCAGAGAGAGAAAAGAATCAGCAAACTTGAAGATATGTCAAATGAAACTGTCCATTTTGAAGCACAGAAAGAAAACAGAATGAAGAAAAATAAACAGAACCTAAGAGACTTATGGAACACCATCTAGTATACCAACATATGCATAATGAGGGTATGAAAGGAGAGGAAGAAAGGAGCATAGAGAATACTGGGAAAAAACAGTCAAAAACTTCCCAAATTAGACCAAAGACAAATTTACACATCCAGGAAGCTCAATGAAATTCAAAGATAAACTCAGAAATTCAAAGATATCCACAGTAAGACACTCTATACTGATGCTCTATTTAAAAAAAAAAATAAAAGGTTTTGAATTAACTTAATTTTACACCTTAAGGGGCTAGAAAAAGAAGAGCAAACAAAACCCCAAGCTAGCAGAAGGAAATAGTAGAAAGCAGCAATAAAAGAAATAGAGACTAGAAAAATAACAGAGAAAATGAAAACAAAGGTTAGTTCTTTGAAAAGATCAACAAACATTTTTGGAAAACTTTGTTAGACTGATTAAAAAAGAAAAGAAGAGACTCAAATTACTAAAATCAGAAATGAAAGTGGGACATTACTGCTGCTCTTTTGATGATTAAAAAATTACAAAAGAATAATATGAACACCAACAAATTGGATAACCTACATGAAAAAGAGTAATTCCTAGAAACACACAAACTACCAAAACTGACTCAAAACACATAGAAAATCTGAACAGAACTAGAGGTAAGGTGATTGAATCAGTAATCATAAACCTTTCAGCAAAGAATAGTCCAGTACAGATGGCCTCACTGGTGAATTCTACTAAGCATTTAAAGACAAATTAACATAAAAAACCCTGGAACTCTTCCAAAATATATAACAGTAGAGGAAACACTTCCTAATTCATTCCATGAGGCCACCATTACCCCGATACCAAAGCAAGACAAAGACACTACAGGAAAACCTACAGACCAATATCCTTTATGAATATACATGTGAAAATCCTCAAAATACTAGCAAACAGAATCCAGAAGTATATCAAAAGGACCACACAACATGGCCACACGGGCATTTCAATATAATACACCACATTAATGGAATGAAGCAAAAAAGTACATGATTATCTCAATTGATGCAGAAAAAGCATCTGACAAAACCCAACATCCTTTTATGATAAAAGTACTTGATAAATTAGGAATCGAAGAAAAGTCCCTTAACATAATAAAGGGCATATATGAAAAATCTACAGCCAATGTCATATTCAATGGTGAAAGAATGAAAGCTTTCCCCCTAAGATCAGGAACAAAACAAGAATGTTTATCCACTTTCCTGACTTCTATTCAACATAGTACTGGAAATTCTAGCCAGAGCAATGAGGCATGGGGGAAAAAAAAAGGCATCCAGATTGAAAAAGAAGAAGTAGAATTATTTCTATCTGTAGAAGACATAATCTTATGTACAGAAAATTCTAAAAGTGGCACAAAAAACTGGCTAGAGCTAATAAACAATTTCAGCATAGTTAGAGAATAGATCAGAACACACCAAAAAAATCCACTGTTTTTCTATATATTGGAGCTGAAAAATATGCAAAGGAAATTTAGAAAATTTCATTTCCAATACTATCAAAAAGAATAAAATACTCAGTAATAAATGTAACCAAGGAACAACTGTATACTGAAAACAACAAAAAGTTACTGAAAGAAATTAATATGAACTAAATGAAATCACATGTTCATGCACTGAAGGACTTAATATTGTTAAGATGGCAATATTCCCCAAAGTGATCTACAGATTCATTACATTCCAAAAGTCTCAATCGCTTTTTTTTTTTTTTTTTTTTTTGCAGAAATGGAAAAGTCAACCCTAAAATTCAAATAGAAATACAAGGAACCCTAAATAGCTGAAACAGAACAACAAAGTTGGAGGACTCACACTTCTGGATTTCAAAACTCACTACAAAGCTTCAGTAATCAAAACAGTGAGGTACTAGCACATGGACAGACAGATAAATGAAATATAATTGAGAGTGCAGGAATAAACCCCAACATTTTTGGTCATTTAATTTTCAAAAAAATTGCCCAAACCATTCATGGAGGAAAACAACAGTCTACTGTTCTTTTCTGACATTTGTTCTGACAAATGATGTCAGAACAACTAGAGAGTCACATATAAAAGAATGAAGATGGACCCTTACCATACACCATAGTCACATATAAAAGAATGAAGATGGACCCTTACCATACACCATAGACAAAAACTAACTCAAGATGGATCAAAGATATTAAATTTAAGAGCTAAAATTGTAAAACTCTTAGAAGAAAACAGAAGGACAAACCTTCATGACCTTGGATTTAGCAGTGGTTTCTTAAATAATGATGCCAAAAGTCATGAGCAACAAAAGAATAAATTAGACTTCACCAAAATTAAAAATGTTTGCATATGAAAGTTTTACATACCAAGAAAGTGTGAAGAAAACCCACAGAATGGGACAAAGTATCTGTAAATCATGTATCTGACAAGGTTCTATTATAAAGAACTCCTTTTCCCAAAGAAGAAAGACAAATGGCCAAGAAGCACATGAAAAGCTCAATGTCATTAGCAATTAGGGAAAGGCAAATCAATTCCAAAGTAAGATACCATTTGATATCCACTAGTACAGTAATAATTATAGAACAGAAAATAACAAGTGTTAGTGAGGATATGGAAAAACTGGAATTCTTATACATTGCTGGTGGGAATGTAAAATGGTGCAGTCACTAGGGAAGACATTTTAGTGGTTCCTCAATGAATTAAACATAGAATTACCATATGCTCTAGCAATTCCAGGCCTAGGTATACACCAAAAGATAGAAAACAGGTGTTCAAACAAAAACTTGTACAGTAAAGTTCACAACAGTTTTATTCCCAATAGCCAATAGGTAGAAACAACCCAAACGTCCATCACCAGATGAGTAATAACTAAACAAAATGTGGTATATCCATAAAATGGAATACTGAATTAGTCAATTTTATGTTGCTATAACAGATTACCTGAGACTAGGTAATTTATAAGGAAAAGGGGTTTATTTAGCTTACAGTTCTGCAGGCTGGGAAGTTCAAGGGCATGACCCTGGCTTCTAGTGAGGGCTTTGTGCTTCATTATAACACAGTGGACAAAATCAAAGAGGAAGAGAGAAGAGAGAATACTCGAGGGTCTTCCTGGCTTTATAACAACCAACTCTAGAGGGAACTAATCCACTCCCAAGAGAACTAATCCAGTCTCACTAGAGCAAGAATTCACTCACTCCGGCAAGAACATCACCAAGCCATTCATGAGGGATCCACCCCAAAAATTGAAACACCTCCCAGGCTCCAACTCCCAACACTGCCACACTGCGGGACCAAGTTCTAACATGAGCGTTGGTGGAAACAAACTATATCCAAACCACAGCAAATATTATGCAACTATATAAAGGAATGAAGTACTGATACATGCTACAACACAGATGGACCTTGATATACTATGTGAGAAAAGCTTGACACAAAAGCCCACATACTTTTTTTCATATAGCATGTATAAATACAATAAATATCAGTATGTTTTAAAGTCTGTATTACTTGCTAGAGTGTAAATGCCATGAAGGCAGGGAATATACTTGTTTAATTTGCCAAATATGTTTTATCACTTGGCTCAATGACTTTTACATAGTAGAATCTCAACTATTGAATGAATGAACAAATGTTGTTCACTTTTAATATACTTCAGTAGTTCCCCAATGCACTCATAATAAACTCTCAACTCTTTACTAAAGCTCATAAGCCCCATATGATTTGGCCCACATTTCTTTCTAGTCTTACTCTGACTTTACTTAATAATCTATGTTTCAGGCACCTTGCTGAGTGCTGGGGACACAATGGGAAGTAAGATAGACATAGCACCTTACCTTTATGAAGTTTATAAACCGGAAGGAAAAATAAAATAGTAAGATTAGAGAAAAACAAGGTATTAAGTATCATGAGACCCTAACAGGTATACCTGACCTGGATTGTGAGGGGGGAAAAGGAAGTTCAGGAAAGCCTTCTGGAAAAAGTAGTATTTATATCAAAACACGAAAGATGAGGAATTAACTGGGCAAAGAACAGGACAAGTTCCAGATAAAGGGAAGGGCATGTAAGAATCAAACACCAAAACACATAGGGATCCAAAAAAAATTATTTTTGTAAGACCAGAATATGGAATTATTCAGGTAGGAAGGGACGGAAAATATACTGCTATCTGCTGTCTTGTGAAAAACAAAATATAAAAGTAAAAATATTGTTAAAGAATATATGTAATCATGGTCAAAAAACAATAATTAAAATGGAAGGTTCTATTGGACATCATAAATATTTTCCATCAGGCCTGTATGAATACATGTCTCCTATATATTTCTAGTCTGAAAGCAGACGATTCAAACTTTTTCTTATTTATAGTAAAAATTAGATGAAATTAAGAAATGCATTTTTCAACCATTCCAGATTCTAATCTCATTTTACTTCAAACATTTCATTGACTGGCTCAGTTTTAATTTTGGAACTCTAGATAGTATGTGTTTAAAAGCAAACAATGGGTTGAGAATTATAAGTCACAGTATGCCTGAGTGTCCATACTAGTACCATAATGTTAAGAATAACTACCTCTGACACAAATATATTACATGAAAATCAGCTAATGGTATAACAGCGGCTCTTTGTTCCAGAACAATTTTGAATTTAAAGTTAAAAGACAATTTATTTTCTTGTGTCACAAAATTTTTAACAAAGGTATTTTAAAAACCAACGTTAAGTAAAATTCAGTGAGGAAATAAACACTGATGTAAGCTTATATATTCATTTAAAAATTTTTACTTATAAAGTCTGGCTATTTGCCAGTTTCAGATATATTTATATAAAATGATAAAGACAGGCAATACATGCCTGTCTTGCAAGGACAATATAGTTGATTATTTATTAAAAAACTGTTTGAATCCCTTTTATGAGTCTACTAACACTTGGAAGATCTTTCTGTGATGATGAGAGCTCAGCCAAGCCAGAATAAAAATATTCAGTACAAGTGTATTATGACTTCAAATAATACCACCACCTTACATTCATGTTTCTTTTTTTTTTTTTTTTTTTTGAGACGGAGTCTCGCTCTGTCGCCCAGGCTGGAGTGCAGTGGCCGGATTTCAGCTCACTGCAAGCTCCGCCTCCCGGGTTTACGCCATTCTCCTGCCTCAGCCTCCCGAGTAGCTGGGACTACAGGCGCCGGCCACCGCGCCCGGCTAGTTTTTTGTATTTTTTAGTAGAGACGGGGTTTCACCGCGTTAGCCAGGATGGTCTCATTCTCCTGACCTCGTGATCCGCCCGTCTCGGCCTCCCAAAGTGCTGGGATTACAGGCTTGAGCCACCGCGCCCGGCCTCATGTTTCATTTTTTAAAAGTATTTTCATCTTTCGTCCTCGTATCTCTCAGAAGTTAACACCTGTCCCATTTTCAGATGAGGAAACTGTGCCCAAAGGAAGGAATACATGTGACTTTTCCAGGGTATTTACTGAATCAGTACTGAATTAAAATTTTTTTCTATTTGATCACTGCTTACTCTTGGTCCAGTGGGAGGTATCTTTTTTTTTTCCAATCAGGAATGATCTGAGTATTTGCCAGCAGCCAAATAATCCCAACAGACTACAATTTTTTGAGTAATTGATACTATAAATATTTAAAAGAAATGATGGTCTATTTTATTGTCATCAAGCTTCTGAACAAACCTCTTGATAATTACGAAATGTCCTACAAAAATTATGTTGTATATATGGCAGTCAAATGGATGACATGGATGAGGAAAGCAGAAAGAGACTAGAAATCAACATCTCAATCCAGCCTTCCAAAAGGTAGAATCCACGACTTCCTTCTCCTTCATCATTTCAAAACCCCATGGCAGTGAACCCCAAACTGAGGCCCGAGGGCGGATGCACCAGATTTCATTCCCAGGCTCTCATGGGCTTTATCTATTATGGGAAAATGGAGAGTCTGGGAAGAGGGGGAAAAAAAACACAGACAGACGCGGTTTACTTTGCCCTACCTCCCTCTCCTCCTGGAATAAGGTGATGCAGCGAAGAAGCCATCTTTCAAGGCTGTCAGGGCTCCGCCAAATCAGGTCAGAGGACCTTGAAACCCCCCCAGAACTCTCTTTTTTTCCCCGCTTCACCTTTTCCCTCTCCTTTCGGTGACTTCTCTCCCTGCTTCCCATCCCCTCTTCTAAACTAGCGTTGCCCAGTGACATCTCACAGCCAACCCAAGACCATCTTCAGGGCCCTGGCAAGGAGGGTAGGGCAGAGCCTTGGGGAGTCGTCACCTTTTGAGGTATCTGGCGTCCTCCCCTTGCATGGCGGCAGCGGCAGCGGCGTGGGGAGGATGGGGTGTCTGAGAGGCAGGCGCGGCTATTTCCGGGGACGGTGACCAAAGTACCCTCACACCCAGAGGCGATGACAGTCCTGAGGCCTGCAAGGCGGGGCAGCAGCGGCGCTTTGGTTACCACGGTGAAGCCTCCAGCTCCTCCCACAGCTCCTGGGCCCCAAAACACTGGAGCGGCCCAGACCCGCCCAGAGTCGCCTATGCCGGGCCGTCAGGACGCATGCGCTTGCTCTGCACCATTTATATGCGCAGGCTCAGTGTGAGGCGCTGGCCTCCGAGTTTGACGCACCGGGGAGCGGAGCAGGGAAGTTTTGGTGCGCATTTGAGCGTCCGTGAATAAGGAGTGGCTCCGTAGTCACCGCCCCCTTGAGGATGGGAATAGAAAGGGCTGTCAGGTCAGCTTGAAAGGACGGAGGGGAATCCGAGAACCTGTTATCCAATGCCACAGAGCAGTCCAGTCCTAGCTAATAAGGGAGGTTTCTATTTGGGGGCCTGGATTGCACTGACGGCACTTACAAGCTCTAATTTGTGGAGATAATCTGACCCGTGTACAAAATGTATATAATTAATATCTACCTTGAAGGTGGCAAGTCTGTCACTTTGATGTCTTAGATCTAGAATACACCTCTCCCCAACCAAAACAAACAAACAACAACAACAAGAAACAGTTCCTGAAATTCCAACTCCACCAATTATCCCTAACTCAAGGTATGTTTAGAATTGCTTCTTCTGAGGCAGGCAATTGTGAGCAGTGCAGGGCATAGGAAAGAAGGGTTCTTTTATAACTGAATGTTCTCTGGTTTAAGATCTATTCCCATGAGTTCAGCTATTACGTCTATGCAAATGATTTAGGTTCATTTATTTGATAAATGTGAATTGAGGGCTGGCTGTGTGCCAAACACCAAACCAAGTTCTAGGGATGCAAAGAAAGCATCTCCACTCCCCCTCCTCACCTATAATCTTGTCACTTATTCACTGTCTTCTAGTCCTGTTTTCTCAATTGCCTTGAGACGTGCATGTAGTTGCTCTGCTGCTTTTTTCAAATGCAGTACGTTGATGCAATTATTGATTATCCGTTATGTGTAAAACACCATGTTAAGGCACTGCATGGTATATTAAATATAGAAATTCAGTCCTTACCCAACAAAATATATTTTTATCTTCCCACCCATTCACACCAGCTACAACACTATTTTTGTAGATGTTATAGTCATTCTTTATTCTGCCAGGGAAGAAAATTTGAAGCTAATTTTAACTCTTTCCTCTGTATCATGCCCTCTTACTAAAGTGTTACAAAATTCTATCTTTTCTTCCTTCAAGATATTCAGGTAGTCCAGTTTTTTTCTCCATTCTTACTTCTACCAATAGTCTAACCACTTTATACC
The DNA here is from genome assembly GCF_003255815.1 of Theropithecus gelada. Lineage (NCBI taxonomy): Eukaryota > Metazoa > Chordata > Mammalia > Primates > Cercopithecidae > Theropithecus > Theropithecus gelada. The sequence continues at coordinate 195,475,731 of NC_037668.1, read as the reverse complement.
TAGAGTACTGCAAGTCCTTCCTCACTGGACTTCCTATTGTTTGTTTTTCTAAATATTAATTCTGCAAAATGATGTAAAATTTTACAAATTATCATTTATGACAACTTTAACGGTAATATAGCAGGCTAGATTACTTTAAAACCTTCATAATACCTAAAATTGAAAGACAAAAATATACATTAAAATGCATAGATAATATAACAAGGATTTTTGGAATGTAAGTCGTCTCCTTGAGCTCAGAGAATTTATTTTGTTCACTTTTGTATTCAGCCTATAGTTGTCACTGAATAAATATTTGGTGTTGAAAAAATGCAAACCTGAGCTTGAAAAAATGCAAATCTGAGCTTGAAAAAAACAACAGCAACAACAAAAGCCTAGAGAAAATGCCCAGAGGCCAGAAGGAAAAGAGATGGCTGGAAATGGAAACCAGAGCAATAAATAGATAACTGAAACTGGGACTGAACTAGATAAGCTGTCTATGGCAGGAAAAGTACAAGATGAGCCTGGAACATTTTATGCTTGACAGTAAGGACATAGAAAAAGACTAATAAGATTATATAAAAAGGACACTGGTGAATTTGAGGCAATTTGGGTATCAAATGGAATTACTGGGATTGATTTAACATATTAAATAAATAAAAAAATGAAATCCATAATGATACTCAACAACATAGAAAAACAGGGAAAAAAGAACCCCACTTCCATTGGAGGCAACTACTACATCAGATCTTCACTCTGAAAACTGGTAATTAAAAGAAAGAAACACTTAATCTAATTCTTTTGGAAATAAACCAGATTTCACCTCCTTTTGACAAGGAAAAGCTCTTCTTAACAGAAAAATACCTGGTAGGAATGGAGAAAAATAATGATAGTTACTGTTTTGCAAGCCCCAATAAACAATGGATTCAAATAAGCCCTATCAATTTACTTTAAAATAATTTAAAGTGAGGCAAAGTTTTACCCCACATATTTCTTGATAATTCTAAAGGGAAAGAAATGTTACTTTACAATGAGGAGATCTGGCTGTCAGCATTTTAAACAGACAAGCAAACAGCATCATCAGTGACAGGCGAAGCCAGCTGGACATCTGGGTTGGATGGGGACTTGGAGAACTTTTCTGTCTAGCTAGAGGATTGTAAATGCACCAATCAGCACTCTGTGTCTAGCTAAAGGATTGTAAACGCACCAATCAGCACTCTGTAAAAATACACCGATCAGCGCTCTGTGTCTAGCTAAAGGATTGTAAATGCACCAATCAGCACTCAGTAAAATGGACCAATCAGCAGGACGTGGGTGGGGCCAAATAAGCAACTAAAACCTGGCCACCAGAGCCAGCAGCGGCAACCTGCTTGGATCTGCTTCCATGCTGTGGAAGCTTTGTTCTTTCGCTCTTCACAATAAATCTTGCTGCTGCTCACTCTTTGGGTCTGCACCACCTTTAAAGAGCTGTAACACTTGCCGCGAAGGTCCACGGCTTCACTCCTGAAGTCAGCAGGACCACAAACCCACTGGAAGGCAGAAACTCTGGACACATCTGAACATCTGAAGGAACAAACTCTGGACACACCATCTTTAAGAGCTGTAACACTCACCGTGAAGGTCCAGAGCAATTCTACTCCTAGTTCTATACTTCAATATTTCTTCCAGTATCATTGGAGAAATATTGAACTAGTAGAAAATGAAAAATGGAAAAACAATAATGAAATACTTTTGCAGGAGAATGAATGAATACATTTGAAATATTCACACAACACAATAATATGCAGCAGAGAACGTTGATTAACTTGAACTTTACATATGTCACTGTTGAATATTAGAAACACGATACTGAGTGAAAAATTGTAGAATATTAAATACAGCATGATGCTTTATTTAAATTGTACCATAATTTATATACACTAAAATGCATTCTTCTTGGCCTACAGTTCTCTAAGTTTTGACAAACTCATAAGTCACATAATTACCCACATAATCAAAATATAGAGCAGTTCTGTCATCCTCCAAAATTCCCTTGCATTCCTCTGGAGTTGTCTTATCCCCACAACCCCAGGCTCTGGTAAATACTGATCTGTTTTCTGTTCCTATAATTTTACCTTTTCCAGAATGTCATCTAAATGTAATCATAGGAGCTGTAACCTTTTGAATCTAGTTTCTTTCATTTAGCGCAATGCATTTGAAGACAATCTATGTTGTTTTTCAGTACTTTTTTTTTTTTATTGTTAGGTACTATTCCATGGTATGACTGTACCACAGTTTATTCATTCGCTAGTAGAAAGACATTTGAGTTGCTTCTAGCTTTTGGCAACTATGAGTAAAGCTACTAAAAAAATTTACATACAGATTTTTGTGTTAATTAGTTTTCTTTACTCCTGTTCAATTATCTAAGAATACGCTTACTTAGTTGTATGGTAAATATATGAATGACTCTGTACAAAACCGCCAAACTGTTTTCCAAAGTGACTGCCATTCTGCATTTCTACCAACAATGTATAAGTTCAGATTTAGCCAAATCCTTTCCAGCACTTGGTATTTTGGGGTTTTTTAATTTGTCTGTTTACTCTCATCATTGTAATAAGCGTGCAGGGTTATCTCACTTGATTTTAATTGCATTTCCCTGATTATTAATGGTATGAACATATTTTCACATGTTTAATTACCGTTTCTATACAATTTTTGAATTCTCTTCAAATTTTTTATCATTTTTAATTTATATTTTTGCCAGACTGATAAACTGAGCACAGAGATATCAACAGGTAAGTAGATAAAGATAGGAAAAATTACTAATATCTGAAATGAAAGAAGGGACATCATTCAGATTCTACTGGTATAAAAATGATAATTTGAAAATTATGAACTTTATACTAATAAATTTAATGACTTAAATGAAATAAGCCAATATCTTGAATTGTATTTATTGAGATGGTGACAAGACAATAGCAAAGACTTGGAACGAACCCAAATGTCCATCAATGACAGACTGGATTAAGAAAATGTGGCCCATATACACCATGGAATACTATGCAGCCATAAAAAAGAATGAGTTTGTGTCCTTTGTAGGGACGTGGATACAACTGGAAACCATCATTCTCAGCAAACTATCGCAAGAACAGAAAACCAAACACTGCATGTTCTCACTCATAGGTGGGAATTGAAGAAATCTACATTTCACTGGATTGAATGAAGTGTAGAAACTGCATCTCCCTTTAAGTCAGTTTACTCTCTTCCATTTTTAATAAAATTTTCTTTAAAATTTCCTTTACATACATTTAGAACTATATCAGTGCTATCATTTTGCATTAATCATAAAATAATTTAGAAAACTTAAGAGAAGGAAGGTCTATCACCAAAATTTAAAACTTCCCTTGGAAAGACACCATTAAGAAATGAAATGGTAAGTCACAGACTGAAAGTATTTGCTGTAAATCTATATGACAAAGTAATTGTATTCATGATATAAAGAGAACTATTACAAGCCAACAAAATATCTAAACAACCTAGCTAAAAATGAGCAATTGATTCACAAAAATGTCATAAAAGGAGATAGCATGGCTAGCTAATAAGCACATGGTGACTCAATGTCATTAGTCATCATGGAAACAGAAATTTAACCACAGTGAAATACACTATTATACACCTGTATTAGTTTTCTGTTGCTGCAACAACAAATGGCAACAAACTTAGTGGCTTAAAACACAAATTTATTATAGTACAGTTCTGTAGATCAGAAGTCTGCAATGAATCTCACTGAGTTAAAATCAAGATACCAAGAAGGATTTATTTTTTTCTGGATGCTCTAGAAGAGAATCAGTTCCTTGCCATTTTCAGCTGTTACAGGCCATCCACATTCCTTCACCGATGGCCTCTTTCCTCCATCTTCAAAGCCAGCAGCAGTGGCCCAAGTCCTTTTCATTATTGCCATCTCACAGGTCCTTCTTCTCTTATCACATCTCTCTGTGACCACAGTCAGGAAAAGTTTTCCACTTTTAGGGATGCATGTGGACCCCACTGGAGAATTCAGGATAATCTCCCCATGTTAAAGTAGGTCCTTAACTTTAATCACATCTATCAAGTTCCTTTTGCCATGTAGATAATGTATTTACAGGTTCCAGAGATGGGATGTGAGCACTTTTTTGGGTGGAGAGAGGGGAAGGGGATGGTGAGAGGGGTGGGAGCATTATTTTACCTGCCACAATACCTACTACCATAATGATGAATATTAAATTGTCGGACAATACCAAGTGGTGGTAAGAATGTGGAGCTACTGGAGTTCTAATACTTGTGAGAATGCAAAATGGTACAACCTTTTGGAAGACAGTTTTATAGTTTCTTCAACAGTTAAGTGCGTATTTACAATACAACCAGCAATTCCACTCCTATGTATCTACCCAAGAAAAGTGAAAACATATGTCCACAACAATTGCTTGCAAATGTTCATGGTAGCTTTATTAATAATTACAGAAAACTTGAAACAACCCAAATGTCTATTAACATGTCAATTGATACAAATTGTGGGATATTCACACAATGGATACTACTTAGCATTAAGAAAAACCAAAACTATTGATATATGCAACATGAGTAAATCTTAAAACTCATATGATGAAAGGACCATATGGTTTGATTCCATTTATAAGAAATTCTTGAATAGAAAAAAAACAAACCCTGATCTACTATGACAGAAAGCAGATAACTGGTTGCCTTGCGCTAGTGATAGAGGGTGGATAGACTGCAGCTAGGCTGGAGGAAACTTTAGGGTAATGGTTACCCATGTGAATACAATTATTAAAACTCATCAAGACGTATACTTGCATTCTTTTTTTTTTTTTTTTTTTTTTTGAGACGGAGTCTCGCTCTGTCACCCAGGCTGGAGTGCAGTGGCCGGATCTCAGCTCACTGCAAGCTCCGCCTCCCGGGTTCACGCCATTCTCCGGCCTCAGCCTCCCGAGTAGCTGAGACTATAGGCGCCCGCCACCTAGCCCGGCTAGTTTTTTTTTTTTTTTTTTTTGTATTTCTTAATAGAGACGGGGTTTCACCGTGTTAGCCAGGATGGTCTCGATCTCCTGACCTCGTGATCCGCCCGTCTCGGCCTCCCAAAGTGCTGGGATTACAGGCTTGAGCCACCGCGCCCGGCACTTGCATTCATTTTATTGCATGTAAATTTTTTAAATTGTGTATCAAAATAAATTATACATCCACTTTGTTGTATATAAATTATTTCTCAGTGGGATTGTTTTAAAAAAATACAATGAGCAAGGAAAAAAGTAGTAAGCCAAATGGGTGGATTAAACAGCATATTAAACAGTTGGCTGGGCACGGTGGTTTACACCTGTAATGCCAGCACTTTGGGGGCCAAGGTGGGAGGATCACTTGAGGTCAGGAGTTTGAAACTAGCCTAGCCAACATAGTGAAACCCCCATCTCTACTAAAAATACAAAAATTAGCCAGGCATGGTGGCGCATGCCTGTAATCCCAGCTACTTGGGAGGCTGAAGCACGAGAATCGCCTGAACCCAGGAGGCAGAGGTTGCAGTGAGCCGAGATCATGCCACTGCACTCCAGCCTGGGCAACAGAGTGAGACTCTGTCTCAAAAATAATAATAATAATAATAATAATAATAATAATAATAATAAATAACTAAAATAAAATAAACACAGTTGAAGAGAAAATTTGTAAATAATAAGAGGAAATAATACAACACAGTGTGATAGAGAAAACCACTTCTTAAAAAAGAGGTTAAGAAATGGGAAGGATAACATGTAAGGATCCATATGCTTTTAATGTGACTGCTGGAAAAAAAGAATAGAGAGACTAGAGACAAGCCAATATTTAAGACTGGAAAACATCCTGAGTTAATCAAAGACACGAACCCCAACCAGGATAAATAAAAGAAATTCATTACCAAAATTAGAGAATTCTAGAGATAGAGATCCCAGAAGCCATCATCAGTTAGTAATTTTGTGTGTGTTAATTTTGCATTTCTATTTTGTTCTCACCTCCCAAATGGATTATAAATTGCCGAGTGAAGAAACCAATCTCATTCAGCACTTGGAATCCCATTCTTGTATGGTGTAGTGTCTAAGAACCTGAATTCTTCTGAGGTAAGAACTTGATTACTGTGCCTGTTCTACCACTTACTTACTTTTGACCTTGGGCAAGTTAAACTCTGTAAGTTTCAATTTTCTCATCTATAAAATAAGGGTAATAGTCTTTATATCCTAGAGTTATTGTAATGTTAAATGAGATAGCATACCTAAATTTATACCAGTGTATTTATCACATTAAGGGGAGTAATTGATATTAGCTGAATCAGGTGTTTGCAAACTTAATTTATTACCTACCTACCATTTATTAATTACCACCTACCATTTATTAATCATATGACTACCCACCCACTTATCCCTTATTAATTATATGACTCTGGATAAGTCACTTAAGCACTCTGTGTGTACTTCATTTAGAAAAATTGGGATAAATACCCATATTGCCAAAGATTATTGCAAGGATACGAAGAGTTGATATTTTGTTAGAATCTTATAAATTTTAAAGTTACATGAAAACGATGATGTTATTATTATTTCAACTTTATTCTTAAATTTGTTAACTGTATTTTGAATACTAACCACAGTGGGGTGTTTAGAAGTACTGAGAAAAGTGCTGCCTCACAATTTTATAATTTGCCAGGAGAGAAAGAGTACAAAGATGCCTAACACCAATGACAGAATCATTTAAATACAAATAATCCCATTGATACACCAACATGCTAAAGATGGTTTCAGAGGGCTTTAGAGATACAGGAGTCAGTCTGGGTTGCATTGGGAAGCCTTTTGTTAATACCACAGTTTGTTCCATCAAGCAAAAGTCTTTTTCCTAGAAGCCTTTTCGTAAGCTTCAGATGTAGTAGAGTGCCTTCTCTGTTCTACTGCATATACTCTACTTTATGAGCATTATTTGTTTATACCTCTATGCTCTCCAATAAGAGGAATTAAAAAGGCATAAAATCATGGATTTCCAATCACAGTGCATGGCACATGGTACTAAATAAATGGCAACTGCTGCTATATCAAATACAGTTACTGCCTTCAAGGAGCACATGAACTAGTCACTAGGTATATAAACAATTATTGACTATATTAATGCTTTCATAATAGCAGCATGACATGAGTAGGATGTTGGCACAAAAGGGAGTAATCCACTTATCTTGGAGGATAGAGACTCAGAGTAGGACTCACAAAGGCTGAATAAAATTTTGCTTAGCAGAGAGCATAACATAGATATTATAGGGAAAGGCAATAGTACATACAAGGACACAAAATCATGAAATATCATGGTACAGTTAGGTACCTGTATGTAGTTTGAGACAGAATTAGGTTTGGGTGGAACAGCATGAAAAATAAGTTGGGAAAAGACAGCAGGGGCAAGATCATGGAGAACCTGGTATACAAGAACATGGTATTTGAATATTTCCTGCAGACATGAGGACCCATTGAAGAATTTTAATATTAAAAAAGTCATATGCTGAGATTTATTACTTTCAGCAACATTCATTGCTCTATATTTTATCCACACAGCAACAAAAAACAGAGGGGTAAGAATTACATTTTAAAAATACTCCAAATATGTTGTTTATAAATTTCAATCCTGATTTGCTCCAACAGTACATAGAAAATCTTTCTTACCTTGTGATTGCCTTTGGGATGCCATCAAATGGCCAGTGGGGCCCAAGGAGCCCATATCCACTGGCTATTAATGCCATTTTCTGCCACCTTTCTAATTAGTTTGAGCTCATGTAGCACATCTTAATTCAAAGGAGATTTCAGTTAAAAGGACCCTTTAAAATAATTCTCTTCCTGGTGGTGGTAACCACTGTTTCAACTAGTATGACATAAGACAATAACTATGACATCATTGGGTTGCTCCTAGGATCAGGAGTGGGGCGTGGCCCGCTAGGATAATGAATAATGAATTCCTGTGCTTTTTTTCTTTCACCAGATTCTCTTAGAGTCTGAATAACACTTTGAGAAAATAGTCATGCAAACTGATGAACCTTAAAGACATACAGTCAAATGAATGTGTTATTAAGTATGAATAATAGAGGTGTATTTAGTCACTTACACCCATATGTGCACACGCACACATCTATATTTGTGAATTTGTATATGTGGATTTATACATATATGTTTAAGTGGAAGTTCCTTGCAGGAGAGCATAGCTACTGTTATGCTTTCATGTGTATTCCTGTGCAGAGATGTACACAGCATGGTGAGGAAGGACTATCATCTGAGTGCATCCAGCCATATCAGCTGTATTTATTAATTTAAACAAAATTTATGAGCAGGTATTGCTTTAGATTTGGGTATGGAAAAATGAATAGACACAATTTTTGACTTGAATAGTTGTACCCAAATTCAGTGGGGATACACACAAAGTGAACAGATAAGTGAAATTTAAAGTCATATATTCTGTGGTAGAGCTATGATGTATCTCTATAGAAATCAAGGAGATGAGATGACTGTGGAATTGTTAGATACTTAATGCCGATTAGCAACAAGGCACTCTCCTAATTACTGACGCTATAAGAAGCATAAGATACAGATCTTATCCTACAGGAGTTACAAATCTAAGAATAGGCAATCAGGGAGCATGTAATTGACATCTCAGCCATATTTCCCACACACAGCTAATCCCTAGTCAAGTTTATTTTGTTCCCAATTTTCAACTATTCTTATCTATTAATTTTGTTCTTATGAAGAAGATGGCATTTCATCTCTTTTCAATTTATAAACTCACAACTCATAAACTCACAGTGATAGACATTTCATTTGAGTTACAGATATGAAGGGGATCAGATCTCTCATTCAATACACATGTTTGGTGCATATTATGCATTTCAGGCACAATTTAGAGCTAAAGTAGTACCCCCAAAGATCATTTGACAGGATGGAATAAATTCAGGCAATGGCTTTATATAAGCATCCAGGGTTTCCTGCACAATCTTAGGAGCTCCTTCTTCACCTCTTTAAGAAAAGGTATTACCATAACAAAAGTGTTTGTGACATATCCTCAGAACCAGAGCTGCCAGTTCATTCCAGATTAGTTCCTGGTAACTGCCAACTGGCAATAATAACTTTGAAGTTGGATACAAAATATGAATCTATGCTTCCAGGGTTGAAATATATTTTGTTTCAATGGGTGACATAATTTCAGCTTTTTAAGTATGGGGCCAAAATTAAATCACATCATTTTAAAAATTTGACTTTAAAAATTTTACCTTTTGTGTTCTTTTTCTTCCCTCCCTCCCTCCCTCCTTCCCTTTTCTCCTTCCTTCCTTCCTCCCTTCCTTCCTTCCTTCCTTCCTTCCTTCCTTCCTTCCTTCCTTCCTTCNCCTTCCTCCCTTCCTTCCTTCCTTCCTTCCTTCCTTCCTTCCTTCCTTCCTTCCTTCCTTCTTTCCTTTCCTTCCAATAGCACATGTGTTATAGAAATATCTGCATATTGGAAATAGAATTGTCGGCAACTTTGGAAATTTTCTCCTAAACCCATGTCTCTTAAATATTGTCATCACTATATCAGGAAAGGAAGTAGATATATATCAAGGATCATGAGAAATGGTGGAAATAAATCAGAATCTTTCCTTGTTTGTTAGAAACATTTAAAAGTCATTTTTAGTTCACACCTCATTACCTTGTTCAAACTGCCTATTTTATTTTAGTTTTAAAAGGGAGAGGTAGAAAATAAAATGCTGGTACTTGCAACTCAGTCCTCTTCCTGCCTATCCTTCTCATTGGTGTATGAATTTTTCTTTCCAAATGAGTCAGACATTTGAGAGGATGTCAACATTGCTCTGAATAAAATATGCTAGTATACTATCAAAAAAACAAAACAAAGTAAACAAAATGCTGCTTGTCCTCCTCACATTTGAAGACATTTATTGACATTAGTTCTTCTCAGGGTATGGTGATGTGTGTTTCTCTTTAAATGGTCTCTTGACTGAAACTTATCAAAGAATTTCCACCGTAACCAAGTGGATATGCTGATGAAAATTATTTCTTATGAACTAAGGAAGCATTCACAGCATAAACATTTTTAGCAAAGTTGGTTTTATTTTACCTTATTAAAATATTCTCATAGATTCCAGAATACTTTTTGTTTTCAGACCTTGAGATATTGGGTTAGGATTGATTCCAAGGTGATTTTGCTGCCAGTTCATTTGCATTTATAATACCATAAAATTGAACAAATAAGAAAAGTCTGAACTAGGAAGTCAATTACAAACTAAAGGAACACATTCTATTCTATTTTGCTGGTCAATGTATTCAAAGCAAAGAAAAACAAAACAAAGCAGACTACAGAAAGTGCTCACTAAATAAGTTTTGAATGAACATTTATAGAGAAGAGAAATAATCAAATAAATGGAAATTTTCTGGTATTTTGTAATATAGCAGTAGGTCTGCATTTAAGTTGTTGCATGCAGGCCAATAGAGTGAAGATTATACAGAAATTGGGGCTTTTGCATTTTTTCTCTTAAATGATAGTATTCCTCATGGATATAGTAGTTAACAAGAGGAAAGATTGCATGGTGGCTTTCTATTTACTTCTACAATACTGTAGTATACATTTACTTTGTTTCTATTCTATTGGTTTCTGCTGGCTCAAGAATAATATGCTTTATTGCATTAACAAATGCTATATACTTGTATGGAGGAAAAGGGGAGAAATATTTTTTGATGGCATAGTATGGGATAGGCACTAACAGAAACAAAATTGTAAGAGGGAAAATTATCCATATTTTACTGATGAGAAAGCAGAGATAGTTTGTACAAGTTATCAGTGCTTAGTTTATTTTTTATAAAATTGTATTTTACTTTTACCTTTTTATTATAAAGTAAAACACTAATACAGAAAACCACACAAGTCAGATGCAAAGTTAGTGAATTTTTATAAGGCAAACACCCTAGTAACCAGATCAAGACATAGAACTGTATCAGCCACCCCAGAAGCACCTCCATGTGCCCCTCCCAATGTTAACCCCTTTCATCTCTTCAAAAGTAATCACTATCCTGACTTTGATACCAGTCACATCTCTGTTTTACTTTAGGTTAAAACCCATGTGTGTAGCTCTAGAAATTATGGTTTAATTTTGCTCCTTTAAAAAATCTTGATATGTCTGTTAAGTCTCTTTTAATTTAAATATTTCTCCTCTAGTCCTTTGTTTTCCTTAGAATAGATCTGTTTAAGAACCAACTCTATTTGACCCATAATGTTCCCAAATTCTGGATGTGCTGATTGCATGCTTATGATGGAGTTTATTATATTTTTCTTGCAAATATGTGTTTTATGCTAATCATCAGCTGAATCCAACAGCTCAATTAGACTCAAGTATGATGATTTGAGTAATATAAGAAGTGGTGTATTATTTTCTCAGGCAACACGGAGTAACTGATGTTTACTTCTTTTTGGTTGTCAGCAACCACTAATGGTCAAGGCCACCAGTATTTTTGCAACGTCTCTGTGATCATTTTGGTTGTCTGAAGCTCATTCTCTAGTTTATTCCTTAGGAAGTACTCAGAGGAATAATATTTCTTGAGGTCTTTCATGTGGATAATAGTTGTCTGTGCTTTTTATATTTGAAGATCGCATTAACTGGTTATAAAATCCACAGCTCACATTTTCTTTACTGAAGTACCTTAAATATGCTACTCTATTTTTTTTCTGGCATAAAGTGTTGCTGTTTAAGAGTCTTGACAATTTAGTTTCCTTTCCCTTATAATCATATGTTTTTTTGTTTTTTTTTTTTTGTCTAGAAGACCAAAGATTTTTTTTCACTCCTTAAAAAAGTTCAATAATTTTACTAGAATATGTTTTAATGTCAGTTATTCTGCATGGATGATTCAGTTACATGGTGCATTCTTTCAATATATAGATTCACATCCTTTTTCTTATTTCAGGAAAATTTTCTTGAAATATAGCTTTTAGTATTCTGTTTTCTTGCTTGAGTTTTCATCACAGACAGAATTACTGATATGTTGGATTTTCTTTGCTTATCTTTAATATTTGTCATTTTCTCTTAAATTATTTTTAATTCTTCATTTCTTTATGATTTAATTTTTTTTCTTCTTTTGACTTTCTGTTTTTAATAGTTTTTTGACATTTATTCATTCATGTTGTAATATAGGTTACATTTGTAAATGATTTTAAATTTCTAATTCTTTCTTGAGTTGTATCAGCTTATTTCTGAGTTTTCAATACCATTTCATATTGTGTATCATTTTATATTGTTTGGCTTCTTTTGAGATAATATTTTGCAGTTTTGATCTTTCTTTCTCTCTCTTTATGTCCTTCTGGTGTCATTTCATTGTGATTGTATGAGATTTGACCTTGATATACTTAACTGTTTATTTTTTATCAAATTACTTTTCCTGAATGTTTAGAAAATAGCAGCTTTTCTAACTTCACAGACCCTCCTCTTCTGCTGTTTGTGTTTAGTCTTAAAAAACATAGCATCTTGCTTTCTGAAATTCCCTAGCTTTGTTCCCCTTTGCCACTTTTATCTGTATTTTTTTTTCCTTTGAAAGAAGGAAAGAAAATATTGTCTATTACCTCTTTCCTGCTAAATTATGCTTCTAGTCTGAGGAGTTTCTCTTCAATATGGAGCCCTGTCCTGGAAAGAAACTCTGGTGGATCAGGTTTGAGAGCTCCTAGAGAATAAACTGCTGCAGAGCTGCTGCAAATTAGCAGATAATTAACACTCAGTGCAAATTTGTTGAGTGAACAAACTCTGCTCAGTTTCAGCCATTCTTCTCAGATTCACCTGTTGTACTTTCCAAGGATTATCTGTTGGATGTTTTTGGTTCTTTTGTTCTCAGGACCATCAAATGCCTTGTTACTTCCCCCTGATTTTTCCCACACAGATGCCAGTGACACACAAGTCTTGTGGTTGTTAGTAGTTTGTTTCTATCCATTTGTATTTTGAGGTTTGCATTGTATCCTGTTACACAGATTTGTTGGAATTTTGGTTTTGCTGTCTAGTTGCTTGCTCTTTTTAATGTGGTGATCTGGGAAGAAACAAGAAACTATGCTGCCACTGTCATCTTCCCAGGATACTACAACAGTTAATCTTTTTATAGATGAGAAACCTGAAGCCCAGGGAATTAAAGTTATTTGCCCAATATTCCACAGCAAGCAGCAGGCGATAATTGTAAGTAAAGCACCTTAATTAGTGTCTGTTGCAGAAAACTGATTAATGCATGCTCTTTCCTTTCTCCTTCCTTCCCTCACTTTTCCCAGTCCTTCTTCCCTTCCTTCCTTGCTTTCAATTCTCCTGCCCTTTCTCCAGAGCGCATATTTAAACCCAGTTATTTCTGACTTCAAAGCCTCTGCAAATTCATTAAATGTGCTATACTTCTACCCCATACTGTGAAATCACTGGGGTTTTTAATTCAACAGAACTATTGAAACAAAATTAGTTTCACTAAAACCTACACCTGTCTTGCTCTAAGAACATTTTCTTCTTTGCTGTTAAGCTCATATACTTTTCTAATAAAATCCACAAATGTCAAATTCTTTGACACATGCCTCATCAAAACATGACATGTTAGAAATAAATTGATGCCCCTAGTTCAATGAATCCACTTATAGGCATTATATATAATCCTTTAATTGCCTTCTCTCTTTTTAAAAAACCTTCTATCGCCACCCAGGAAACAATATTTGACAAAAAGTAAATGAAATCTGAACCTGAAAAAGCTTGACTTCACTTCTGAATTTAAAATCCACAGAATTTAAAGATATTTTAAAGTTTGGGTAAAGTCAAATGCCCTGCTTTTGAAAAATCTTATAAAACTACTAGTTAACTCTTCAGCTTTGAGACACAAGTCCACAAAATCCGAAGCTCCATTAGTTAGGAAGCTTGGCTCCTGATAATACTTGATTGAAACTGATTCATTCAAAAGTTGAATGCACTTTGAAGGCTCCCAAATAATTTATACTGTATACCCTGTAACGTAGAAACTACAATTTACTAATTCTCCATAATCTTCTACAAAAGATTAATTAGAAATTAGATCTTAGGGAGCAGAGTTTTGCTTAAGGTATGAAATCGCCACACAAAACCTAAGGGATTCTATTTCCAGCCAATCCCTTTATAAAATCCTGTTCCAGCTTTTGACTCTGTAATGGATTGCCCAGGTTGGTGATATACCACACAGAAAATGTCATTTCCTTATTTCTTTCCCCCTTGAACTTCCTGCTCTAACTGTGCAGGCTTAGTTTATACTGTTTGAATTTACTTATTGTGGTTTGCATAAAATTATCCTTCACTCATCTACACGTAGTAGATAATGGTTATTTGCCTATAAATCTAACAGGTACTAAGTTTTATTTACCCTCCTGCACTGTGGGCATTCTCTGAACAAACGGGCAGTTGTTCTTGAAACATTTTCCATTTTTATGAGATTTGGAACTGTTAGAACTGTTTGGAACTGCTTGTTGCTTTGTGTGCTTTTTAGCAGCTTGAGGCTCCTTCTTTCACGGTGTTTACTCTGGAGCTGGTGTGAACAGAGGATCTTGGAAATGATAGAGTGTTAATATCCTGGAGTGTGTCTTGGTACATGTAAAAGATTGCTTCTCTAGGCTGCTGAGAGCTGCAGCAGAAGACACACAGACAAACACACAGGAGACACACAGACAAACACACTTAGTCATGAACGGTTGCACACCTACTCTCACTCTCTGATTTTGCATGTGCACGAGCAGGCCAGGAAACCTGACCCCATGTTGATTGGAACACTGCTTTGCATTTATTTCCAGAATATTTGGAATGGCACATATGTTTCTCATTAACGCTCATGTTTGATTGTTCTAAGAATGTTTTAAAAATTAAATAAACCTGTATCAAAAACTGTCACTTTGTGTTAAAGAAGCACAATTAGGTCCCTTTGGGGGAGCAAACTGAAAAGAAAGAATGAGATGAAATATTTTGGCTTCTTTACATGTATTTCCGTAAATGAGAGTGGCATTAAGACCTAGTCATACATTTGAGGTTCAAGGGATTTTAAATAGCTTTTGAACAAATCAAGCACAAAGTAGCATTACTTACACAAAGAAACTCATTTAAAATAGCCCATTAATGAAATGTGATTTAAAACCATGTCTGTTTTAAATATATGTTCAAAATTAAAAGTTACTGGGCCAGAAATGGAAAGTTAAGTAAGCTGATACCTGAATATAATAACTGTAATTGTTTCAACCCATAAGGGCATGATTTGGTAAATTATCAGACCTGGTATAATATACTTAGACCAAGAAGACTTCATAAATTTCTAAAAGTGCAGTTATTTGAATCTATCTTTATTTTACCTAACAACCTAAGGGCTGTCTCCAAACTCAACCTGGTAATGCTGTGGCCTTCTTAAGACAAAAAGGAGAAAAGCTTATGTATGTATATATGTATGTATGTATGTATGTATGTATCTGTCTCTATCTATCTATCTATCTATCTATCTATCTATCTATCTATCTATCATCTAGCTATATTCTATCATCATTTAGCTATCTAGCTATCATCTATATAGCTATCTATCATTATCTAGCTCTATATCTGAATCTAAGTGGCTAAGTCAAATATTTTGAGATCCAGGTATCAGGTTGATATTGCCTCCTGGCTCCTTACCTATCCTTTTATTTCACTCTTTTATTCTATACATTTTGGATAGTGCTTTGTGTATTAATTGTGTTTTTTATTTCCTATGTTTTACAATGGTTTGACATCTTGGGAGGTCATGGGGACTTAGGGAGGAACTGCCCCTCCCAGGTTTGCTGATTCCTAGACATTGCAAGCAACTTGCCTGTGAGCATGCTTTTGATATGCAAGTCAATCAACCAGAGCTCAGACTCTCACTAACCTCCTTTCTCAAATTCTCATACACCAAACCAATACTTCCCTGCCTTAAATTACCTGAGGACCAGGTACCAGACAACTGAATACCACCCTAGATGCCAGAGCCCTTTGAAATTATTCAAATCGTCCAATCCTAAGCTTGCTCAGTGTACCTACCCTACCTCACCCATTCCTTCCCACAGAAACCTAATACAGGCCCTGGTCCATATTTTCCCCTTCTTTCCTTCTGCCTCCCAACTGAGTGGGTACTTCCCCATGTGGCCCTATGTCACATGGCATGTTCCTTCCTCTTGGAAACTGTAATAAACTATCTTTTCAATGGAATAATTTCCTGATCTATTGGCCTCATCATGCCTGATTAAAACAAATCCTAGGTATATTTTAGCACACTTTGGCACTCTTCTCTATCATAGACTCCTGGCCTCTCTCTACCCATCTTTGTTTCGATTCTTAAAGTCCTTTGAGACTCTATTAACAGACATGCTTACACAGCCCTTTTTGGTGAGGTGTACTCCTGTAAAACTCCAATCCCAGAGGAGTTCTTTGGTCTAGAGGTAGTTAAGTACCATCTTAGCTCCTGGACTTTATGGTGAAGATATTCCATCCTGAAAGACCCAACCCAGTCTCCACTGCTGCCTCAGGAGTGGAGATGAGTTCAACTGTGAGATACTTTTCCTGCTGGAGCTGCTCCAGGCTCTGCTACCATTTCAAGCCCATGACTAGGCTTACTTTACTAATCATTCTTCAGATCCCAATTCCCCCATAAAATGTAAGACCCCTTTGCCCAATCTTCCAAGCTCATTTCTGTCCTTTCTTGTATATTTTCTCCACTATCTCCACCCAACCATCTCCTTACCATCCATCCAAAGTCCTACCAATCCTTAAGTCCTCTATAAAATCTTCTTAAATAATAACTCCTCTCTCTGAATTTGATTATATTTAATTGAATATTTTCTCATTTGTTGTAATTTTCTCTTCATTTCACATACATTTTTCTTTTATAACTGGATCCCTAGATTTTAAAATACTTGGCGCTGTAAGGAAAGCTTGAAATTTGAAGTCAGAAGACTTGAACACATGTCCTGATTCAATTACTTAAAAGTTGTATTAGTCTCCTCAGGCTGCTCTACAAAATACCACACTGTGATAGGTTTAAAGGATGGAGATTTATTTTCTCATAGTATTGGAGGTAAAAAGTCCCAGATCAAGGTCTGGCATGGTCTGTTCCCAGTGAGGGCTCTCCTCATTTGTAGATGGCTGCCTTTTCACTGTGTCCTAACATGTCTTTTTCTTGGTGTATGAGCATGAGGAGAAAGAAGAAGAGGGAGCTCGCTGATGTTTCTGGTAAGTACACTAATCTCATAGGATCAGGGCTCCATCTAACTTTAATCACTTCCCTAGAGGCCCCATCTCTAAAAACACCCACTTGGGGGGTGAGGGCTTTAACATACAAATTTTTGGAGGGCATAAACATTCCAAATGACTACAACAATATTTTTACATTTGAAAATGAGGAAAATACTACCCCGCATTTCTTCCCAAACTCTACCAAAGGGCTGAATCATGTTAACTGCTCGAAAATAATTATTGCATTGAATTTTAAGTAAACAATTTTATTATTTGTATTTATGAAATTGATATTGCAGGATGAGAAGTAAATTTATGTCACCTGAGACCCTGATGTTAACTTTTCAGGTTTCAAGAGTTGAATCTCAGCTTTTAGAAAGGCTTTTGCAGCTGATTCTTTCCATTGCACATTAGGGCAAAAGGGCCTCTGGTGTCAAATTTTCTTTCTTTCTAAAAATAAATCTTTTAAATCTTTCCAGAAAAATTATCTTATTCCTCACACTGTCAGCCTAGCTTCACACTCTAGTATGAAAATCTCAGAATTCTAGCTGAAATATGGAGAGGCATTTTACAAATACACATATTTTTTAGAGGCCAGTTTTGTTCCACTTGGCATTTTTTTTTTTTTTTTTTTTTTACAGTAAGTTATATTCTGGCCATCTACATCTGTTAGACTGTCTCTTAGATTCTTTTCTCAGATGGCTTGCCAGAGGTTGGGAAGGGTAGTGGGGGCCTGGGGGAGGTGTGGGGGTGGTTAATGGGGACAAAAAGATAGAATGAATAAGACCTACTATTTGACAACACAATAGAGTGACTATAGTCAATAATAACTTAAATGTATATACTAAAATAACTTGAGTGTAACTGGATTGTTTGTAACTCAAAGGATAAATGCTTGAGGGGACGGATTCCCCATTCTCTATGATGTGCTTATTTCACATTGCATGCCTGTATCAAAACATCTCATGTTCCCCATAAATACATACACCTACTGGGTACCCACAAAAAATTAAAAAATAATTTTAAAAATTTTATAAAACCCAAACTGAAACAAAACAAACTCCTTTTTGGTGAGCATTAGGTAAAAAAAAATTCAATTCAACTTAAAATTGCCTTCCTATGCTAATCACTAGAACTTCAAGCCAGTCATCCAGTCCTTCTAGATTCTTACACCACGGTTCTTTTGAAATAATATTTCCTAGATGCTGCCACCAGTTACTAGCAGCTCCTCCTTTGACTTACTCTCAAATTTCTCTTTGTTTTCACTTTCTTTCTGCTCCACTCATAACACCTCTAATTTCATTTATTCATCCAAAAAGCATTAATTGAGAACTTTTTATATGCCAGGCACTAGGAATTTGATGGCGAATAAGATTGGCCCGGACCCTATTCTCATTAGTTTTATAGTCTAATGGACAATAAATTTTCTTTGACTGGGAAAGCACTAGGTACTCTGAGCTCATGGTCTTGAGGGGAATGTCAGGGCAAAGGGAGTAAAGGGAGAACCATAGGTGCAGTCACAGGAAAAAAAGAAACAATGCCTGTTAGTGAGCTGTAACCAACCTCAGTAATTTCAATTACCTTCTGCATGATTCCTCCACCTCTCTCTCCTGAAACTCTATCTTCTGCTGTTGACAAGCATTTCTTTCTATAACACAAACTTGGCTATTACACTCCTGTTTCAGAACTCTTAATGGATTCCTGTTACCTACAGAATGAAGTCCAAACTCAGTATGTCAGATCACCTCATCAACCAAAACCCTGTGTGGGATAGCTTTAGTCACTCCACATTACTTGCCATTTCCCAAATAGAATGCACTTTAAACTTCTGTGAATTTGCTTCTTCCTCCTAAATTTGTTTACTTGATGGACTCATTTTAAACTCAGCTTTTAATGTCATTACTATGAAAATGTTCTTAACCTTTCAGTTTCTCAAATAAAATTAATTGCTTTTTTGTCTTTGTTTTTGTAGCTCGTCACAACTCATGTTGTTTATAACTGCCTCCCTAGATAGACTATGTATTTCTCAAGCCCTTTGATGTTTTATCCTGGTATTCAGTAGATACACACTAAATTAAGTTGAATTCGGCCTTTCACAAGTATCTTTTCTCGCTGAGATCAAAGTACTTGACCCCATTTATTTGATTATTCTTTTGCCAATGTTTGGATGCCATTTATTCATTAAACTTAGGCCTTGCATTAAACCAAGAAAGCTCTTTAATAAAGATACAACTACTTATGGAGTGCATTTATCACAGTGATTCGCAATTTACAGAATCACTTCTCACATATTTAATTAATAAAAGAATGATCAATCTTTAATAAAGCTGGGCTTAAAATGACATACATTTTTCTTTTTATTTTTATTATACATTAAGTTCTGGGGTACATGTGCAGAACGTGCAGTTTTGTTACATAGGTATACATGTGACATGCTGGTTTGCTGCACCCATCCACCTGTCACCTACATTAGGTATTTTTTCTAATGCTATCCTTCCCCTAGCCCCCCACCTTCTGACAGGCCCCAGTGCATGATGGTCCCCTCCCTATGTCTATGTGTTCTCATTGTTCAACTCCCACTTATGAGTAACAGGACGTGGTGTTTAGTTTTCTGTTCTTGTGATAGTTTGCTGAGAATGATGGTTTCCAGCTTCATCCATGTCCCTGCAAAGGACATGAACTCATCCTTTTTTATGGCTGCATACTATTCCATGGTGTGTATGTGCCACATTTTCTTTATCCAGTCTATTATTGTTGGACATTTGGGTTGGTTCCAAGTCTTTGCTATTGTGAGTAGTGCCACAATAAACATATGTGTGCATGTGTCTTCATAGTAGAATGATTTATAATCCTTTGGGTATATACCCAGTAATGGGATTGCTCAGTCAAATGGTATTTCTAGTTCTAGATCCTTGAGGAATCGCCACACTGTCTTCCACAATGGTTGAACTAATTTACACTCCCACCAACAGTGTAAAAGCATTCCTATTTCTCCACATCCTTTCCAGCAACTGTTGTTTCCTGACTTTTTAATGATTGCCATTCTAACTGGCTTGAGATGGTATCCCATTGTGGTTTTGATTTGTATTTCTCTAATGACCAGTGATGATGAGCATTTTTTCATATGTCTGTTGGCTGCATAAATGTCCTCTTTTTTGAAGTTTCTGCTCATACCCTTTGGCCATACCCTTTTTGATGACGTTGTTTGTTTTTTTTTTCTTGTAAATTTGTTGACGTTCCTTGTAGATTCTGGATATTAATCATTTGTCAGATGCATAGATTGCAAACTTTTTCTCCCATTCTGTAGGTTACCTGTTCACTTTGATGATAGTTTCTTGTGCTGTGCAGCTCTTTACTTTAATTAGATCCCATTTGTCAATTTTGGGTTTTGTTGCCATTGCTATTGGTGCTTTAGACATGAAGTCTTTGCCCATATCTATGTCCTGAATGGTATTGCCCAGGTTTTCTTCTAGGACTTTTATGGTCTTAGGTCTTATGTTTAAGCCTTTGATCCATCTTGAGTTGATTTTTGTATAAGGTATAAGGAAGTGTTCCAGTTTCAGTTTTCTGCATATGACTAGCCAGTTTTCCCAACATTTATTAAATAGGGAATCTTTTCCCCATTGCTTGTTTGTGTCAGGTTTGTCAAAGATCAGATGGTTGTAGATGTGTGGTGTTATTTCTGAGGCCTCTGTTGTGTTCCATTGGTCTACATATCTGTTTTGTTACCAGTACCATGCTGTTTTGGTTACTGTAGACTTGTAGTATAGCTTGAAGTCCGGTAGCATGACCCCTCCAGCTTTGTTCTTCTTGCCCAGGATTGTCTTGGTTATGAGGGCTCTTTTTTTTTTTTTTTGTTCCATATGAAGTTTAAAGTATTTTTTCCAATTCTGGGAAGAAAGTCAGTGGTAGTTTGATGGGGATAGCTTTGAATCTATAAATTACTTTGGGCAGTATGGACAGTTTCACTATATTGATTCTTTGTATCCATGAGTGTGGCATGTTTTTCCACTTGTTTGTGCCCTCTCTTAAATCCTTGTGCAGTGGTTTGTAGTTCTCATTGAAGAGGTCCTTCACATCCCTTGTAAGTTGGATTCCTAGCTATTTTATTCTCTTAGTAGCAATTTTGAGTGGGAGTTCACTCATGATTTGGCTCTCTGTCTGTTATTGGTGTATAGGAATGCTTGTGATTTTTGCACATTGATCTTGTATCCTGAGACTTTGCTGAAGTTGCTTATCAGCTTAAGGATATTTTTGGCTGAGACGATGGGGTTTTCTTTTTTTTTTTTTTTTTTTTTTTTTTGAGACGGAGTCTCGCTCTGTCGCCCAGGCTAGAGTGCAGTGGCCGGATCTCAGCTCACTGCAAGCTCCGCCTCCCGGGTTCACGCCATTCTCCTGCCTCAGCCTCCCGAGTAGCTGGGACTACAGGCGCCCGCCACCTCGCCCGGCTAGTTTTTTATATTTTTTTAGTAGAGACGGGGTTTCACCGTGTTAGCCAGGATGGTCTCGATCTCCCGACCTCGTGATCCGCCCGTCTCGGCCTCCCAAAGTGCTGGGATGACGATGGGGTTTTCTAAATATATGATCACGTCATCTGCAAACAGAGACAATTTGACTTCCTGTCTTCATATTTGAATACCTTTATTTCTTTCTCTTGCCTGATTGCCCTGGCCAGAACTTCCAACACTATGTTGAATAGGTGTGGTGAGAGAGGCCATCCTTGTCTTGTGCCAGTTTTCAAAGGGAATGCATCCAGTTTTTGCCCATTCAGTATGATACTGGCTGTATGTTTTTCATAAATAGCTCTTATTATTTTGAGATACGTTCCATCAATACCCAATTTATTGAGAGTTTTTAGCATGAGGGGTGTTGAATTTTGTCAAAGGCCTTTTCTGCATCTATGTGGTTTTTGTGATTGGTTCTGTTTTTGTGATAGATTACATTTATTGATGTTGAACCAGCCTTGCATCCCAGATATGAAGCCAACTTGATCGTGGTGGATAAGCTTTTTGATGTTCTGCTGGATTCAGTTTGCCAGTATTTTATTGAGGATTTTTGCATCAATGTTCATTAAGGATATTGACCTGAAATTTTATTTTTTTGTTTTGTGTCTGCCAGATTTTGGTATCAGGATGGTGCTGGCCTCATAAAATGAGTTAGGGAGGATTCTCTCTTTTTCTATTATTTGGAATAGTTTCAGAAAGAATGGTACCAGTCCTCTTTGTATCTCTGTGAGAATTCACCTGTGAATCCGTCTGGTCCTGGGCTTTCTTTGGTTGGTAGGCTATTAAATACTGCCTCAATTTCAGAACTTGTTATTGGTTTATTCAGGGATTCAACTTCTTCCTGGTTTAGTCTTGGAAAGGTGTATGTGTCCAGGAATGTATCCATTTCTTCTAGATTTTCTAGTTTATGTGTGTACAGCTGTTTATAGTATTCTCTGATGGTAGTTAGTATTTCTGTGGGATCAGGGGTGATATCCCCTATATCATTTTTTATTGCGTCTATTTGATTCTTTTCTCATTTGATTCTTTTCTCTCTTTTCTTCTTTGTTAGTCTGGCTAGCGGTCTATTTTGTTGATCTTTTCTGAAAACCAGCTCCTGGATTCATTGATTTTTTTGAAGGATTTTTTTTTATGTCTCTCCTTCAGTTCTGCTCTGATCTTAGTTATTTTTTGTCTTCTGCTAGATTTTGAATTTGTTTGCTGTTGCTTCTCTAGTTCTTTTAATTTCGATGTTAGATGTCAATTTTAGATCTTTCCTGCTTTCTCTTGTGGGCACTTAATGCTATAAATTTCCCTCTACAAACTGCTTTAAATGTGTCCCAGAGATTCTGGTACTTTGTGTCTTTATTCTCATTGGTTTCAAAGAACATCTTTATTTCTGCCTTAATTTCATTATTTACCCAGTAGTCATTTAGGAGCAAGTTGTTCAGTTTCCATGTAGTTGTGCAGTTTTGAGTGAGTTTCTTATTCCTGAGTTCTAATTTGATTGCACTGTGGTCTGAGAGACTGTTATGATTTCCATTCTTTTACATTTGCTGAGGAGTGTTTTATTTCCAATTATGTAGTCAATTTTAGAATAAGTGCCATGTGGCACTTAGAAAAATGTATATTCTGTTAATCTGGGGTGAAGAGTTCTATAGATGTCTATTAGGTCTGCTTGGTCCAGAGCTGAGTTCAAGTCCTGAATATCATTGTTAATTTTCTGTCTCGTTGATCTGTCTAATATTGACAGTGGGGTGTTAAAATCTCCTATTATTGTGTGGTAGTCTAAGTCTCTTTGTAGGTCTCTAAGAACTTTATGAATCTGGGTGCTCCTTTATTGGGTGCATATATGTTTAGGATAGTTAGCTTTTCTTGCTGCATTGATTCCTTTACCACTATGCAATGCCCTTCTTTGTCTCTTTTGATCTTTGCTGGTTTTATCTGAGTCTGTTTTATCAGCGATTGGGATTGCAACTCCTGCCTTTTTTTGTTTTCCATTTGCTTGGTAAATTTTCCTCCATCCCTTTATTTTGAGCCTATGTGTGTCTTTGCATGTGAGATGGGTCTCCTGAATACAGCACGCTGATGGGTCTTGATTCTTTATCCAATTTGCCAGTCTGTGTCTTTTAATTGGGGAATTTAGTCCATTTACATTTAAAGTTAATATTGTTATACGTGAATTTGATCCTGTCATTATGATGCTACGTGTTTTTTTGCCCGTTAGTTGAATAACATACATTTTTCTATACAGATACTGCCATTCTGCCATTCTTGAAATCTAAAATAATTTTGTAATTTGATATTTCCAATTCCTGTTTTCTCTGGATTTTTCCTAGTAGCTAGCTTAATAAATACGTATTGAAATAATTAAATCAATAAATGTGGTATTAAGTTTGATTTAGAAATGCTTCCCAACAAATTTTCAAGCTAAAATTTCTAGATCACTGTACCAAAGCAATTATTATTGGCAATAAAACAGTATCCTGAATTTCTTCATGTTTCAGGATGCCCCACATTTAAACTGTGTATCTAGATATATTTTTATGCGTATGTTCCCGCATATTGTTCTCCATATGAAAGATGCTATTTTAAAACTCTGTGCATTTGCTTATGCTATTTTCTTTGCCTAGAATATACTGTCCTCTTTATTTTCCTTTAAACACTACTCAAAAAATTAGCTTTACTATTTTCTCCTCCATGAAGCATTCCTCAAGCCTCTTGACAGTTAAAGTATCCACAGAATTCTTTTTAAAATCTTTGTCAGAGCACATGCCACACCATACTGAAATTACCCTTTTACCATCTATCCTTCCCAGTTGAGTGTAGCTCTTCAAGGAAAGAATGTGTGTTTTATTCATTTATTGGAGAATTTCTGACACAGTGTGTACCCAATAAATGTTTATTGACTACTGGATTTTGATGCTTAATGTATTTTATATGCCAGATGTATATTTAGGGTTTGCAACTAGGCAGAAATATGAAGTGTGTCTCTTGTACTCTTTTGCTACAACCTCCTTTCCTAACTTGCAGTACCTATTCCATGGTTGTCATGCTTTTACAGCAGTCCTCTCTCGTGGTTAAGAATATGTCTGGTTCAGTCACTAACACTAAGATGTTATTAAGGATATACTAAAGGAATGAATTTTATAATTTTAGACACAAAAACTCCTGCATAGAAAAGACATATTTTGAAGGGCATAGGACTTTGCAGTTCTGGTTAAATCATGTTAAGTACACCACTACCTTCTATTACTTTTTGCTGCTGCTATTAAGCATCTTGGGAACTCCAAAGATCTATTCATTGCAAGTTATTTGACAATCCCATATGAGAAAATTCAAAACACTATGTATTTTTGCTATTCTGTGACTTAGTCCATATAGTTTACTCTCTCTGGTTTTCTTCTGTTGCTTATCTCCCTTTAAAATGTTGACTTATTTTTCAATGTCACCTCTCCTAGTAATTGCCACTCTAAATATAATTAATTGCTTCTTCTATGCTGTCCCAGCACATATGTTTAGACTGTAGACTTTATTGTGATATTATAAGTTGTTATATTCTTGTCTCTATCTCCTACTTAAGTGTGAATTATTTGAGATAAAGGATTTTGTCTTCCTTATATTTGATTTTCATCCCATTTCAATTCCTAGAAAAAGTTTGCATTACACTCAATGAAGGGTTGTTGTAGTAAATAAAGTCAGTAAGCCAAATGTACCAGTATATGCTGGACGCTAAAATAAAATTTTATGTCTAGAATAAACATTTTATCTGGAATAAACAATTTATCTATAATAAACATTTCTTTCTGAGCTGTAGGGCTGCTTTAGCCTCCGTGTTTCATTCATGTAAATGGCATTAATCAAATGAACTATACCTGTTACTGTAACCATAAGATGATGCTGACCACCTAAGGCAGAGTCTGGATGACAGTAGAGAAAAATGCAGGAATTCAATGGGTGGTAGATTGGTTGACTTAAAGGCTCCTTAACCTCTGAAATCCAATGAAACCTGATATTCATGACCGGCCTTTTCTGAAACTTATGGGCAAAGTAGATGCTGACCATGGTGCTGAAGGTTTGAATTGCATGTAATGAGCTCCTAGACACATGGTCTTTCACATCACAAAAATCAACCAGTGCAAGACTAGCACAAGTGTAATTTATTTGATAGGTTATATTTTGATGTGTGCCTATACATACTTTTGTCAAAGTCCACAACTTTTATGATCAGTTCTGACTGGTATATCTCAATGTGGAGTACATTGAAAAACAAGATACAATTATCTATAAACATTCATGAAAGCCAGGTCCATTCATTGAGGAAAAACCAGATTTACTGCATAGACATTTACCCTCAAGTTTTCTTATTGAATAAATTTTTGCTTCCTGTGCCAGACAGGGCTCTGGAAGGACCAGCTCACAGGCTGGGTCCCAGGAGAGCCGGGAGGACTAGTGGGCAAGGCCCCAGGGCTCAGCTCCCACCTTCGACTTCCACTTCTGCCTCCAGCTTCCTGAGTCACTCACAGCACAGCCAGGGAATAGGCCTGTCTCAGGCAGGTCGCTGTACCTCCTTTGCTGCTGCTGCTGTCTTTGCTGCTGAGCAGGTCTCAGGCTCTGGATGGGAGATTCTGGCTGCAAGTGCAGGAGTCAGAGATGGTGCAGGAGGGACTGTGTGTCTCTGTGATCTGCTGCTTCTCCTACCCACTGAGGGGCTGGACGAGTCTACCCCAGCCCGTGGCCACTGGTTCAAAGGAGGGACCGACACAAACATGAGTGCTCTAGTGGCAAAAAACAACTCAAAATAAGTAGTGCAAATAAGTACCTAGGGCCGATTCCAGCTCACTGGGGATCCCCACTACCACAGTTGCTCCTTGGTGATCAGAGATGTGCAGATGGAGGATACGGCAGTGTACTCCTTTCAAGTGAAGAGAGGAAGCTTTGTGAGATATAATTTCATGAATACATTCTTTCTGGAACTGACAGCCCTGACTCAGAAGCCTGATGTCTACATCCCCAAGGCCCTAGAGCATGGGAAGCCAGTGACAGTCATCTGTGTGTTTAACTGGGTTTTTGAGGAATGCCTAACCCCTTCTTTCTCCTGGATGGGGGAGGCCCTGTCCTCCCAAGGAACTGGAACAACAACCTCCCATTTCTCAGTGCTCAACCTCACACTCAGACCTCAGGACCACGACACCTACCACAATTGCTGCATAGACTTCTCCAGAACAGGCGTGAGTGCATGGTGGACCATCCAACTCTGCGTGGTTTATGCCTCTAGGTACTTTGTTATCAGCATTTCCCATGACAATGCAGCAACTGAATTGGCCTCATCCCATATTTCCTCCAAAAAATCAGGGCCCATGAAGGATGTGGTTCTGGTAGCCACCAGGGAGGGAGCTGTGAAGACCCTGCTTCTCTGTATCTGCTTCATCTTCCTCAGTGTCAGTTTCTACAGGAGGAAGGTGGTGAGGGCAGCAGTGGGTGTGGAGGCTGCAAACACTGTCACAGGCTAATCCCTCAGGCCTCCAGACTGTGCTTCCAGATGCCTGCTTGTCCAGTTCCTCCACAATCTGAATGGCCATGTTTCCTCTCCATTGCTGGAGGATGAAGGGCAAATGCCACAGCCTGGACTGAAGGCCTTGCAGGGTCGGTCCCCTGCTAGACTCTGCTCCTGATCCCTCTTCTCCCTGCATCATCCAATGTCTTCCCACATCCACTGGACCAAGCCTCTGTGACTCTGAGACTTTGCATGTGTAGTTCCTTCTCCTGAAATGCCCTTCTCTCCCCATCCCTGCCTATCCAGGTCTTGAAAATTCTTCAGGCTCAGTCTTAAATGTCACCCTGGGCTGTGTGTATTCATTGTATGGTCTTGATGGAAGAAGGACATTGAATTATGCATTCATAGACTCACTCAGCAAGTATAACTGAACATCTGCTGTGTGCCAGGATTATCATAAACACCAGAGCAGTATGCGTGGAAACAACCTCAAAAATCTCTGTCATCCAAAGGTCTTGAGTAGATATTTCCCACAATATCTAAAAGTGCATTTAGATTGATATACTGGGTAAAGAAAATGTGGTACATATACACCATGGAATACTATGCAGCTATAAAAAAAGAATGAGATCATGTCCTTTGCAGGGACATGGATGGAGATGGAGGCCATTATCTTCAGCAAACTAACGCAGAAACAGAAAACCAAATACTGCATGTTCTCACTCATAAGTGGGAGCTAAATTATGAGAACACATGGACACATAGAGGGGAACAACCCACACTAGGGCATTTCAGAGGGTGAGAGGAGGGAGAGGATCAGGAAAAATAACTAATGCGTACTAGGCTTAATACACGGGTGAGGAAATAGTCTGTACAACAAACTCCCATGACACAAGTTTACCTAGGTAGCTAACTTGCATATCGTGCACATGTACCCCTGAACCTAAAATAAATGTTAATTTTTTTTTTGCTTCCAGACATAGTTGTAATACTTATAGTAAGAGGTGAAGAAAGATGTTTGGAACAGGGAAGTTCTAAATTAGACAGGCATGATGGCATTAATCTGGAGATAGATTAAGCATACATTTTCCCCATTATGTTAGCATTAATTTTAGATGAAATTTTTATGTGTACGTAGCTTAGGACTAAATGGAACCTCAATACGGAAGTAGTGAAATGTCACTATGCAAATTTCTTTCAAAGTCTGTTTGGGTGAAGATTAGTGGATAATAGAGTCTGAATACAGAGGAGAAGAAAGGAAAGAATAAATTTTTTAAACATTGTTGCTAAAACATTTTTAAAGACAACATTTTTCTACATTGAAAAACTCTTTTTCTTGTCCTATAACTCTGCCTTAATCATCCCACGTGATTGTTGAGGGAGAGAATTGAGGTAGTGAATATAAACACAGTTTGTAAACTACAACTTCTTATGCAAATGTAAGATTTTGCTATTGCTGTGTCGAGCTGGGTCTTGTTTCTAAGCCTTTCCAAATTTTATTCTACTATTCAAACTAAGATACACATACTCTGAATGGCATGTGAAGAGCTTCTCAGGGATACTATGCCTGAAATAGACTAAAGGAATAAACCTCCAGATCTTTGACTTTGACATATACTTGGTCCTCAGACTGATCTGTCTGACAAAGCACCTGTTTTGGAGGGGAGAGTATTACTTTCCCACCACCCTTTTCACAGTTTTCCTTTCCTTACTTTTGAAAAGAAGGACATACCTCTTTCTTACCTATTCAGGGTATTGTGATATATTTTTCTGGGAGACAAAAATATTTATGGCTTCAAACAAAGGGATAATTTTAAATATTAATGTGATATTCAGGAAAGGACTGCTTTTGGATAATAAATATATTTGCAAATTAAATTTCACTTCTCTGTTTTCAACACAATTGAGGGAAACAATCAAGTTGTTAGCTCATATAGCACTAAAAATAATTTTTGATGATGAATGATATAGAACTTTGGCATGTACATTAATAAATATAAGTACATGTATAGGTATACTATCATAAAACTTCCATTTCCCATAGTATAAGAAATGTCTATCAGTATCTACATAATAAAACAAATTATAATAGAATTTATGGTGAACCCTGTCTCATTAAAGTAGTAAGTTGTTTATCCAGAAACACATTACTAATCAAAAATATTAAGCCCCATCTATCTTATTAAAAATGCATTTCCAAGAACATACCTCAAAATAATAAGCACTATCTATGGGAAACCTACAGGCAACATCATACTGAATGGGCAGAAGCTGGAAGTATTCCCCTTGAAAACTGGCATAAGACAAGGATGCCCTCTCTCACAACTCCTATTGAACATAGTACTGGAAGTCCTAGCCAGAGCAATCAGGCAAAAGAAACAAATAAAGTCATTCAAATAGGAAGAAAGCAAGTCAAATTATCCCTGTTTGTAGATGACATGTTTCTGTATCAGAAAACCCTATAGTCTATGGCCAAAAGCCCCTTCAGCTGATAAACAACACCTGCAAGATTTCAGATACAAAATCAATGCACAAAAATCACTAGCATTCCTATACAACAACAGTCAAGTCAAGAGTCAAACCAGGAAGGCAATCCCATTCACAGTTGCCACAAATATAATAAAATACCAAAGAATAGAGCTAACCAATGAAGTGAAAGATCTGTACAATGAGAACTACAAAACGTTGCTCAAAGAAATCACAGATAATATAAACAAATGGAAAAACATCCCATACTCATGCATAGGAAGAATCAATATTATCAAAATGGCCATACTGCCCAAAGCAACTTACAGATTCAATGTTATTCCTACCAAACTACCAATGACATTCTTCACAGAACTAGAACAAGTTATTTTAAAATTCATATGGAACCAAAAAAGAGCCCAAATAACCAAGGCAATCCAAGCAAAAAGAGCAAAGCTGGAGACATCATGCCACTTGACTTCAAACTACACTGCAGGGCCATAGTAACCAAAACAGTATGGTACTGGTACAAAAACAGGCACACAGACCAATGGAACAGAATAGAGAGCCCAGAAATGAGGCCACACCCCTATGACCATCTAATCTTCAACAAAGCTGACAAAAACAAGCAATGAAGAAAAGACTCCCTATTCAGTAAATGGTGCTGGGAAAACTGGCTAGTCATATGCAGAAGATTGAAACTGGATGTCTCCCTTACACCATAGACAAAAATCAACTCAAGATCGATAAAGTCTTAAATGTAAAACCCAAAACTATAAAAACCCTGGAAGACAACCTAGGCAATACCAGTCTGGACATAGGAATGAACACAGATTTCATGATGAATACACCAAAAGCAATTGCAAACAAACCAAAAATTGACAAGTCAAATCAAATTTAAAGAGTTTCTGTGCAGAAAAAGAAACTATCATCAGAGTAAACAAACAACCTACAGAATGGGAGAAAATTTTTGCAAACTATGTATCCAACAAAGGTCTAATATCCAACATTTATAGATAACTTAAACAAATAAACAAATTTACAGGAAAAAAAAATCCATTAAGAAAACCCCATGGCAGGCCGGGCGCGGTGGCTCAAGCCTGTAATCCCAGCACTTTGGGAGGCCGAGACGGGCGGATCACGAGGTCAGGAGATCGAGACCATCCTGGCTAACACGGTGAAACCCCATCTCTACTAAAAATTACAAAAAACTAGCCAGGCGAGGTGGCGGGTGCCTGTAGTCCCAGCTACTCGGGAGGCTGAGGCAGGAGAATGGCATGAACCCGGGAGGCGGAGCTTGCAGTGAGCTGAGATCCGGCCACTGCACTCCAGCCTGGGTGACAGAGCAAGACTCCGTCTCAAAAAAAAAAAAAAAAAAAAAAAAAGAAAACCCCATGGCAAAGGACATGAATAGATACTTTTCAAAAGAAGACATACATGTGGTCAACAAGGATATGAAGAAAAGCTCAACATCACTGATCATTAGATAAATGCAAATCAAACCACAATGAGATACCATCTCACATTAGTCAGAATGGCTATTAATAAACAGTCAAAAAATAACAGATACTGGTGAGTTTTCAGAGAAAAGGAAATGATTATACACTGCTGGTGGGAGCGTAAATCAGTTCAAACATTGTGGAAAGCAGTGTTGAGATTCCTCAAAGAGCTAAAAACAGCACTGCCATTCAACCCAGGAATCCCATTGCTAGGTGTATACCCAAAGGAATATAAATCATTCTGCCATAAAGACACATGTATGTGTATGTTCATTGCAGCACTATTCACAAGAGCAAAAGCATGGAATCCACCTAAATCACCTAAATGCCCATTAATGATAGCCTGGATAAAGAAAATGTGGCACACATACACCATGGAGCCATAAAAAAGAATGAAATCCTGTTCTTTGCAAGTACATGGATGAAGCTGGTGGCCATTATTCTTAACAAACTAACTCAGGAACAGAAAACCAAATACTGCATGTTCTCACTTATAAGTGGGAACTAAATGCTGAGAACACATGGACACAAAAAGGGCATCAACAGACAGTGGGACCTAACTGAGAATGGAGGGTGTGAGGGAGAAGAGGATCAGAGAAAATAACCAGTGGGTACTAGGTTTCATATCTGAGTGATGAAATCATTTGTCCAACAAACTCCCATGACCTGAGTTCACCCATATAAAACACATGCACATGTACCCCTGAACTTAAAAGAAAAAAAGATGCATTTTCAATAAAAATTTAATTTTGTTAAAATTTATCAAATCTGAAAAAATTGATATTTTGACTTCTTAATTTTGGAGTGATTAGGGTCCTTGGTTATTTGGTTATTTTCTCTGTCTAAATTCAGTTCTTTAAATTTCAAATAGTTTTGGGGATTTAAATTCCATTAGTATGCTACTAACTCCTACATTTATATCTCTAAGCTTCCTCTAAACTCCAGAATTATGAAGCCAATTGCTTCCTCAACATCTCTTGTTTTTCAAAAAATTTCAAATTCTTAATTGTTGTGAGCACATAGTAGGTGTATATATATGTATACACACACATATATATACACCATATATATGGGTTACATGAGATATTTTGATATAGGCATGCAATGAGTAATAATAAAAAAATCACAATCATACCAGGATATATAGGGTATCCATCACTTTAAGCATTTATCCTTTTGGTTGACAACAATCCAATTATACTCTTTTATTTTTAATTGAACAGTTAAATTAATTTGTACTACTGTCACCCTGTTATGCTAGCAAATACTCGGTCTTATTTATTCTTTCTGGCTGTTTTTTGCACCCATTAACCATCCCCTCTTCCCCAGCAACCTTCCACCCTGACTCCATCTACCCTTCCCAGCCTCTGGTAACCATCCTTCTCCTCTCTATCTCCATGAGTTCAATTATTTTAATTCTTAGCTCCCACAGATAAGTGAGAATATGTGACGTTTGTCTTTCTGTGCCTGGCTTATTTCACTTAATATCTCCATTTGTACGTCTGACGTCTTAAACTCCTGAGGTTTCCTCCAAACCTGCTCTACCAACAGCTTTTTATGTTAGTTGAGGGAAACTCAATTTTCCCAGTAGTTTGATCCCTGAGCCTTGACACTGTTCTTAATTCCTTTCTTTTCTTTCTTCTTCTTCTTCTTCTCTTTTTAATATCCCACATTCACTTTGTTAAGAAATCCCGAGTTTTACCTTCAAACTATATCTGGAATCTAATGACCTCTCACTACGCCACTGCTAAAGATGCTAAAAATGGCTCAAGCCTCCATTATCTTTTATATGAATTATGCAGTAGTTTCTTCTCTGGTGTCCCTGAGTCTACAATTCTCACCATATAGTCTATTTTAAATCAATAGCCAGAATCATCTTGATAAAATACATTATATAATGTCACTCCTCTCATAATCCTGCAAAGTTAACTGTGATGCTTAATTTTATGTGTCAATTTGGCTGCGCCATGAGATAGTTTGTCCAACATTATTCTGGAGGTTTCTGTCAGAGTGTTTTTGGATGAGATTAACATTTAAATTGGTGGACTTGAGTAAAGCAGATTATCTCTGTAACGTGAGTGTGCCTTTTCCAAACAGTGAAAGGCCTGAATAGAATGAAAGACCTACCTGACCAAGAGGGAGTTCTGCCGACAACCCGCAGAATTGAACGGTAGCATTGACTCTTCGTTGGGTCTAGCCTACCTTGCAGATTTTGGACTTGCCAGCCTCCATAATCATGTGAGTCAATGCACTAAAATTACCTCCTTTAACTTACACACACGCACAAACACACACACATGCACATCTATTCATTCTGTTTTTCTGGGGAATCCTAACAGTACCATTTAAAAAGCTTTCCCTTTTAAAATACCAGGATTATCTCTTATCAAAACATCTATTTATTTATGCAATAAGACAAGAAAAAAGATCAGTTAAAATGAATATTTAGGTTTTCTGTTTTTTATTTTTTGTGTTTATTTTTCTAATAAATATGTCCCTTTGTCTAAGTTTTCAAAATTATTGACACAAAATACAAATTTTAGATTCTCTATTACCTCTGTGGTTTTGCCCCATTTTTTATTCTTGATATACTATTTGCAAATTCTGTTTTTTCTCTATCAGTATTTCCAGAAATTTGACAGTTTTATTAATCTTTTAAAAGTATCAGTTGTTAGCAGATTCTGAGCTCTCAATTGGAACGCCTCCACATCACTCAGCCACACTCAGGGACTGGACGCCTCACTCCCATTTCTGAGCCATTAAAGGTCTAAGGCCGCTTCCCCCAAGACAGCAGAACATCCAGTCATGGATAAAATGGGCTGGTTCAGAAGGCCAAACTGGCCGAGGAGGCTGAGCGATATGATGACATGGCAGCCTGCATGAAGTCTGTAATTGAGCCAGGAGCTGAATTATCCAATGAGGAGAGGAATCTTCTCTCAGTTGCTTATAAAAATGTTGTAGGAGCCCATAGGTCATCTTGGAGGGTCGTCTCAAGTATTGAACAAAAGACGGAAGGTGCTGAGAAAAAACAGCAGATGGCTCGAGAACACAGAGAGAAAATTGAGACGGAGCTAAGAGATGTCTGCAATGATGTACTGTCTCTTTTGGAAAAGTCCTTAATCCCCAATGCTTCACAAGCAGAGAGCAAAGTCTTCTATTTGAAAATGAAAGATTACTATCGTACTTGGCTGAGGTTGCCGCTGGTGATGACAGGAAAGGGATTGTGGATCAGTCACAACAAGCATACCAAGAAGTTTTTGAAATCAGCAAAAAGGAAATGCAACCAACGCATCCTATCAGACTGGGACTGGCCCTTAACTTCTCTGTGTTCTATTATGAGATTCTGAACTCCCCAGAGAAAGTCTGCTCTCTTGCAAAGACAGCTTTTGATGAAGCCATTGCTGAACTTGATACATTAAGTGAAGAGTCATACAAAGACAGCAGGCTAATAATGTAATTACTGAGAGACAACTTGACATTGTGGACATCGGATACCCAAGGAGATGAAGCTGAAGCAGGAGAAGGAGGGGAAAATTAACCAGCCTTCCAAGTTTTGTCTGCCTCATTCTAAAATTTACACAGTAGACCATTTGTCATCCATGTTGTCCCACAAATAGTTTTTTGTTTACGATTTATGACAGGTTTATGTTACTTCTATTTGAATTTCTATATTTCCCATGTGGTTTTTATGTTTAATATTAGGGGAGTAGAGCCAGTTAACATTTAGGGAGTTATCTGTTTTCATCTTGAGGCGGCCAATATGGGGATGTGGAATTTTTATACAAGTTATAAATGTTTGGCATAGTACTTTTGGTACATTGTGGCTTCACAAGGGCCAGTGTAAAACTGCTTCCATGTCTAAGCAAAGAAAATTGCCTACATATTGGTTTGTCCTGGTGCGGAATAAAAGGGATCATTGGTTCCAGTCACAGGGGTAGTAATTGTGGGTACTTTAAGGTTTGGAGCACTTAGAAGGCTGTTGTAGAAACATACCCCATGGATACCACAGGTTAAACCATGTGTATCTGTGGAACACTCAATCTCAACGTGCACACCTTTGACTACAGCTGCAGAAGTGTTCCTTTAGACAAAGTTGTGACCCATTGTACTCTGGATAAGGGCAGAAATGGTTCACATTCCATTATTTGTAAAGTTACCTGCTGTTAGCTTTCATTATTTTTGCTACACTCATTTTATTTGTATTTAAGTGTTTCAGGTAACCTAAGAACAAATGTAAAAGTAAAGATGCAGTAAAAATGAATTGCTTGGTATTCATTACTTCATGTATATCAAGCACAGCAGTAAAACAAAAACCCATGTATTTAACTGTTTTTTAGGTTTTTTGCTTTTGTGATTTTTTTTTTTTGATACTTGCCTAACATGCATGTGCTGTAAAAATAGTTAACAGGGAAATAACTTGAGATGATGGCTAGCTTTGTTTAATGCCTTATGAAATTTTCATGAACAATCTAAGCATAATTGTTCAGAACACGTGTATTAAATTCATGTAAGTGGAATAAAAGTTTTATGAATGCACTTTTCAACTACTTTCTCTACAGTTTTTCATATAAATTAGTCTTTTGGTTTTGAAACTTCTCTAAAGGAAATTGTACATTTTTTGAAATTTATTCCTTATTCCCTCTTGGCAGCTAATGGGCTTTTACCAAGTTTAAACACAAAATTTATCATAACAACAAAAATACTACTAATATAACTGCTGTTTCCATGTCCCATTATCCCTTCTCTTCCTCTCCACCCTGAAAAAAATGAGTTCCTATTTTTTCTGGGAGAGGGGGAGATTGATTGGAAAACAATGTAATGTGTTCAATTTAAAATTTTGGTATATGGCATTTTCTAACTTAGGAAGCCACAATGTTCTTGGCCCATCATGACAGCATTAACTATAAGTTTTGTGCTTCCAAATCACTTTCTGGTTTTTAAGAATTTCTTGATACTCTTACAGCCTGCCTTCGATTTTGATCCTTTATTTTATTTGTCAGGTGCACAAGATTACCTTCCTCTTTTACCCTTCTGTCTTGTCACCAACCATTCTTACTTGGTGGCCATGTACTTGGGAAAAGGCCGCATGATCTTTCTGGCTCCACTCAATGTCTAAGGCACCCTGCTTCCTTTGTTTGCACCCCACAGATTATTTTCCTCATCCTATTTACTGCAGTAAATCTCTCCTTAGTTGATGAGATGGTGTTTATCTCCCTTTAAAACCCTACCTATCCTGAATGGTCTGTCATTGTCTGCCTTTAAAATCCTTCCTCTTTCTTCTTCCTCTCTTCTCTAAATAATGATGGGGCTAAGTTATACCCAAAGCTCACTTTAACAAAATATTTCCTCAGTACTTTGCAGAAAACATCAAACAAAAATGCCATTTTAAAAGAGGTGTATTTTTTCTTTTAGAATGTAAGCTCCTCAAGAGCAGGGACAATGTTTTCTATATGTTCTGTTGTGCCTAGTACACTGTAAATGCTCAATAAATATTGATGATGGGGGAAAAATGTATCCGTTGTTAATTTTTAGGTTCTTTCTATTGTTTCTTTGTTTTTGATTATATTAATTTCTGTTTTTATCTTTATATTTTCCTCTGTTATATGTGGAATGTTTAGTTCATTATTTTTCGACCATTTTTTAGCAACGTATTTAATTAAGATTATTCATTATCACAATTCATGGATTGCAATCCATTATCCAAAACCCTTGGTGTCAAATGTGTTTCAGAATTCACTGATTTTAGATTTTAGAGTGGCAATATGGTTTACAAACTCCATATTATAAAAATCTCCCATGGTATTTGTGCCAATACTCTGGTCATATATTGGGTTGGTGCAAAAGTTATTGTGGTTTTTGCCATTACAAGGTAATTACAAAGTAATGGCAAAAACCGCAATAACTTTTGCACCAATCCATACATCAAGACAATAAAGACTATAGTTTGTCTCATATCAGATTGAGTTAGAGTTTCATGTCAAATTTTCTAAAAATTGTTTTTCAGAGCTTTCGGTAATTCAGAATTACAAATGAGGGATTGCACGCGGTATTGCTTTAGGTTTGTCTCAAAGTGACTCTTGTTGCTTAATCCTAAAATGTTATAATTTTCAAAATGACTTATTGGTGAAACCATAATGTGGTTGGAAATAAGCTATTTAGTTTCCAAATGTATGGAGATTTGGGGGTGACCTTTTAATTTTTTTGAGGTATAATACAGAGATATGCTCCAATCTTAGGTGTACCATTCAATCAGTTTTGATTAAGGGTTTCAGTTGTATAAGCCACACCTGCATCAAGACAGAACAGTTTCATCAAACCTCAGAAAGTTCCTTTGTGCTCCTTCCCAATCAGTTACCTCCCTTATAATCTGATCTGATTTCTACCACCATAAATTAATTTTGTCTATCCTAGACTTTCTTATAAGTAGGATCAAACAGTATGTAGTTTTTGTATGGGGGATTCTTTCACACAGAAAAATGTGAAAATTATCCCTGTTGTTGCATGTATCATTACTTTGTCCCTTTTTATTGCTGAATAACATTCCTTTCAATACACCATATCCATTTTGTGGCTATTAGGAATTGAATGTCTATAAACAAGGGTTTTTTAGACATATGCTTTCATTTTTCTTAGTTAAATACCCATGAATTGAATTGATGTGTTACATGGTAGACACATATTTAACCTTTTAAGAAATAACAGTTTTCTGAAGAAATTGTATCATTTTGCATTCTCAACTGTAATGTATTAGATTCCGGTTGCTACTAATCTTCTCTAACATTTGATGTTGTAAATTGTTTTTATTTTTGCCATTCTTGTATAAGAACCACAATCTTATTGTGGTTGTAATTTGCATTTCTCTAATCACTGATGATGTTGAAGACTTTCTTATATGCTGTATACCACTTGTATATCTTCAGTTAAGTGTTTGCTCAAGTCTTTTAATCATTTTTTGTTGTTTTTATTTTGTTATAGAGTTGTCTTTTCATATATTTTAGATGTAATTCTTTTGCAGATACATATGAATATTTTCTTCAGCCTATGGCTTGCCTTTTCATTTAATTACTCATTTTTCAA
The DNA here is from genome assembly GCF_003255815.1 of Theropithecus gelada. Taxonomy (NCBI): domain Eukaryota; kingdom Metazoa; phylum Chordata; class Mammalia; order Primates; family Cercopithecidae; genus Theropithecus; species Theropithecus gelada. The sequence goes on along the minus strand of NC_037668.1, from coordinate 195,437,469 downwards.
TGATTACTGCTCCTTTTTCAATGAGCGGAAGATTTTAAAAGTTTGATGAATCCCAATTTATTATTTCTTCTCTTTGTAATTCATGCTTTCTTTGTCCAGTCTCAGCAACTTTTGCCTACAAAGGTCATAAAGATACTTTCTTCTGCTGTTTTTTCTAGAAACTTGATGGTTTTAGCTTTTCCATTTAGTTCTATGATGAATCTCATTAATTTTGTGCATTGTAGGAAATGGGGGAGTCAAGGTTTTTTGCTCATATGATTATCCAGTTAGTCTAGCTCCATTTGTTGAAGAGATTTTTCACTCCCAGTTGAATTATTTCAGCGTGTTTGTAAAAATAACTTGACTGTACATGTGTGGATCCATTTCAGGACTCTCTCTTCTGTTCTATTTTCTATCTATCCTTTCACCAATGGCACACTCTTTTGATTACTGTAGCTTAAAAAAAGTTTTCAAATCAGGTAGTATGAGTTCTCCAATATTATTCTTTGTTTTGAAGATTGCTTTGGCTATTTTAGGTCCTTTGTGATTTTCATATGTATGTTATAATCACCTTGTCAATGTATATTTAAAAGTTTGCTGGGATTTTGATTGAGATTGTGTTGTATCTGAATCAACACGGTAGGGGAGGAGGGAATTGATTGATAACTTTGTTTTATTTAGTATTGTTTCATTTATTTAGGTCTATTTTAATTTTTTTCAGCAATGTTTTATACTTTTTAGTTAAGAGGTATTACAATATCTTTTAATAAATTGTTAAATTTATCCCCAAGAATTTATGTTTCTTGATGCTGTTGTAAATGGTATTTTAAACTTTTTTTCTAATTGCTACTATATGTAATAGAAATGCTATTGGTTTTTGTATACTGATTTTATAGCATACATTGTTAAAATCATATATTAAGTCAAGTAGTTTTCTTATAGACACCTTGGGAGGTTTTACATAAAGAATCATGTCTTTACTTTTCCCAATTTCTATGATTTTTTCTGTTTTGTACAAGCTAGGATCTCCAGTATAAATTTCAATGAAAATGATTGGAGTGGACTTTTTTGTTTTTTCTTAGAAAGCATTCACTATTAAATGCACAATTAACTGTAAATATTTTGTAGCTGCATTACAAATATTTTGCAGAAGTTTCCTTCTAGTATTTGTTTGCTATAAATTTCTATCATAAATATGTGGAATATGTTTTCTGTATCTATTGAAATGATTATAAGATTTTTCTTCTTTAATTATATAATGTGGTGAGTTATTTTGAGTAACTTTCAAATGTTAAGTAAACTTTGTATTTTGGTGCCAAATCCAATTAGTTATGGTTTGGTATGCTTTTTATGTATTACTGGATTTAATTTGCTAACATTTTGTTAAGGATTTTTGCATCTATAGTCATAGAGTATATTGGTCTGCAGTTTTCTTTTTTTTTTTCTTTGTCCAGCTTTAGTATTAGGAGAATGCTAGCCTCATAAAAAATAGCTGTTAAGTATTTGTTTATTACTTATTATAACAGTATTCCTCATACTGTTAAATATTTCCTCTATTTTTGAAATATTTATAAAATCTTACTATTATTTCTTCTTTAAATATTTGGTAGAATTCACCAGTACATCCTTCTGGGTTTGTTCAATGATTCTTTTCTCTGCTGTGTCCAATTTACTGATAAACTTATTGAACATATTATCTATTATCCAATACCATGGTTTTTTTTATTTTTATGTTTTCCATTTTACTTTTATACAATATTCATCTCTGTTAAAATTCCCCATCTTTTCATGTAGATTGTCCATTTTTTCATTATATTTAAAATTTTTTTTTAAAATTATAATTATTTTAAAGTCCCTGTCTGATAATTCTAACATTTAGGCCATCTCTGAATTTATTCCTTTTTTTCATTTCATGATGGGTCATATTTTCTTATTTTTTGAGTGAATCTCATAATTATTGATTGAATGCAGGATACTTTGAGTAAGTATAGTAAGTAAGGAGGTAAATAATATTTACATTATGAAAAATATACTTCTGTGAAGTCATTAGTTATGTGATTAAATTAAACTGGTTTGTGATTGAACTGGGTTTGGGTTTTGTGATGGCTTAAATGATGTCCCTGCTCCCATAGACTGGCTTCATGTATTTCCAGGGGTGCATTGTTGCTGTATTGTACTTCTCGTAAGGCCTGGAGTGCCAGACATATATCTCAGTTCACTTGCTCTGGACCCAGAATTAGTAAGGTAGTCCTCTGTCTCTCTCTCAGTGCTCCTTCACTTTCCTCAGCATCAGGCTGCTGTTGCCTCATGCTTGATGGAATGTGTGTGGGATAAAGAAGCGGGAGGGGAATTCCACTGTGTTTCCTGTCTTTGCCCTCAGACTTAAGAAACCCTTGCTTTCATAAACCTCAGAAGGAATTGCTCTTAGCAATCCTCTTCCTCCCCCAGTGGCAGACAGCTGCTGTCTTAGTCACTGCAGGAGTTTCTCTGTTCTCCTTGCTCTGTCCTAAGGCTTAGGCATGCCCCATATACCTGTGATTTAGTAGGTGTCTCTCTCAGTGGTTTTGCCCTGCTTTCAGTCTTTTTCATGAGCTCTCATTTAAGGACCATTAAAGAGCTGATGAATGCCACAGACTCCCCCGTGTCCAAGGCTCTCAGGATTCTGATACTATCATGCCATTCTACATGTAGCCTTTAGAAATTTATTAAAACTTCAGCTGTTTTTCTCCTTTCCCTTGACTGGGGTAGCTGCCTTTCTCTCTGGCTATCCTGTCAAAGATAAAACAGTCATGTGTACTGTTTCTTGAGAGAAGCTTATCACTCTTCAATATTAGCTCATTAAGTTACCTTGTGACATCAGCATTAAGCCCTTACCTTGTTAACTCATACTTACCATTTAAATTTTATCTCAACTTTTATTTCCTAGGTAAGGGCTCCCCTGAGTTTTAGATCATAAGATGATTTTGCTTTTGCCTTCCACGGCGTTTTGCTTCCCTTTCCTGTTTATAAGTTATCACACTTTTACTTTTAAAATGTCTGCAGCTTTCTCCAAGGCAAACATTATGCCTGTCTCCACTCACTGTTATATATCCTAAATCTAATGCAGAGCCTGGTATTAATAGGCACTCAAGAAAATATTTGTTGAATTGAATTGAAATTCACACTTTATATTCCTGGGAGGCATTTTGAGGTCACAGCTGAAGGATAAAGGGAGGGAGATAATTTATTTTTTTGATGTGAATGATACAATTAAAATCCTGTGTCCACTAACAGTGTAAAACAATTATCTCCTTCCATTTCCAGTATTGCTGGGAAGGCTACATGTCTTCGAAGTTAGGACCTTGTTCTCCGCCATTGCATAGTCTTTGTTTTGTGTCCCATCTTCTCAACTAGTAGCTGATGACCTTGGACAAATTGCTTAATCCCTCAGAATCCTACTTTCCTCACTCATCAAATGGAGATAATACCATCCATCTCATTGGGCTGGTATATGAATAAATTGAATTTATATGTACAAAGACCTACTGGATATTTAATAAGTAGTTACTATTGTGTTTACTTCTTTTTGGTCCCTTCCTTGTTGTTTTCTCAAGAAGGAAGGGGAAGGGCTGTCTAAAGAGGAACAGGCAATTATGCATGTCTCCTTCCCCTGCATCCAGTGTATTATTAAATGCTTCTTTTCACACTTCTTTTTTTTTTTCTTGATCTTTCTTAACTCATTTGTTTAAAGATTATTGAACAAAATGGGGCAGAGAGAGCCAACAAAGGATCCTTTTTATTTTTGAGATGGAGTCTCGCTCTGTTGCCCAGGCTGGAGTGCAGTGGTGCGATCTCGGCTCACTGCAAGCTCCGCCTCCCAGGTTCACGTCATTCTCCTGCCTCAGCCTCCCAAGTAGCTGGGATTATAGGCGCCCCCCACCATGCCTGGCTAATTTTTTTGTATTTTTAGTAGAGAGAGGGTTTCACCATGTTAGCCAGGATGGTCTCGATCTCCTGACCTTGTGATCTGCCCCACTCGGCCTCCCAAAGTGCTGGGATTATACACTGTGCCTGGCCAAAGTTTCCTTAAAGTAAAATATGAGTATGTCAATATTAATCTATTGAAATTTGATCAGACAAGAACGATTTCATCCACTTTGTGATGGTGCTGATATATAAAGAGGCTGCGAAACTATTCGGAGGCCTGAATATTCTTTGTTTCTAAAATTCCAACATGAAGTTAGGTTTACAGGCACAGAGGGAGTTCTGAGAGTTATGCTTTCTAACTCTAAGGCAAACTCAGGAAACTCCTCTGCAAGTTGAAGTCTCTATATGACCTTTCCAACCCTTCCTTTGGACTCCTTTTCTTCTCTGAAAATCTCTTTATTGACTGTGGAGTAGGGGTGTAAGGAATCGAGGAGGGGCTCTATTTGGGTCTAAGGGTATCCAATTGTGATTTTCTTATGCCAAGAGCGTATGTTAATTGCTTTATCACCAGTGCCTGATCTAATTTGTCCAGTCTCATAGTTTAGCTGCATAAACACAATTTGGCTACTACCACTTTTAAGCAGTAACTCGCCAATACTGGCAAAGTAACACTACCGTCAGGAGAAAAGATTGGACCATATGGCAGCATCAATCAGAAGTAGTATCATGAGTGCTAAACCAAACCTTCAATCAAATGGGGCAACCAAAGATCAAGGTTAGGTTACCAGGCTGGCCTGCGATATAGGTAACAGATGCAGCAAACTGGAAGAAAATCAAGAATGCAGAGAATCAGATCAAGTTTCCAGGCCAAAGTTAGGAACATTAAAGATAAGAGTCAAGTTGTTAAGGCAAGGAGAGGACCACAGAAAATCAGAACACAGGACAACTGAGGTGAATTATTTAGCTGAGATCAGGAACTCCATAGGTCAACATCAAGGAGAGTGAAAAAGTCTATTGATTCAGGTTTCAGCCAAGGACTGTGTAGACTCAAAGACGTAGGTCACCAGTAAGACTAAGAATGCCTTGGAGCCCAAAATAGCTGGCTACACCTGGAAGTAGCATTGACTGCTCCTTACCTGCCTATTTCCATGAAGCTTCATGGAAAAGGAATAGAAGTAAGGCCTTTAAGTACCTGCTTGTACTACTCTACTAATTTCCTTTCCAGTCCTATTTTTGTTACAATGGCAAAGTGTATAGTTGCCTCCGTACAGCCCTTATTTTGCTTCTACTGTCTTACACCCTGAGATCAGACAGATTCCAATGGTACAGAAAATGGTGATTAAAGGTTCATTGGTTCCCTGTCATATCCCACCCATCCCATTTCTGATTCCTGCTCTCCACAGGCAACTCTTTTACCTGTTTTATTTTTCTGCATTTACCTGCTTATTTCTAAACAATAGGCTTCTATGGCTATTTCTGGATATTTTTTGGTTTTAAGTTCTACTGACATTCTTGTCAGCAGATGTTGACAAGATGTAGTTTTAGGTTCTATTGACATCTTGGTAGGAATAATGAAGATTTAGGTTTCTTACACCCCTGTCTGCTATCTCCAAATCACTTCTCCCATTTTTTCAAGATGTTATATCTTGAATTTTTGTTAAATTCATATTGATATTTGTAATATTATGATTATATGAACTATTTATAGCTGTGCCATGTAGTTATAAAAATTACATTTTTTATTCTTTATAACTTTTGGTTTTTCCAAGGATCAATGAATCCCTCCTTTTTGGTTCCTTAATTTTCTACTTATCTATCACAGATATATTTCTCCACTCTGCTAATCTCTCCCTACTATATTCAAAATATCAGGTTATCTATATGGCCCTTCTTAGAAACCACCATCCTTTTGCTGGATTGGTGATTTTCTAGAAATGCTGCATTCTGCCATTATGGAGATTTATTTTCACTAACATCCTGGGGATTTTAAATATTTTTAAGATGCATTCCCTATTTTCCTGGATCCTGTAGATTCAAAATATACATGTGCCATAGTCCATTTTAAAATAATCACATCCCACCCTTGAATTTTCATAGTATAAGCTTTGGGATTCAAGGGTCTACTTTTTTTTTTTTTCTTTCTCAGTGCTGACTAATGGAATTCCAATACTCAGCCTTAAACATTTCAGGCCTTCCTAAGAGCTGGTGAAAGAAATCTGAGAAAAATCAAGAGGGAAAATATTTTCTCATTTCTTACAGTTGCATAAAGCAGATAGTCTTCTGCATCATAAAACTTTCTGAAAAGTGATTTGAAAAAGTTTAGAAGAGTATCAGTTTTATTCTCCCGTCCAGGCTTAAGATTTGTGTAAAGATATATTTACCTAATATGTTCTTTGCTTAAAAGTGTTCTTAGAAGCATTATTCGTACAAGAAAATCTTTTGGACACCTAAGCATTGGAATTTGTTGCTATGACCTACAAAATATAATAGGTTACTTCAAAAATTTGCAAATCAGACTGGTTGTCTTAATAATTTGTTGCACTGACAATAAAATTCAAATGGACGTATTTTTCTGAGGTTGGTTTGTTGATCTAGAAAAGGATTATGAATGAAAAATAATCTATGATCCTGTTGTGTACTTTACTGAAACAAAATTGTAGGTATTTTGTCTTATTTGGAATTTACACTCTCATTAATCTTCCTCTTGGTTTACACTCTCTTTTTTGTGTAGCATATTCTTCAGAATTTTCTTCTGAAATGGTGCATAGGAGGTAATTTTTCGGGCCTTCCTCATGTTGAAAAATGCCATTATTTTTCTCATACTCTACAATCGATCGTTTGGCTGAGTGTTAGCATTTTAGTATTGAAATCATTTTTTTCTCAGAATTTTGAAAAATTTTCTCTATTGTCTTCTAGCTGCCACTGCTGTCATTTAAGTGCTAATGATCTGAATTGTCATTCTCACATGCATTACTGCAGAAACCTCCTAATTCCCTGCTGCCACTCGTGCCTTACTATCGGCCATTCTTAACACAGCAGCAGGGTGAACTTTTTGAAAAAGAAATCAGATCGTGTCAAACCTCGCAATGACTCCCCACCTCGATTATGGTTCCTCTCATGCGCTTACAATGGCCTTAAAGGCCTCACATGCTGTGAGCCCTGTTACTTCTCTGGTATCATCTCTAGTTTCCTCCCCCATGTTTACTCTGCTCTAGGCACACTGGCCTCCCAGCTGTTCCATGAACACGTGCGATATGCCAACACCTTTGACACTTGGCACTGACTGCTCCTCGGTTAGAAGGCTCCTCACCCAGACATCTCGAAGATGAACACCTTCACTTCTTTCAAGTCTTTGCTTAAAACATACCTTCTCAGGTACACCAATCAGATGTAGATTTGGTCTTTTCACATAGTCCCATATTTCTTGGAGGCTTTGTTCATTTTTTTTTTTACTCTTTTTTCTCTAAACTTCTCTTCTTGCTTCATTTCATTCATTTGATCTTCAATCACTGATACCCTTTCTTCCAGTTGATTGAGTCAGTTATTGAAGCTTGTGCATTTGTCATGTAGTTCTCATGTCATGGTTTTCATCTCTATCAGGTCATTTAAGGACTTGTCTACATTGGTTATTCTAGTTAGCCATTCATCAAATCTTTTTTCAAGGTTTTTAGTTTCTTTGCACTGGGTTCGTAGTTCCTCCTTGAGCTCAGAGAAGTTTGATGGTCTGAAGCCTTCTTCTCTCAACTCGTCAAAGTCATTCTCTGTCCAGCTTTGCTCCGTTGCTGGTGAGGAGCTGTGTTCCTTTGGAGGGGGAGAGGCGCTCTGATTTTTAGAATTTTCAGCTTTTCTGCACTGCTTTTTCCCCATCTTTGTGGTTTTATCTACCTTTGGTCTTTGATGATGGTGATGTACAGATGGGGTTTTGGTGTGGATGTCCTTTCTGCTTGTTAGTTTTTCTTCTAACAGTCAGGACCCTCAGCTGCAGGTCTGTTGGAGTTTGCTGGAGGTCCACTCCAGACCCTGTTTGCCTGGGTATCAGCAGTGGAGGCTGCAGAAGAGTGAATATTGCTGAACAGCAAATGTTGCTGTCTGATCGTTTCTCTGGAAGCTTCATCTCAGAGGTGTACCCTGCCACATGAGGTGTGAGATGTCGATCTGCTACTAGTGGGGGATGTCTCCCAGTTAGGCTACTTGAGGGTCAGGGACCCACTTGAGCAGGCAGTCTATCCATTCTCAGATCTCAAACTCCGTGCTAGGAGAACCACTACTCTCTTCAAAGCTGTCAGACAGGGACATTTACATCTGCAGAGGTTTCTGCTGCCTTTTGTTTGGCTATGCCCTGTCCCCAGAGGTGGAGTCTACAGAGGCAGGCAGGCCTCCTTGAGCTGCGGTGGGCTCCATCCAGTTCCAGCTTCCCTGCAGCTTTGTTTACCTACTCAAGCCTCAGCAATGGCAGGCACCCCTCCACCAGCCTTGCTGCTGCCTTGCAGTTAGATCTCAGACTGCTGTACTCGCAATGAGGAAGGCTCTGTGGGTGTGGGACCCTCCGAACCAGGTGTAGGATATAATCTCCTGGTGTGCCATTTGCTAAGACCCTTGGTAAAGTGCAGTATTAGGGTGGGAGTGACGCGATTTTCCGGGTGTTGTGTATCACGGTTTCCCTTGGCTAGGAGAGGAAATTCTCTACCCCCTTGTGCTTCCCAGGTGAGGGATGCCTCGCCCTGCTTCGGCTCTCACTCACTGGGCTGCATCCACCATCCTGCACCCACTGTCCTGCACGCACTGTCTGACACGCCCCAGTGAGATGAACCTGGTACCTCAGTTGGAAATGCAGAAATCACCCGTCTTCTGTATCACTCACGCTGGGAGCTGGAGGCTAGAGCTGTTCCTATTTGGCCATCTTAGCACCAGCCACCAGTATTTTATTGAGGATTTTTGCATTGATGTTCATCAGGGATATTGGTCTAAAATTCTCTTTTTCTGTTGTGTCTCTGCCAGGTTTTGGTATCAGGATGATGCTGGCCTCATAAAATGAGTTAGGGAGGATTCCCTCTTTTTCTATTGATTGGAATAGTTTCAGAAGGAATGGTACGAGCTCCTCTTTTTACCTCTGGTAGAATTTGACTGTGAATCTTTCTGGTCCTGGACTTTTTTTGGTTGGTCGGCTATTAATTATTGCCTCAATTTCAGAGCTTGTTACTGGTCTATTCAGGGATTCAACTTCTTCCTGGATTAGTCTTGGGAGGGTGTATGGGTCCAGGAATTTACCCATTTCTTCTAGATTGTCTAGTTTATTTGCATAGAGGTGTTTACAGTATTCCCTGATGGTAGTTTGTATTTCTATGGGATCAGTGGTGATATCCCTTTTATCATTTTTTATTGTGTCTATTTGATTCTTTTCTCTTTTCTTCTTTATTAGTCTTGCTAGTGGTCTATCAGTTTTGTTGAACTTTTCAAAAAACCAGCTGCTGAATGCATTGTGTTTTTTTTAAATGATTTTTTGTGTGTCTCTATCTCCTTCAGTTCTGCCAAAAGAGAGCCCACATTGCCAAGACAATCCTAAGCCAAAAGAACAAAGCTGGAGGCATCATGCTACCTGACTTCAAACTATACTACAAGGCTACAGTAACCAAAACAGTATGGTACTGGTACCAAAACAGATATATACACCAATGGAACAGAACAGAGCCCTCAGAAATAATACCACACATCTACAGCCATCTGATCTTTGACAAACCTGAGAGAAACAAGAAATTGGGAAAGGATTCCCTATTTAATAAATGGTGCTGGGAAAACTGGCTAGCCATATGCAGAAAGCTGAAACTGGATCCCTTCCTTACACCTTATACAAAAATTAATTCAAGATGGATTAGAGACTTAAATGTTAGACCTAAAACCATAAAAACCCTAGAAGAAAAGCTAGGCAATACCATTCAGGACATAGGCATGGGCAAGGACTTCATGTCTAAAACACCAAAAGCAATGGCAACAAAAGCCAAAATTGACAAATGGGATCTAATTAAACTAAAGAGCTTCTGCATGGCAAAAGAAACTACCATCAGAGTGAACAGGCAACCTACAGAATGGGAGAAAACTTTTGCAATCTACTCATCTGACAAAGGGCTGATATCCAGAACCTACAAAGAACTCAAACAAATTTACAAGAAAAAAACAAACAACCCCATCAAAAAGTGGGCAAAGGATATGAACAGACGCTTCTCAAAAGAAGACATTTATGTAGCCAACAGACACATGAAAAAAATGCTCATCATCACTAGCCATCAGAGAAATGCAAATCAAAACCACAATGAGATACCATCTCACACCA